>NC_061091.1:46135991-46193491 GCF_015104395.2 Macrobrachium nipponense
AGCAGCAGTAAAACAGTAGAAAATACTTAAACATATAATAATAATAATAATAATAATAATAATAATAATAATAATAATAATAATAATAATAATAATAATAATAACAAGAATATATGCAGACTCAAGGCGATACTCAAGTCAAAACTCAACGCCGGAAAATATGATAAAAGAAACCATAAACACATGAGCAGTGCCAGTAATCAGATACAGCGCAGGAATAGTGGAATGGACGAAGGCAGAACTCCGCAGCATAGATCAGAAAACCAGGGAAACAAATATGACATACACAAAGCACTACACCCAAGAGCAAATACGGAACAGATATAACATAACACGAAAGGAAGGAGGGAGAGGACTACTAAGTATAGAGGACTGCGTCAACATCGAGTACAGAGCACTGGGGCAAATATCTGAAAACCAGTGAAGACGATGGCTAAAGAGTGCATGGGAAGAAGGACTAATAAAAGTAGACGAAGACCCAGAAATATACAGAAACAGGAGAATGACAGACAGAACAGAGGACTGGCACAAACAAACCAATGCACGGACAATACATGAGACAGACTAAAGAACTAGCCAGCGATGACACATGGCAATGGCGACAGAGGGGAGAGCTAAAGAAGGAACTGTAGGAATGATAACAGCGGCACAAGATCAGGCCCTAAGAACCAGATATGTTCAAAGTACGATAGACGGAAATAACATCTCCCCTCCCATGTAGGAAGTGCAATACGAAAAATGAAACCATAAACCACATAGCAAGCGAATGCCCGACACTTGCACAGAACCAGTACAAAAAAGAGGCATGATTCAGTGGCAAAAGCCCTCCACTGGAGCCTGTGCAAGAAACATCAGCTACCTTGCAGTAATAAGTGGTACGAGCACCAACCTAAGGGAGTGATAGAAAATGATCAGGCAAAGATCCTCTGGGACTATGGTATCAGAACGGATAGGGTGATACGTTGCAAACAGACCAGATGTGACGTTGATTGACAAAATCAAGGAGAAAGTATCACTCATTGATGTCGCAATACCATGGACACCAGAGTTGAAGAGAAAGAGAGGGAAAAAATGGATAAGTATCAAGATCTGAAAATAGAAATAAGAAGGATATGGGATATGCCAGTGGAAATCGTACCCATAATCATAGGAGCACTAGGCACGATCCCAAGATCCCTGAAAAGGAATCTAGAAAAACTAGACGCTGAAGTAGCTCCAGGACTCATGCAGAAGAGTGTGATCCTAGAAACGGCACACATAGTAAGAAAAGTGATGGGACTCCTAAGGAGACAGGATGCAAACCCGGAACCCCACACTATAAATACCACCCAGTCGAATTGGAGGACTGTGATAGAGCAAAAAAAAAAAAATAATAAATAATAATAATAATAATTATAATAATGATAAAATGAATGCGACACTTAATCAACTTGAATGAGACACTTACTCATTTATAATAACAATCATCAATAACCAGGGGTCACTCTCACTCCAAAACCAGTCCAAATACTTTCAAAAGCCGCAGCCAATGAAATAAATAATACCAGCAGTCAATTATGCAATGATAATAATAACAATAAATACCAGAAGTCATACTCCAAAACCATAACACTCATAATTCTAAACAGCAAATAACCTCGTCATATTAACGACTATACGATCACCAAGATTCTCTCTCACAAACACACACACACACACACTCAAGGATCCACGAGGACGACTATCAGACACTTCAATGATGACTGCAACATCTCAGCTGCCTCGGAAGAAACACCTTCCGGAAAATCCGGGGACTACACCAAGTCTCCCACTCCACTTTGGGAACAAAAACCTCAGGAGCCACCATCGGCCCATTTCTATGCTGATACCATCTCCTCAGGAACTAGGCCAAGGTCCTCCTCCACTATCCACTAGTTACCAACGCCAAAACCATCCTCATTGGCGAACAATCTCTGATGCTACCACTTCTTCTTTTCCCACCGTATCCCTACATTAAGGGGTTGATTGTCTGATGCGCCTTCTCCACTGCCTTCTATCAAAGCATCATCCTCCACCAAATCTCTTCTCTCCATATCTTCTTCACTTTATCTCGCCATCTAATTCTCTGTCTCCCTCTTGATCTTCTTTCCCTAACAGGTTCCTCCTAAGCCTCTTCCCTCCCTCTTTGTCATCCATCCCCAATACATGTTCATACCATCGCAATCGTGACTCTCTTATCACCTCTGTAATCTTTACTAAGCTGCCCTTCTTCTTATTTCATCATTTTCCAATCTCCTCAAGCAGGGATATTTCCATAATCCACATCAGCATTCTCAATATCCATTCTCTCAAGCTTTACTTCCCCTCTTTTCTTCTTAGAGCCAATGTTTCTGCTCCATACATTAACCCCTTATCTTATCACACTGCTATATATCTTGACTTGATTGGCATTTTCTTATCACATACCACTGCAGCTACCTCTATCCACTTCCCCCATGCAGCTTTTATCCTACTGTCAACTTCAGCCTACATCCTCCCTCTTGACTTAAAGTAGATCCTAAGTACTTAAACTTTTTTGCCTGTTATATAATGAAGCCTCTTCTTTCTTGTATTACTATTCTGTCTCTATCTTCCCTACAGCTCAGCAAAAACCTCTGTTTTATTTACATTCACCTTTAAGCCACCCCTCTCTATAGATTCCTGCCACTCTCCAACCCTTCTCTGTAGGTCCTCCTCATTTTCAGCAGTAATCAACAGATCATCAGTATACAACAATTCCCACAGCTCTTCATTCCTGATCGCTTCACTCAACATATCCATGGACCAGCACAAACAAAAATGGGCTTAAGGCTGACCCCTGGTGTAATCCAACACTAACTTCAAAGTTTTCTGTTTCCCCAACTGCTGTTATCACTTTTGTGCATGTTCTTTTATATATAATTTCGACCAGCTTAACCAACTTTTCTAGGACTTTCCATTTCCTTAAACACCAAAACATCACTTCCCTTGGGATTCTGCTGCTGCTACTACTACTACTCGAAACTGGACTGCTGCTGAGTTCTCCTCTAAGAACTGGACTGGTGGAGCTGCCTGAAACCTGACTTTGAAATCAGAACAGAGAGATGAACGACGCTTCGTCTCCCCATGCAAAATACAAAAGAGCAGGTAAGCAATTCTCAAAATACCGGAGAGCAGGCAAACAACTTAAACAAGGACGTATAAAATATTTAATTGCCTTACAATATATATATATATATATATATATATATATATATATATATATATATATATATATATATATATATATATGCATGTGTGTGTTTGTATAAAGTAATCCTTCAATTATCCAGAATAATACATCCAAGGTCTCCCGGATGTGTAAAATTTCCGGAAGCGGCGCGCCGACACTGTATGGATGTTAAATGGTAACATCCTGCCCTTACTTTCCTTAGCTGCCTCATAATATATATATATATATATATATATATATATATATATATATATATATATATACATATATATATACAGATATATATATATATATATATATATATATATATATATATATATATTAAACTATATATATATATATATATATATATATATATATATATATATATATATATATCTTAACTCTCCCTTTACACGTTGATAAATTCCTAAAGATATTCATAATTTCCAATAAAACTAAAATGGTAATAACGGGGTTTAAGTTTCAGGAGAGAGTAGGAACGCGACCCTTTTCAATCGTTTTGATAAGTTATGTTAGAGTGCAAACATCTTGAGACGCAGAAGTAGAGACATGTTGGTCAGATCTGGTTATTACAAAACTCGAGGAAAAGAAAAAGGGCAACCAGTCGTTTTTTGTTAATATTCAATAGTAAAATTAATATGACGGTGGATCATTTGGTTTGAAAACTCTAAACACCAAGAAACATTTAAACAAAAACAAATCAACAATTTCCCTGGGTCATTTTGAAATCAGAGCACATATCTCACTACAACTATCTCATTTATGCTTCTGTTTATTTGTTGAAAATTGTTTTTTGTCGTTGTAACTGAGTTCTTGGGGTATCACTCAGTGTTCGTATTTTTCTGCATTGAATATTTTATGTAATTTTTACGCGAGTCATGCTTTTGTTTTGATTTTAATTCTTGTGATCTGTTTTTTAGCCCTGATGATGAAGCTATAGTTTGAAATGTTACGGCAAAGCAAAATATGAAATTAGGTAGCACGTCATCCTCTTCATATTACTTATTTCTAGTGCTAAATTTCAACTCTATCTTGTCTATATGTATGTGATATAGATATATACTTACGTATGTATATGTCTATATTATATGCGTGTATATAAGAGAGCACAAAAAATACTCTGACATGTGATTTAAATGTCGCACTTTCCGCAGAGAAGTGGAGAACCAGGAGTAAAACCTGACCGGTCAGGATTTGCGTACCCTTTCCCATTCTACTGCGGTAGAGTGTGACGCGTAAGTCACATGTCAGAGTATATATACACTTGTGTGCTGTAAAAGCAACACAATAAACCGATGCGTCGAGGTGGGATGCATCTGTAAACAATTGCCCAATACATATGGGTATGAAAGCCGTGGCACTACTGTGCCTGCTCAGACTATTGCAAGGGAAGCCAAAAAAAAACATTCTAGGTTGAAGAGAGCAAAGATGATAGGTATGAGTTATGAAGAATAGAACATTCGAACGTGATAAAATTTATAGGGGTAATACACAAAATGAGTTGGGAACAACCAATAAACCCAATAAGTGATAAAAAGAATGAGAAAAACTGATAGCTTCAAAACAAAAAGCAGATTTTACATGATGAGAGTAAAAAAAGCAAAAAAAATAAAACGAAACAATATGTGGATGAAACGCAAACAAAAACAATAACACACGCAAGAAAGCATTTGGGCCCCAGAGCAACAGGACGCAGGCTTTCCCCTCCGCCGTCCAGTTCCAGCATTTCGCAGGAACCTCCCGAGACAAAATCTTCAACATACAAAGCAGAGCATTTATCAAAGGCGGCCATGAATCACCCAGCTCATCCCTTCGCAACAGTACGCTCTCCTCTACTGCATCTGGAAGGCTACAAATGACCCCGCGGTAATATCACGGATACAGATTACATAAAAGTATTTTGATTAAAAAGAAAGATGAAACGTGAGTCATACACATCCACACACACACACTATATATATATATACTATATATATATATATATATATATATATATATATATATATATATATATATATATATATATATATATATATATATATATATATATATATATATATATATATATATATATATACAGGGTGGGCCAAAAGTAGCCTCACAGTTACTTCATGAACTGCTTCTCATTCAAAGTACTCTTCAATAGAAAATTAATACTGTGCCATTAATACATGCTACTTATTTTTATCCTTTTCATGGCACTCATTCTTAAATATGCCACTTATTCATGTCTGAAAAATTTTATGCGTTTATTAAATTATTTTTATTCTGTTTTAACTGTGAGGCTACTTTTGGCCCACCCTCTATATATATATATATATATATATATATATATATATATATATATATATATATATATATATATATATATATATTGCTCGCATAAGGCTTCAATAAGACGGGTTGCTTCAGATTCCAAAGTACAATCTTTCGTAGACATACAATCTTCGAAAGACTGTACTTTGGAAATTAATTCACATGGAATCTAAACCATCCCATCTTATTTAAAACCTCATACGAGTAATGTGTATATATATATATATATGTGTGTGTGTGTGTGTGTGTGTGTGTGTGTTTCAAAGTGTATGAATATATGTTCGTGTATACATCTATGTATGGGACCAGATATTTTAAATATAGCCATCTGGTACAAAGGATAGTGGACCATCATTGAGGCTTGACGCCAGAAGAGTTTTTACTTAAAAACACTTTACTCCAAATGCAATCCAGAATGTTCAACGAAAGGCAGAGCGAAAGCAGTACTTGTCTTTGGATGTTATCTTGAATTACATATTTTACCATATAATTTACCCATAACTGATATTTTTAAAACGAATATTCTTCTGTTCTATACAGTTTTTTTTCTTATTTATATCTAACCTTGACTTACGTTTATGAATTAATTAAATATTTATAAAAACTAATTTAAATTACTCATTCCTCAACGAACCGTACTGAATCCTGAATCCTTCCTCTTCCCTAGTGACAATTAACCCTGAAAACTCTTTTGCTGAATTACCCTCATCCCTACATTCTCTGACATTTTCCATGCTAGTTCATGACGGCCTCTGCGTTAGAAAAAAAAATAACTGCTCATTTTTATGGCTCTTATGATCGTTCATTTTTTCCCGCATAGTTTTTTCTAATTACCGTGAGGAGAAGCATTCAATGATGGGCCGGAACTCTCTGCCTCATGGGAAGATAGATAGATAGATAGATGGATGTCCCTAGCTTCCGCCCGGATGCTGTAGAGGGGAGGGGGAGGGGGAGGGGGAGAGAGGGGCACAGAACAGGGAAAATCAAGATAGTGAGGCTCATGATAACGGGATGACGATAATCATTATGATCATCAGATATATTCACACACACACACACTTTTATACATATATATATGCATATACATATACATATATTATATATATATATATATATATATATATATATATATATATATATATATTTATATATACATACATACATGCATATATATATATATATAATATATATATATATATATATATATATATATATATATATAAAGATAATGCCACGGAGGAAAATGGAAAACGAAAAAACTACCAAGATCTGTCGGTCTTAATGACCCTTTACAAGAAGCAAGACTGATCGGAGCAATGAGAAAACACTTAGGTAAGCATATATAAACGGACATTACAGGATTAACAAAGGTTCACTTCACTTTAAAGAACCGAAATAACGCCTGTGGGCTAGCTTGAAGATTCAGAAGTAACTACCACACGTGGTCACAGGTAATTTAGTCAGAAAACATTGCATTTTGTTTTAGAACAAAGAGGCATATATAAAAACGGGGACAGTACAAAATTAGCAAAATCTCGAAGACTAGATTAAGGATTTAAGAGCGGTCAAGCACACTGGTCAAAGGCAAGTTAATTCGAAAAACAATACACATTGTATTAGTAACAATATGAATTTACAAAAGTGTTTAGGCAATGAGTGAGAAACGAACATAAGATATAAATATAGCGAGCATGAGAAAAAAATGAATAAAAACATGTGGGACTAATTAATTAGTAGTTAATTCATTTATTTGAAGGTCCTTCATAAAACATTTTTATATATATATATCTATAATATATATATATATATATATATATATATATATATATATATATGGGTCCCAAATGGGTACAATCCCAGATTAAGATAAGTTTTTATTAGTGATTTGTATAATTGCTGATTCCATTAAATTTCTTGAAACAAATCATCAGACCTAGCAATTACAGAGCTGTCACCCCAATATTTACTATGAGATTTTGTGCTATTCTAAGTGAATAAATACGCTGCATTATTCGTACATTTAAGTCTTTGCTTGATTGGCTGATATAAAAAAAGACGGACAATCCTTACAAGGAATTTTGCAAAAGATGCTGTTATTTGTTACTGGACTATTCTTAATTAGCAAACCTTTAATGGTATGTTATAAGAGAACAACATTAACATGAAGGATTATTCTAGAAAATTGATTTATGGTTTCCACTTTTTGAGAGATTTCGATAACACAAATCAATTATATAAGGTGGGTTAGCAGAGATCATTTCCTATCTTTTTTATGCATTCGATTCTTGGTTAAGATATGAACTCGCAATCCGCAAAGCACGTAAGAACACGGGGAAGAAAAAAAAATTAAAGTTTAATACTAAGATGGTGGTCAGAATAACAAATACATATGTTATTATATTGTGGGTTTCCTATAAATACTGAATTACATTGGAAAGACTCTCAATGTATTAGTACGTACATCTAGGAAAGGGATGCGTAGCACTAGTCATACCTTTGATAATGTCTAAATGGTTTTGCAGTAGGTCACAGTATTTCTCAAACTATGTAAAGATGAGGCTATTGATAAAAACTCAAGGTTTGTTGCAAAATGAAGAACGACAAACGAAAGCCTAATGCACGTACTGCCTTTTCCACTTATTTGTTTGCTTGATAAACTAACCACACAACACTTCTACCATTTTTCGTCCAATCACTGTTGTCGACAAGATTGTTTAATTTCTATCCAGTTTTCTCATCATGTGTCAGTGGTTCTGCGAAGTTTTCCATATATTTCTTG
Organism: Macrobrachium nipponense; assembly: GCF_015104395.2. Classification (NCBI taxonomy): domain Eukaryota; kingdom Metazoa; phylum Arthropoda; class Malacostraca; order Decapoda; family Palaemonidae; genus Macrobrachium; species Macrobrachium nipponense. The sequence goes on from NC_061091.1 coordinate 46,144,319, forward strand.
TTCTGAATGTATGTTTCAATCAGAGGGAATCGAGTGGTTAAAAGTACGTCTGGCCTGTTTCCAGTTCTTTAAATTTCTCCTTTTCCTCCAATTTCGCGGCAACAATGTGTCGTTAACATCACTGAACTAAATTCATTAAAAGAATGTTGATCGTATCTTCTTATGCGCGTGGTAGCAAAGATTTAGGTAGTACCTACTTGTGCGAGAAAGAGGTGACGAGGCAACTCAGCAGTGGGAACAGGATAGTAAAAGTCAACGTAGCCCTCATGATGAACAACTTGATCGTTACTATGGCCGATAAATCCAATAGTTTAGTAGTTGGATGGACAAAATTGACTACATATCACGTATGCATACTTTACTAAAAGATGAAACAACTAATAAAAACTCATAAAAAATCCGTTGGACCAAGTAATAAACAAAATTCTAATATCCCTATGAAACGAATTCTTAAAGATAAAAATGAATTGTAGTGTCAATTAACTGTAAAGTGCCCTCATTACCTTATTTATAAGGTCTAGTTAAAATTCATAAGGGAAACAACCCTATGCGGCCAATTACTAGTGCTGTAGGATTAATTGCTTGTAAACTATCTAAATATATCAATAAATTGTTATCCCCATACTTGGAATGCTCTTGATCTTGTGGAAAAATGGAATAACATTGTATTAAACCCTATTGATATCTTTTGTCAGTTTTGATGTATGTTTATAAAGTCCCTACTGACTCTGTGCCAGAATATTTAAGTAATGAACTTTGTATTGCATGAATTACCTATGATCTTAGTCACATAATTTCATTGATTAAGTTGTGTATTTGTGATTGCAGATTTACTTTAATGGAGAATATCCACCAACAAATATTTGGTATGAGAAACATGACAAAAATGCAATGTGTGACTCCCATACTTAATGACAAAGAAAAGGACACAATTCTAACACGTTCTGATGGACGGCATGCAATCATCAACTCTATATTGAACGAAAAAATCAAGTCAAAGATAATTGAATTCCACATTTGAAGAGAAACACAATGCTGATCTATGCAGCAAGTGCGAAAAATAAGATTATAAATTTACTCCTCAACTCGGATTCGATAAGGATTACTATAAACTCATAATCTCGAACTCTGCATTTAATGAGAAACATAATATTGTCAACATTACCTGAAAACTAACATTGAATGAAAATATATAGCGTACCATAATTAAAATGACAGACGGTCACAATTTTAAAGCAAATGATAAGAAGAATTTCTTGATAATCAGGTTGAAACGCACAAAAAACTCGAGAATGATGATAAAAAATAAAGATCAACAGGATTCCATAAGGCCTAGTGAGATAGACTTCTAAACGGGCTTCATAAACAACCTTGCTTTTTTAAGCAAACTGAAAACGAAATCTATTAAAAAAATTCGATGTTAGGCTTATTAATAAAAAGAAACATAAAACACCAAGTTTTGGTGAAAGAAATTAAACTGAACAGAAACATAAAATCGCAGGCTTAACAACGCGATGACTAATTCGCGTCCAAGCAGCCATATATACACCTTGTGTCTAGTCATCGGACATATCAGTCTCACTGGGCTTCTCCTCATTATGATCAATTAACCAGATCAAAATAAATGGTGATTAATGAAACACACTAATCGAGTAGCGCAGGTTTTTACACCGGCCGAGTGTTTGGATGTTCACTGGTACGTGCCGGCGTTTCTATGGTGCCTGCGCGTTATGGTCATCAGTCCGACGGTCACGCTTCTCTAAACATGTCTCTCCTTCTCCTCCACATTCTCTCTCGTTATAGTGAGATATTCCTCTCTCTCTCTCTCTCTCTCTCTCTCTACAACAATATAAATTATATCTCCCTCTCACCCTGTTATAGTGTGATAACTTCTCTGACGAAATGTTATTTCTCACCCATTCTCTCTCTCTCTCTCCATCATTCTGCATATGGTGGAGGTCTTCCTTTTCCAATTCAATTTTATCAGTGCGACAATACATTACTATCATCAGTGTAATCTGTATCAACGCAGCAGCATTGTAGTCCTTTTCCATTACTGTTCCGTGAATCTGCATTGACCTTAAAATATCATCGTATTTAGTTTTCCTTTCATTATTATGTTCATCAAAATAGTGACACCATCTCTTCAATATCATCATCATCGTCATCATCATCACCATACAATGCTTCTGCCAAAGTAATATACCAACTCGTAGCTGCCCCCAAGACCGTATCAACAGAGGACCACCTGCTTAAAAAAAAAAAATTAATAATAAAAAAAAAAAAAAAAAAACTAACACATGTAATAATAGTCGCTGGTCCAACGCAGTACGCGTCATGGTCGAAAATCAAAAGCAAGGCTGCAAGGTATCATTGCAGAGGAGAATAAGACAATTTTCATTTATACTAGTTATATTAATCGCACTGGCAATTAGACGAGTGACCGACTCCATTGAAAAATTCGGCTCCAGGTAAGCGCACAGTTACGCCGTCAAACACACCACCTTCTCGAACCCTTCACCAGAACCCGGCCCTATCTGATCTCCTGTCTCCTGTCATATGAATCACATTCATTTTTCCAGTCAAATGACTGCTTATTAAAAAAAAACTAGACAGCTCGAACTCATGCTGAAAATGGTTACGTTTGAGATGGGCCTTGTACCACGATGACCCATGTTCCTTAAGCAGTACGAAAGTCAGAGGTCGCCTACTGTTACAATGTTTTGTTTGTATGGTGTTTAAACGTTGCATGGAACCAGTGGTTATTTAGCAACGGGACCAACGGCTTTACGTGACTTCCGAACCACGTCGAGAGTGAACTACCAGAAATACACATCTCCTCACTCCTCAATGGAATGGCCAAGAATCGAACCGCGACCAACCGAGGTGAGAAGCAAACACCAAACCAACCACGCCACTGAGGCGCTTACTGTTCCAATGCATCAATCAAAGACCAACATTAACCCTCTAAGTTAAAGCCTCCATTTTCAACTCCATCATCACCCTGACAGCTAAAAATTTTGTCCTCGGGCTCTCTACCAACAGATACCGAGTTTCCGTCCCTCCTTCCATCCCCGTAAGAAGACTAAAAGCAAACACTGTCATGAAGTAGTATCGTGATCTTAATTATTGTCACTGTCATCTCCAGGGGATCACCTTTTCCTACCCAATCCAAAGTAGCATTAGCGAGTCTTCTCATCGAAAAGGGGGATTCCTTCCAACAATTCTTTGAAAAAGCTATCCTCGATTTTCTAGGTCTGTAGTCAAGGTCTCCAAATTCTAGCATTTTTCTTTGGTTTTTATTCTTCGTTTCCTTCATCGTCGTTTTATTCGTTGTTCGATTTTCTTCGTTTCCATATTTTCTTCTTGAGCTCCTGTATTTCCCTTCCCTTTCTCTCATGCTGCTGGCCCGCCTCCCACCTCTACTGTTGGTTATCAATGTCTCCGGGAAGATCCATTTTCAAATGATCTCACGTTGCAAAACTTCTTTCGCTCCGCTAGACGCTGGAAGGACGATTAGAATTTTTTTTTGCGGCGGCGGCGGGGGCGGGGGCCGTGGGGGGGGGGGGGGGGGGGGGGGGGGGGGGGGGGGGGGCGCCATGGCTAGGGTGTTTAAAGGAGAGAATGAGTGTTGAGAAGAAGGATTTCAAGAGCAGCTAAAATGACCGGGTCTTCTAGCTTAAACGAAACGCCCCCAGCTTTTCAGATGTCCAAGATTAGACTGAAATTGGTTGGTTTTTAGACCGATGGCCTATAGAAAACAAGGAAGCAAGGGTCCTTGCAATGAAGAGGTCAGCAAGTATAGTAAGGTTTGAAAGGTAGTAGGGGGCCTGCGGTCGACCACACGACTCTAATCACCCATACACCAAAGATAGCTTGGCTTTCTTTTAGATCCACCAACTAGAATGACTTGGCTATTTATTACTGACTGCCTAGCTACATGTTCTTATATGGATGTAGGATTTTCACCTCAAAAGTGATAAGTCTACACTCGATTCCCTATCAAGTTCAAATGACGTTTCTTTACACTGCCCTCAGCTTCTGTAGCTTTAATCAGAGAATTGTGTACATGACAGTGTGGGATGCAACAATGGTGAAGAGCGCCGTAGGGAAAGCAACTTCATTCCAAAAAACTTCCTCAATGTTTATTTGGAACGAGGTTGCCTGATCCCTGACCTTCTCCAACAAGGTTATAACCTCAACAGTTGACTACCTAACCTATATTTAATACAATACTTAAGTACAACCAATCTCTCCACTGGTGAATATATATATATATATATATATATATATATATCATATATATATGTGTGTGTGTGTGTGTGTGTGTGTGTGTGTGTGTGTGTGTATATATATATATATATATATATATATATATATATATATATATATATATATATTGTCACGTGGCATGTCAGTATGTACGATTTTACTTTGTGAAAATCTGGGAGAACTGGTTCTACTTTAAAAATGGCTTTTGGAAATGACAGCTGATTAAGGGTGGCCTACCACTTGTGGACAAAGTGTAAAATGCAGTAACTTAAGAAAATCTCCATAAATTATTATTAAAAAAAGGACTGAAGGTAATCATTATGTACACTTTCAAATATATTTCACTAAGGCAATCAGAAGAAGAACATTTACGGGTTGAGCTCTCACTAGCTCTGTGGTACTGAATCCTTAATGAATATTATGTACAATATCAAGTGAACAAATGTGCCACTGGATTGCAAGCAAATACCACTAAATCTAGTGAGTCAACATGGTGCATGGAATAGGATCGAACTCTAATAATAAAGATAAACACACACACACAAGGTAGAGCACTATAAGCAAGGATTGCTCGCACCGAGATCTTAGGAATACTATCCCAAGAATGGCACTGGCAGTAAATGTTGAGTGGCATGGTTGAACTTCAGAAGACAGCGCACAATTGGGTGGGGAAGTTTGCAGAAATCTGCAAAGCAGGTAACGTTGTAACACAAGGAATAACAACTAGAAAGCTTACGTAACTGGTTAATGTTTAACTGAAACTATGCAAAAATATGAGATATTTTAAATGAATGCTAATATGATAAAATTACTGTAGGCATGACCAACAATGATCTAATAACATTTCTACAATGATTACATAAATCACAATTGCACAGTCAAATATCATTGGAATCCTGAAGGAGACAGGACAATAGGATCATGGAAATCGAAGAACAGTTTGGAACAAGGAATGAGAGCAAGGAATAGTAGGCGAAGGTCGACAAATCGACTTCCAGTTCAATTACCCTTGTCCATGGATGAGATATGCGTAGAGTTGAGCCACAGCATTAGTGGATGGACTTCGTCGCTTGCAATTCTTCACCAGGGAACAAATGAAGAGCACTCCTCATCAGGCAACACTCAGGTACTTCAAAGGTAACAGCTTACAAGTGAGATGTTGGGGTTGGACATCAAGACAGAGTCTGGAATCCAGACGTTGGAGTAGAAGAGGAACTAGCCATAGATTATCACCAAGACGTCAGCATATTGAAGTCGGATTGAGGCATTGTCAGACTCGGGTGTGATACCGCTTCATCAGACTAACTGTTGCGATAACTGACAGTGGCAAAATGCATACCCAGTTCAGGAGTCGCCAGAAGTGTATTGTCTGACATCTGTCAAAACTGGGGCGACATCCTTCGGTCCTTTGGTCTGCCACTAATCCTAGATGGTAGCTGAAAAGGTCGTTAAAAGTTGGCAGAGGAGGGTATGGCGGATATAGTACAAAGAGGTGTAAAAACAAGGATAGGGTGAGAAATTAGGTCATAGAGACCACGTGTGTGAGGTGTGAATTCTAAAGAATTCAGAGGCTTATATACCTTCAAATGACTGTCGTGAAATTTGACTGGGAATTTTGCACAATGGTGGAAAGGGAGTGGGGTCCTAACCTTCCTAAAGATTTGTGAGTTGTTATTGGCTTAAGGCTGTTGTCATAATTGGATTTGGAACAGTGATGGCGATGATCTAGGTATGACAGGTAATAAATAAAAATTGAAAGGATTTTAAAATGACATTTTCATTATTTCGTTTTCAGAACGTCGGAGGGTAAGGAACAAAAGGGATAAGCAATGAGTCAAAATATCTCACAAGTCACAACAACACGTTTTGCTTCAACTCTGTGTTCTTCCAAAATTGATTCCTCTATTTTCCCATGTTTTTTTTTTTGTTTTCACTCATGTTTAAAAGGAAAAAAAAAAAAAGTATAAAAAAAAGTAAGTCAGAAGATACTTGTCACAATATATATAAATATATTGACAATATATATATATATATATATTCTAAGGGGGGATATATATATATATACATATAATATATTGGCTAGGTGAACGGCCTGGCCCAGTTTCAAACTGATTATACATATGGGTAAAAATCACATATATATAAGCTATGGGGCAATACGGACTCTGACTTATTCACCACTGGTGACGTAGGATAAATCATATGTTAATGTGATTAAAATTATATATTATATATATATATATATATATATATATATATATATATATATATATATATATATATGGGTGTGTGCGCATGATTCAAGAAGTCAAAAAGACAGAAAACTGATTTTGAATATAGTACATGAATAGTGGAATGGTCGATGTCTGCAGGCGATACATGTTGACTGAGAGCAGTAAAGAGAAAAGTCAGATACTAGTGAAAGAGTTAGAAACTGTTGGTAAAAAAGATCAATTTGAAAGCAAAATCCGAGTTAGAGTAATTAAGAGTAAGTGGAAACCTGGAAGATACAGCGATGAATGCTGATACAGAATGCGGAAGAATAGAAATGGGTGATTCAAAGAGGTTTTGGAAGTAAATGTAATGATAATGGTAGGATGTTCCAAAACAGGTGAAGCAAGGAAGGTCGCAGCGTGCTTGCAAAAGATGTGGAAGGGAATAAGAATGTCTTATTTTTTCTCTGAATCTATTTCTATGGGGGAAAACGGCTAAACATTACAAAATAATTATAAGACGAGGCAAAAGTCTGGCTCCATAAGATTTTAGTTTAAATTGTGCAACACTGGTCGCGTAAAATAAAACTGAAAGCTTTTTGAAACGGTGTGTGTAAATCTTGTTGTCAACCGAGCACAAGCTTTATCATTTCTCATTTTATTATGCTGGCACATTCCAACAGTTTGGGAAAATTAAATTATTTCTATCAGAAATATATTGAATATCATAATATACCACAGTTACACACATCGTAACAGTTACACACGAAACACTGCGTAGGGGTCTCATTTTTCACCCAACTTATTGCACAATATATAGCCCAATCGGTCTTCACAGAGAAAGTTAAGGATCTCGCCGTGGTCATTTATATTGTGAAGTCATGAGATCCCACTCACTGCATGAGACAGATCTGCCATCCAATAAGGACAGAGCTCCCATTAGACCATTCATATAACACCTTTTGCTATTCTTACAAGTTCCAATGGTCATACGCAGCTTGGTTTTTGCATATATTAAAGTAATATCATGAGGTTAGAGAATAGTCTAAGCTCAGATACTACGCATGAACTACATAAATTCTAAAGGCCTATTTACAAATTTCTCTGCCTATATATAGGTGAATTCGTCTGATTAAATTGATCAAATGATGTGTCGCTGATGTGTTTTTAGTGTCTCATAGTAAAATTTGTAACATATAAACAAAAAAAGGAGCAGCAAAAGCTTTATCTCTAAGAGGCCATAAGTTTTGTGACTGTTGTATTTGGACGAACAGAGGTTTAATTTCGTTAAGAACTTGTTTCTAGATTTAGTGCACCCACTTGTAAACATGCTTTTCTAACATAAATAAATAAATAAATAAATAAAGAGAAAGGGCAAATCCCTTTATAAAAACACAGAATTGGGAAAGTGAATGAAAAGGACGAAGCTGGGTAAACGTCATTGGTTGTAAACTGCAATTTGGCTTCCGTGGGGGAGAGAGACCGGATAAGATCTGGAAAAACTCATCGGGGAGCACAAAAGACCCGTTCAAGTTAATGATAGAAATAATAGAAGAGCCTTCCGTTGGCGGGGTTTTTAACCACAGAATGAAATTTAAGGATACCAAAACATTAACGTCAGGCGCATTTTGGTTGTGAAAGGGTCCCTCATTAGTCCAACACCAGTGGGTTGTAAACAAATTATCATTATTCAGAAGATGAAACATATTCATATGGATAAGCCTACAGAGGTCATTGACTTGAAATCCAAGCTTCCAAAGGAAGTAAGTCGAGGCGAAAGGAAATATAGAAAGAAGAGACCCCACTTATTAAAAAGGAAAAAAAAAAACAAAAAAAAAAGTTAATAAATTAACAAATGTATGAACTTCTGAAGATCCAGTTGCACGGCTTAATCTGGTGTGAGGAATAAAGGATCTCTGGATCTGAGAAGTTCGACAGCGAGGCACATTTGCTGCATATTGGTGCTGCTGTTCAGCGAACCTGGTTGCTCTCGACAGGTAAAGGGGTAAAGGGGAACAGGGATCACTTGTGAATGTGAGAGATCTCTGTTAAATTGCAACTTATGAAAAAGTGACAAACAAGAGACCATCCGTCGATGGTCCAAATCATAACTGCTACATTAGGAAACAAAAACCTACCACCACGAACCACTCTATCTGGAAGAGATAAATCTTTGTCAGAAGGAGACATCCACACCGGAGAGCAGCATTATATTAAAGGAAGAAAAAGTTACCTAAAACAGGTTGCATTTGACGAACAATACCTAATTTTTTCGTGCGGCATTTGCTGAAACTTTCATTAGATGTTTCTCAAAAGTTAGATAAGATAAATGACATCCAAATAGCAATGAAAAGACACATGGAGGGTTATTCATAGACTTAAGCTCAGAGGTACCTGAAGATTAAGGAGGGACCTCTCTCACCTAAGATCGTGATACAGAGAGAGAATGTGTGGTCAAACATCTGCAACAGTGACCATTCATTTCCCTGCTTTCTTATACGGTAAGCGGCCGAGTAAGCAGCCTACGTCACAAAGATGCGCAATATCGCCGGGGACGGACTATTTTTGTAGTTGACGAATCATGGCTACCAACTGAGTAAGGTCCCCTCCCTTTGGTGCTTTTCGAATTTGCAGTCATTAGGCTTTGTTTCCTCATTCCATATTCTGCATATCAGCTGTTTCCAGCTAAAATCAAGAGGCGATTTCATCATAACCTGGTGTTTTCCATCTCCTAACTGTCTTACTACTAACTCCATCGAATTATATTTTCTCATTCATGACCCACCAAAATATCCCCCAAACCCGAACCCACCCGCCGCAAGAGCTGTCATTCTTCTCAAGTTATTATGGGTCAGGCCTCTTCTGATAGGGTTTTTCATGTCTTCATTTCAACCGTGAATCTCATCAATTATTCAGTAGAATACCATAACACCTATGGTACTCCCTAAGTACATAGCTTTGTTAACATCATCGTCTCTTCTTGATCTTTGTTTTATTTATTTTTTATCTAGACTTTAATACTTAGCATTGCTCTCCATTTCCTTGACATTTGTCCACCTGCACCTTTCGCTCCCGTCTATACTTCATAGTCTCCAAGGTCTCATAAGACATCCGAGGCTTCCACCTTGTTACCGCATATCTCAGTAATTCTTTTCAATCAGATTGATATTACACCCTTGATGTCAGACCTGGCCTCCTTCATTGTCGGTTTATCCTCAAATAATGTTCCTAGAACAGCAAATCTATTCCGATAGTAAGTTGGAAATGTCTTTTATTCATATTTAAGAAGCTTTACTCTATCAAATCTGGAAAAGATCAAAACTTCGTTGGGAATTTCCAATGTAAACTTTAGTGTGCGGCAAAGGTAAGATGGAGGTTACTGTGTCTCTAGCTCCAAAACACTGTTTTATTGTTCATGTTCTCTCTCAATTAATGTGCATATATGTATATGTGTGTGTGGTGTGGTGGAAGGTGGGGGGTAGAAGCCCCGTTAGTATTTCTCTCTCTCCTTTCCTCTACTATTCAGTTGCTTAGAGAAGATAGCGCCGATCTCTTGCATCATCAACTGTAATATTTCAATGACTTTGGGCTGCTTAATTAAACAGTAATGGCTGTGACGGTTACTATAAGGCGTCTACATGGCACAGCATTCAAATTTTGTCAGCTTGTTAACATGCAAGGAGACCAGTGACATCTCAAACATGAAGATAACCCTTCGAGTAAAAGGCCCCTCTCTCCCTGGGTAAGAAGCCCACCGGTGGCGTTTTTACTATATGGTAAAAAGTAATATGACGTTGTATGTGATCACAGAGTTTATTACTTCTACAGGTGAAATTTAATAGAGATTTTGGATTCAGAACCAACATGCCAGCGCGTGTATATATATAGGAGGAAATCACCAGGGCTTCCTACAGAGAGAAAGCTCTACAGGATGCTCTTCAGGCAATTCTTCATCGGGAGAGTTTAAATCTGCCTCAGAAATTATGTAGTACATGAAGGCGCCTCAGTTGATTCATTCTTCAAAGTGTATCGTAAAGTTTTAATTAAAGGAAAATTTTGCCCATGACATATGTAGAATCTGGATGAAACTGAAACTACAAATGTTCAGAGGTCTTTTAATATAGTTGCAACAAAGGGTTCGAGACCCATGGGGTAACATGACCAACGGCCAAGTATGAAAATGAATGCTGATGCCAATACATTACTCCAATGTTTGCAAGGAAAAGGTTTTCTGAAGCTTCACTGAATGGAGGATCACCCAGATGTATTGTTGGAGTGATGTGACTGTGTCAAGGCATGGCTATGTCGCTTGTGCTCAATGCCAAACCTATTTAACAAGATACGCATTTTTTAATCTTCGATGGTCATCAAAGCTACGAGACTACGGATAACTCATGGTTGTACAAGAGAAAATGGTATCTTCATGATAACCCTTAACCTCACAGCACTCACAAAAGGCAGCTTACGAAAGATCTCTGAGCCAGTACGTTGTCCCCAAATTGGACTTAAAATGAAGAAGAAAAAAAGAACTTAAGCATAGGAAATTCTGTTAAGTCTTTGTAGCTAACCTAAACCTAAGCAAAAGCTAGAAAAAAACGGAAAACGTAGGAAAGGCGAGTATAATCAAGTTATCAGCACGGAACCTGCAACTTCTGGAAATGAATTCTTCAAAGTCATCATCCTGCACAAGGAAAGCAATAAGCATCGGGGAGGTGTGTGCTATGCCATTTGCCACCAGCTGGCCATTGGGAAAATAGATTCAATGTATATCTCGCCAAAACTGGGTACACGAGGAATGCACACTAGAAACCAAAGAAATTCCCATAAGAAGAAATGTTTAGTTGCAACATTCTTTATGGACGTTGGTAATAAAGGAAACATTAATTGCTTTTATAAATGTAAAAGGTTAATTATTTCTATTTTCTCTGACAATACATATGTACTTTTTATTCAACAACACAATTCATAACAATATAATAAAAGGGAAATGTTTAGTTCCATTTTTACCCAAGAAGGAACCTATACAGTTATATTCATATTTTAATGAAAATAAACATTTAATAAAATGACGTTTACAGTAATATAAAAGGAATAATCAAATTACCTTTATGTGCGTGTGTTTTTTTGCGATATATGTACTAGGGTAAAGGCCTACCCACTGGGCATTTTACCCTACCTGTGGGGCAAGACGTCTCTTTTTTTTCATTTTTTCCCACGTCCCTTTTTGAATTTTTTATTCGAAGTCCATTTTCATAATGTGAAAGGTATGATACGTTGGTGTCGTATATATCGCAGATTGGTCATAACACAAGGTTGCGATGAAAGCCTTCATCAAAACTTACACCAGAAACTATGGCTCCCAGAATGCATTCCTTAATGTGGACTTCTTACCCCATCCGCACTTAATTACCTAAAAGCACAAGTCACTCTCACATCCACCTTTAGGAGCAACAACTAAGCAACAACTATATATACACATCATTACTGGAATCTCAGAAGTAGCAGACAGCTTAGAAAGGGATGATCAGTCAAAAGTGAGGTGAATTCTAGATGAAGGAGGCACGGTGAAGCTTTTGACCCAGTGGATTCTGAAGTGACAGGAGGAAGAGACCAATACTGGTCGTTGTCGACGACCAGAGACAAAGGAATAATATCTTGCATAAAGCCTTTACAAATCAGAAGGGAAAACATGAAACATTATCGGCTATCTACGTCAAAAAGGATGTTCACCCAGCAGTGAGAAAGGAACTAAGAAGACTGAGGAAGCGTGAGAGAGACGAAATAGAGGGCTGAAAGGCAGGGAGCAAACATTCTCTATGACAAGACACAACGTGTCTTGTTGTGTGACGACTTGTGATTGATAGGTATCATGCACCGTCGTATTTTTAGGAAGCGCACAAAACAGTGGTTGCCTCAAAGAACGAAATGTGTTGCTGTAATATTTATTGCAGGGGTTAAAGATAAGCTGAATAATCAAGAAATTTTACCTATTGCTCTTAATTTGCATATTGTTTGGCTCTTAGAGATAAAAAAAAAAACTACTAAAAGAAATGTACCAGGTTTTTATACACACCAAAGCCCGTCCATGTATTGCGGGAAAAGAGGTGGAATGGCAATGCTGGTATAATATTCATTATGGAATTTCATTAAATTTGTGAATATGGAAGCGGAAGGCCAAATTTGGGCTGACTTATCGTGCTATCCTGGTTTTATGTTTTGGGGTATTTACTTATATATGCCACCAAGTGACTAGCCTTATTTTGTGCCTGCATGTTTTGGTAACCTTGGAGCTGTTATGAATGAGTCTGAAAATGTAGTGGCACTAGGGATCTTAATTCCCGTGTAAGCAACCCCCTTCTTTGTAACGAGAGCTTTAAACCCTATACATACAGTGGGGAGATTGATGTGAATATTAATGGTAGTGGCAAGCAATTGTTGAATATGTCCCCGTGTAATAATATGGTAATTGGTAACCACCTTGTTTATGGAGAACTCACTCTTGGCGGCGGCTTAACCTTCAGAAGGGGGTCAGACTGGATATAGGAAATTGACTTGTGTATTATTTCACTACAATTGCTTAATCATGGAAGTCTGTAGAAATAAATCAAAACATTTTAATTTCTGACCATACGCCGATGATGTGTCCCTATCAGTATTAATTGAGTGTGCCAGAGATTTGGGCAAATCTCACTTCGACTCAAGTTATTCAGATCACATTAGCATAAGGAAGGGACTTGCTTACAAACAAATAGATGTTAATAGATTTAAAATACCCATAGGGGAGGCAATACCTCACAATTTGGACGTAATCGATGTGGAGTCAATGTGTACAGGATTGGAATCGACCACCGTGATAATCAATACGGTGGAAAAAGAATTTAAATTGAAAGCGGGAGAGAGCAGGATCAAATGAATTGGATCAGAATCACCCAAGGTGGAAATGGGGTTTTGAAAGTGATGATCAAAAAATTATTTGGAGATCAATTAACTGGAAAGGGAATGCAACAAATAATGATAACAATATTCAAACAGATGATGTTCAGTTCAAGTTACATTTTGAGAGGCTTTTTAAACCTGGTCCCGCTTCTGTAAACAATAACCAACCACCTGACATACCTTCGCCACCTAACATTCCTATATTAGACAACCCTTTCACTTATCAAGAGATAGACGTGACAGTGAAAAGCATGATAAGGGAAAGTGCTACGTTGGTGTGTGCCCAGGTATATTTTCGCTGTTGCCATTGACTTGGTTGACTTTTTTCCTTAGTATTTTCAACCTTTTATTCTGTAATTTTGTGTATCCTTTTATTTGGTGCCATAACAAGTTGGTTACACTCTTAAAAACCAGGTTGCATAAGCATAATGAAAACTTTAAATTTATGATACGTTGTTAATGAGACGATTAAATCTGCGGGTTAGTATAGGAGGCCCAAAAAGGTAGAGGCGTACTGAGCAAATCTTATCCTTAAAGCTTATGATGGACTATGTACTCAAGAAAAAGAAATCCTATGTTTTATTTGTAGATTTGGTTAAAGCAAACGTCCTGTGTGCCAAGAGATAAGTCGATTGAGCGTCTCAAAGAGAAAGGTCGTGGACAGATTGTTACTGGTCATACAAAAGATCTATGCTTGTACAAAGAGCGTGTTGAAATCAGCTGTGATTATATCTACTGTTGGGATACGTCAGGGTGCCCCAACAGGTGTCTGTTATTTGCAATCTATCCATATAAAAAAAAGAAAATGGTTCAAATGATAAAGTAAAATATAAAGGAGGGAATTTGCAGCGATGGGTTTATAGGGACAATCCGCTATTAATGACGTATGGCAGCTATTTTAAGAACATCAAGAGATTATTGTTTGGAGAATATAGGGATTATTTTGGGTTACTGTGACTCGAAATGGGATGATTGTTAATGAAAAGAGACGAATTTTTGTGTAGTTAATGGAAATGCAAGAGATCGAGTCTTTAGTCATAAAATGATATCAAGACAGACCATTGCACCTTGGGCATGGTTTACGGGTGATGTCAAAATGCAATCAGTGCATAAGCAACATGAAATTGAGAATGCAGACCATTAACAAATTCTCAATGTTTTTTTTTTATAACAACACAACTTTGCCATATGCATATAAAGTCAATGTAATGAAAGCAGCGTTCGGAGCCTCACTCCTATAGAGCGCAGAGAGTTGGCTACAACCCACTAAACACGCACGGAAAGGCTATATGATCAGGGTATTGGAAAGGCTATATGATCAGGGTATTGGAAAGGCTATTATGATCAGGGTATTGGAAAGGCTATATGATCAGGGTATTGGAAAGGCTATATGATCAGGGTGTTAGATGATTATTAGGAGTCCGAAATAATACACCTACGACACTGTTCTTAGAGGAGAATGGTCTTGAGTCTTTTACTCATGAAGTACAAATAACAAAACGTTTCCTAGAAAAGAAATTGGCGGACACTGATATTGAAGGGCCTTTCCACTATACTTATGATATATGCAGAAGGGGAAATACGCCAGGTTATAGATTTTTGAATTCTTGTGTGACTAATGACATTGTGGGATCAAGCCTTGGCCAAATAAAATATGAAATTCGTAATAAACTCGAAATAGAAACAAAATATTACACATATCGACAAATTTTAAACAGATCATTGCAAATTCCAAGAGTGTATAGGGAGAATGTTTATATACCAGACTATGGCTTCGAAACTGACCGTCACAAGAGTACGTATAACGTCCAACGATCTACGGATAGAGACAGGAAGGTGGAGTAGAACGCCAATTGAGTTACGAGTTTGTAATTGTGATTCACAAACAGTGCAGAGTGAAGAAGCACATGTTTGAATTGAATGTCCAAGGTCAAGATCAAAGGGGAAGAAATTTAGAAAACTAATTATAAAGAACTGACGCACTGTTTGGAGAGGAAAATAACTTAATTGACCGGCAGTATATAATGAAGTATTACATATTCATGATGAATAAATGACTGTGAGCTTGAAATATTGGGTTATTTTGATTTTGATTTTGGAGGTGGTGTTTGAGGGGCTTGCTGTGATGTATCATTATTAGTTATATATTATGAAAGAAAATAAATTCCTCTTTATGGGCTAAATATTTATGTATTGGTGAAGATTTATTATTGTTACAGATTATATATATATATATATATATA
Organism: Macrobrachium nipponense; assembly: GCF_015104395.2. Classification (NCBI taxonomy): domain Eukaryota; kingdom Metazoa; phylum Arthropoda; class Malacostraca; order Decapoda; family Palaemonidae; genus Macrobrachium; species Macrobrachium nipponense. Next base: position 46,159,983 of record NC_061091.1, read on the forward strand.
TATATATATATATATATATATATATGTATTATATATATATATATATCTAATATATATATATATTATATATTCTAATATATTATATATATATATTAATATATATATATATATGTGTGTGTGTGTGTGTGTGTGTATTTATATAACATTTATGTGGTTAATTTTCTAAAATGCCTGAATATATTCTTTCTCTCTCTCTCTCTCCTCTCTCTCTCTCTCTCTCTCTCTCTCATCTCTCTCTCTCTCTCTCTCTCTCTGACATTCATCTGCTGAGAATAAAGTACTTGTAAACAAAATAAGCAAATCGATCCACGTCCGATGGACGGGACTTCATTCCAGGGCTTGTCCAACGGGACCACAATCATGTCTTGCAAGATCTCTTTCGGGATATTTTGCTATCATGGAATCTCTCTCTCTCTCTCTCTCTCTCTCTCTCTCTCTCTCTCTCTCTCTCTCTCTCTCTCTCTCTCTCTCTCAGAAGGTTTGCTCTTGTGAGAGATGAATGAACAATCTTTTCTTGAGGCTAGTGTATATGATCAATATTACTGACAGTATCAAGTAATGACAATATTTTATGTATTGTCCGCACGGCGGACCAACGTTCAATATTGAGTGTCAGTATAACTTTCGGCGATTCAGAGATTGGGCATCGCGTGACCTCACAAGTATAGTGGACTGATGAAAAATCATGCATTGCCATGATATTATAGGCTTGTGCCTCTAAGAAAACTGCGAAAACATGATGAATGGAAGGCCGCCACTGAGTTATACCTGCGTAGTTATGCCTGCACAGCCGGCCGTGAAGGCAACAAACCTGAATGTTGATGTGAACAAACCTGCAGAGTTTTCCACGCCTGTGCAGGCGGCCTGCGTAAATAGCTCGTTTCAATCGATAAGCCTCCGGCCAAAAGTCCTGCGCAGGCGCATGGCAACATTAATACGTTCATGTGGGGAGACAACTTTTTGGCATACTTCGCTTTCCGTCCCCGGACAGATAGTAATGTACCAGTCAAATAATGATGTTACTAAAAAGTAAGGAGACAGCAAAGCAGCAGTTTCCACCAGTTATTGGCGATGGGCCTAGCATTTTACTAAAATGTGAGACTGCAAGGCATCAGCTGTCCTTTTAGTCGCCTTTTTACGACACGCAGGACCTACGGTGGTAGTATTCTTACACCCCTCAACAGGGTCGCTTGTAACATAACATCACTGGCTCATACTCAATCCACTTACAACCTTTTCATGAGTGTTCCTTTTTTCCTATGCTATTTCATAACACTTTTTCTAATATTTGTTAAAATAATCTTTTTTATGTTTTTGCTCTAATTACACAATTCAACGAAGCATTCATTACATATGTGTTATCAAGTATATTTCTTTTTTCCGTTCTGGCTCCTGTTATATCAATTATTGGTAATGAAGGAATCTCTTCTCTCTTGACATAATCCTTACCTGTGGTATGGTTGTCTTCTACTTCTTCGGTGTTGTGGATACTTGCTTCCTTCCATGGTTTTACTATTATGTAAGGAAATAAAGGTATAATCTAAGCTTGTTTTTGTTTGTGCTCTTTCTTCATATCTTTTGTCTTTATTTGTTTAACTGATGTTTCGCTAATAATAATAGTTGGTTTCTTCCTGTTGGTCGATGTTCCCTCAAAAGGTCTCTTTTTATCTTTAATTTCCGGTCCATCACAACTATTTGCAGCAAATATTGTCAAATGAAGATTTTGAATAATATTATCCATATAATTTGCACCTGTTTCTTGATTTTCTACCATTTAATTTTTTTCCTGTTAAGTATCTATTTCTTCTTCAGATTATTTCTATGTTGCTGCTTCTATCTGCAAGCGTTTTTGTCTCATTATTGGTGTTTTTTTTTTTCTTATTAATGAAGAATATGTATTTTGTTTCTTAGCGGATCCTAAATTTCTATCACTTTCAGTTCAATTTATAACCATCTATGTTCTTTCTTGTAATATTTTCTATTCTGTATTGTATATGTAATACGAGCATTCCTTGGAACTTGCATGATGATTTTACCAAAGTGTACCAAAGTGTTCGTACACTTTGGTACACTGGACTTCTATTGTGTGACACGTTCGTCACATCCACAATACGCACACACAGGTTCATTTCCAACATTTTTCTTCGTTATGCCGATATTTACTACAATTTTGACACTAGTGGCTTTCGGACATATGGTCCTAATTCTCTACTTTGGCCCAAAATTTTTATTCTTTAAGGGTAGATCTTGACCTTTAAATTTTACTTTACTGTTCTTAATGATCAACGGTCGCATTTTAAGTAAAACAATCATAGAGAGAGACAATCAAGTGAGCGATGTATTAGGATCACATTAAGAGTCTAAGATGAACTGTTCAGGAAAGGTATTAGGAACTGATTCCATGGTCTGTGGTCCCTCAGGAGTATTAAAAGACGGCAATAAAAGTCGTAAAGAGTCAATGAGTTAAGGAGTATAGAGGAATAAATTCCGAGTTGTAATTGTGAGATTTAATCCACGTCCTTGACTGACTTCCACATGTGCCCTCTTTTTTAAGCTGAACTATGAAAAGAAAAGGTTGCATTGGATCACGGAGAACTGTACAAGAATGATCAAACATGTATATTATTAAATGTTAAGACAGAAATAGAATATCTTAGATTCAAAAAGGAAATTACATATGATAAAACGCATCTTGGTGGTCAAAATTCGAAAACTTGCCTTTTAGGATTTGAGGCAAGTGAAATAGGACTGGACTCTATTCTATCATCAGAGAGAGAGAATGATAAGCTTGTTTAGACACGATATAGCATATTCGGGTCAAATTCATGATTAAACACCACATGTTTCATACGTAGCACCACTTATTATTGTAAAGATGGGCGAACTCAGCTCATTGTATTGAACCTGAATTTGTCCGGAATATCACACCCATAGTCGAAACAAACTTAAAGCTGTCTTAACAACTTAGCATATAAGTCCGCTGTCACTTCTGTCCTGAAAATAAAAGGCATAGGTTCATATCATGGTTGGTCAAATGTATAGATGCAACTTATAAGTGATTATAATCACACTGGAATATGATTTATATATGCAAATGTAAATGTACCACAAAGGAAATGAAACACAGGTTCTAAGTCCTGACCGGTTTCATCATTATCCCTAAGACATCTTCAAGAGGACTGCCATATGGTGGTAGATTTTTACACAATATATATATAATATTATATATATATATATATATATATATAATATATATATATATATATATATATATATATATATATATATGCTAGAGGCAAAGGGACAATACAAAACGAACTTACAAATGTTAGGAAAACAAATATTAACATCTGACCAGTAGGAAAAGGGGTCGCAACACGGGCGGGGTCTAGCCTCTGTATATCTATGCAAGTTGGCCTCACCACCTTCCGTCCCCATCATATATCATTAAAATTATGCATGCCTTAAATGATTTGCATATCTTTATAAAACCCTTCCTATGTAAAACTGAACTCAGTAGTGTTTCTTTCTAGTTGATTATCGAAATAAACAAATTTTTTGCCACTGCTGAGTTGATTGTATGATTTATTGGTATTTACATGTAACGAAACGAACAACACTCTTCACCTGTGGATATCTCACAAACTTTTTATGCTGTTCTTTTCTCTTTTCCAGCGATTTTCCAGCTGGCCAATGCAAAAGTTTACACAGGGATCCATTAATTTCAAAGGAAATATGTGCAGATTTTAAGGATTGGTCTTGATTGATGAGACAACGGCAAAAAAAAAAAGATAAACAATTTGTAACTAGAGTACTGACATGAGATACCAAGAGCTTTCTGCTCCAATGCCTCTGTTCCTTTCTTTGAGGCGTGAAAGTCTGGTTTCCAATCATCTGCAAGCTCGTTTGTACTATATTTTTTTGATATATGTATATTTCTGCCAATGCAAATATCCTCATCATACGGACGAATTAGTAGAATTTACTCCCACTGTTTCATTTTACCTGTGGTATATTTGTATGAAATTTTTTATATATACTCTTTTACTGGTTTATTCCCAAGGCATCCTGCATTCATACTAAGGAGTAGTTGTGATTAACATTTCAGAATATATAAAAAGTCACAAGTGAATTAGTTATAAAAACATACTCATATATATATATATATATAATATATATATATATATATTATATCTATATATATATATATATATATATATATATATATTATCTATATATATATAAATAGCTAATATATATATATAGATATATATATATATATATATCATTATATACATACATACATACATACATAAAGACATACAGAAACAGGGCCAAGCAACACATATAAAAGGCCATAGTTTTATTAACATGATACATTTCGCACATGTTCTCTGTGCATCTTCAATCTGTAAATATAACATAAAAATCGTTAAAAATTTACATAAACTATTTTAAAAATAAAGTTAATAGAGAGAAAAAATATCATTTGAAAAAATTAATACAACCTGAAAGATTACAGTAAAAAAAAGACCCAGTTCTCACCGAACCATTCCAAGGAGAAGGAGAAGAACGAATGACCAAGGCTTAAGGCGGGCCACTCACAGTCGATCTGGTCGTACGATGAGAACTGAGTGGGAGGAGACTCAAAAAAAAAAAAAAAAAAAAAAAATGACTGCAAACTCACGTTACTGCCCGGTCTGAACAAAGTATCAGTCTTAAGTTGGCAGCCACACAGTTCTGACGTGGCGGAGGGAATATCTGATAATGAACCATATATAGCTCAGACCGTGCTGTTGCAGTCAGTATAACAATGAAAAAAAAAAATCCACGAAAAAGAATATTGGGTCAAACATTGGTTGTTGAAGAGAGGGAAAACACACATTTATTGCTTTTAAAGGAAATACAGGTAGCTCACAGGGATTATATTATTAAAACAAAAGGATGGACGAGGCAACATTCAATTTTGTAGGAAGATTATAACGGTCGTGCAAAAGGACACATGCAGGACGAAATCCACAACGCCCTATGAAAAGGGGCCAAGTGCCACATTACGCTACTTAGCGGCTGACTCTTCTTATCAAGATATAAAAAGTGAGTGTGGCCATATCGCCCAAAGCTCCTGGAAGAGTTATGCTAGAGTATGGTTTTAAGCTATTTGACATCACTGCAGAGACTATACTTCAAAAAAGGAAAATTCATGTATACATATTGTGTCTTTGATATTAAATAAACTTGCTTTTAGACTCTCCAAATAATTGACTCTTCTACAAGTATACCCAAACAGTTAGTGTAAGAAATTATAAAAGTGAAAAGGGAATAAATCTTTGTGTAACCGGTCATTACGCTACACTATTTCGCAATCAGCACCAAGTACCTACTAGAAAATTATAAGGGTGTGAGGGAGTTTGCATTACCTCCTATTATGATTTTATATTGCATTGTCTCCAGTTCTCCTTTGACTCGTATATCATTTAGGAGCTTTTTAGCATGTATTCTTATTTCTTTAATAAATATCCTCAGTTTATTTTCTTATTTTTCTTTTACTTTGGAATATAACTGATTAAACGTCCTGAGCAAGGCACCAATTTTTCTGTTTTGTTTTTCAGAGATTACTTTACGTATTGTATATATACATTACTATTAAATATATATATATATATATATATATATATATATATATATATATATATATATATGTATATATATATATATATATATGATATATATGTATATTACGTAATTTGGTACTTTGAAACCTTGTCGTTACTCCAGGATCTAGAAACGCTACGTCCTCCAGTCTCCAACATCACTGTGGTGAATGAAAGTTTTATGTAATTTAATTTTGCTTACAATCATAAGGTAAATTGCAATTATATAAAATTTTACATAATTCAGTATGTAAAGAAATAGAAAAATATGTATTTATATCTCATGTCTAAGGGACAAAAAGTCTTATGCAAAACCACTTTTCTGATTTGTTAGATGCTTCTACTTTCCTTAATTCTTTTCGATATGAAGGCCTTACATTTATTATTTATCTTCTTGTTCACTATTTCTTTCGTTGCATCAGGACATTTCTTTAGCTTCTCAAATATCGATTGATAAGCTGCATTTCTTTTGTGTTTGTCAGAATATCTTTACTTTTTATATTCCACAGACATTGCTACAACTTATAAATCTCGAAGAACCCCGCCGTCCAGAAGGTCCGTTTATCTATCGCAAAGTCAGACGTGTTGAAAGATATCCTCTTCTGCGCTGTTTCTTGGTAAATGAACCTCCAAGTTCATCAAGCCTCGTCGAAGACACCATTCACGGTCAAACTATCAGTTTCTGAACGACTTAACCTGAAAAACCCCTATTTGACTGTCGTGTCGGACCGTGAGTTTCTTATTCAAACCTAAACTGTCAGGTTTGTCGATCCCGCTTGACTTCCGGGCTTGATCAGATCTGACTTGACTACAAAATACCCCACTCACATTCAAACTTGCTTAAACCCCGCCCATTTCGGGCATTACAAATCCCATCTGACCTGAGTGGCCGGCCCACCACCTGCCACTTCAGTTATGCTAGATAAAGAGGAAAAGCGGAAACGTTAAGAGTTCAAAGAAGGAACGAACCGTTTGATGTACAAGGACTGAAGGGTAGTTAATTAATCAATATGGATTGTACCACCAATAATGGAAAATGCTTTATATTAACTTCGAATTTACATATAGAGGCATGATTCTTTATATTAGAAAATTCTGGCTTATTCAGTTCTGGCCCGTTCTAAAACTGTATCCCATATGGCTACAATGTCTCATCTGCAGTAACCTACGGCAAGATCCACATAAACCAAAATAAAGGAAAAGGTGTGGTACCACTAAATAAACAACCAAACCTCTTGGTCATTTACAAAAGAGTAGACAAAATTCATCGATTTTTGAGAAATTGTGAAATGAAGGTATTTTAGGTGAAAATATATATCAGAAACGATTTGCAACAGGTTGTTCTTTTAGTATTTTAAATTGGAAGTCCCCTATAATACATAAGGAAGGAGTTTCCTAATTATACCCATTATTGCAGCCTATAACAGCCCTTCTTATTACAATATCCAAATACCTGTCTCATTACTCAGTGAATTTTCTTACAACGAATTTTCACTTAAGAATGGATATTAGTTCCACAAAGAAATAGTTTAACAAAGGGTGTTGATCTACATGACAAGCTTCGACGTAGAATCTCTTTACAATGTGCCTCTTGAATGAAACCATCAAACATTATTTTAGACAAGATTTTTTATGACGATCATATAATTTTTTCATGGTTTCTAATAACTAACTTTTAAGACGTTACTAGAGCTTGCTGTGGCAAGACTTCAATGTCTCTTATCAATGGTCAACACTTTTCGCAGGTCGATGGAGTTGTCATGGGCTCCCCACTGGGGCCTATGTTCACCAATATTTTTGTATTTTTTAGAAGAAAACTTTTTAACCTAAATTGTCCAAAACATATGTAAACCTGTCTATCATAGACGATATGTTGATGCTACATTTGCGTTATTTTCAAAGAACTTGATGCAAACTGAGATTTTTCTGGACCATATCAATAATCACCATCAAAGATATAAAGCTTACCATGGAAAAAGAAAACAACAATTTCTACCTTTTCTAGATATCAGTGTAAGTAGAGACGATGGTGATTTTTCTACATCTGTGTATTGGAAAAAAACATACACTGAACTTCCTAACAACTTCTATAGTTCATGTTTTAAGAATTTTAAACTAAAATCCATATACACTTTAGTGTATAGGGCTCTTCAATATTCTTCGAGTTGGTCTCTTTTTCATAATGAGATTTTGTTTTTTGTAAATTTTTTCACACACAGAATTCTTATTCTAAAATTTTGGTTTTTAAAGTAATTAACATGCTGTTGTCACAACACTTCTCTAAGCAGAAACCCTCCTATTTTGTTCCAAAGAAAAATATATTTGCCACAATCCCATTTAGTTCGGACAAGTTTTCAGTCAAACTTAACAAATAATTGACCAAGAATTTGGATGCCTTAAGATTCAATTAATTCCAATCATGCCCGGCCATGTCCCAGTATCTATATTGGTTCTCTTGCCGTAGATTAACTAATGATTAGATTTGTAGCCATATGGGATACAGTTTTAGAACGGGCCAGAAACTGAATAAACCACAATTTTTCTGATATAAAGATCATACCTATATATGTCAAATCGAAGTTAATAAAAAGCATTTCTCCATTATTGGTGGTACGGGCATAGTGAACCAAACTATCCTTGAGTCCCTTGAAATATCAAACAGTTTCGTTCCTTCTTTGAACTCTAACGTATCGCTTTTCCTCTTTATCTAGCATAACTGAAGTGGTAGGTTGGTGTCGAGTCTTGGTCATTCGTTCTTCTCCTCCTTTGAATGGTTTGGTGAGAACTGAGTCTTTTTTACTGTAATCTTTCAAGTTATATTAATTTAGTTAAATAATATTTTTTTCTCTCAGCTTTATTTTTAAAATAGTTAACGTAAATTTTAACGAATTTTATGTTACATTTACATACTGGAGATGCGCAGAGAATATGTGCGAAACGTATCATGTTTAAAAAATAAACTATGACCTCTTTGATGCGTTTTTTGGACCCTGATGTATGCCTTTACATATCTTCACTAAGAATCTGTACACACACACACACACACACACACACAGATATATATATATATATATATATATATATATATATATATATATATATATATATATATATTGTGACGAGCTGTCACATTAAATATTGCAAATAAAAAAAAGAATGATTAAAAATACAGTTTTGTATTTTCTGTAAACATTTTTGTAAATTGTTCTGTCGTATTTAAGCACTTTCTGTTCCTGTTTAAATGCTCCTTGGAGAGACACTAGTCCAGTACTTTAAAAAGTTTTACATTTGTTCTGAAAATAATGTAACAGATGAGAAGAATCCACAGCTGTTCATACAGTCAACATCTGCTCGCTATTTTTTATTGGTGCTTAATTGTGGTGTAAAAGTGATTATTATTATATATTAGTGGGTGCATTATAGTTTTTGTATTAAAGTGAAATATTTTTCGAGTGTTTCCTTATTCTTGTGCCTGGATCTTGGTGTTTTGGGTTAGATTATTTATTAAGTGGTATATTAAGTGCTAAGTAAAGTTAAGTTTAAAGTGAACATAATTCAGTGATAAACTGCAACAGACATATTTTGTTTTGGTGGTAAATTTTTTTTTAATTTTTTTTTTTATTATTGCCCGCTTGACTGGTATTATAACAAGGCCATTACATCGTTACCATACCACCTGGTAAAGAATATACTTGCAGTGGTGACAATATTTGGGGGCCTGTTCCGGGATTCATATTTATTCATGTGACCGTAATTCTTCATGTGACTTCGTGTTTCATGCGACTCATGTGATTTCATGTGTTTCATGTGACGTATGTGATTCTTGTTATTCAGTGATCTAAGTCACATAGTTGATGTGTATCATGTGATTTATGTGATTCATGTGATTTATGAGATAAGTGTCTGTTGCAGTAAATAAGCTTAAGTATTATTTTTCACACCAGATCCAGACGGGCACAATAGTAAGTTGCACTGTTACGAATAGTAAGTGATTCTCTCCACGCATATCCGGTATCGATGATTTGGAGGTATAGTTGGTAGCTTAATGTTAATCGACTGGGACCTGTGTTAATTCACTATCGATAGTGCCCACCCCTTTTCATGAACCACCCTTTTAAGATTCTTCCCAAGCCATTAGACTTCTTCCGACAAACACTTGCGTTAATCCGGATACCGTGTCGATGAGCTAACCTGAATCTTCTTTAATCATAACCATTGAACTAGTTCATTCCTTAGTTAAGACCATTCCGTTGGTCATTTCATTACTTGATTTTGGTTCGTTTTGCGCGCATTAACATGTTCGGACCGATATCGCAATCTTATTCCTCTTAATTGCGGGATTCTCTTTATCACTTGTCAATATTGATAAGTCGTTAAATTTTTATTTAAACTTTTGAATTATCAGTAATGCTCTCATCTGGTTTAAACTATAATTCAGTCCTTCGAAATTGAACTTGGTTATTATCAGCAGTTGCTTAAGACTTTTTAAATAGCAATTATTTTTGTAAAGGTAACTAGCTTATTTTTAAATAAGTTTCACGATTTTGTGTGCCATCCTAACTTAATTCTTTACTAAGCATGTTCAATTTAGAGCAATTCTTGCTTAATCCTAAAGATGAACTACCAAGATTACATCTTGCAAAGAAAGCGGAACTCTTGACTATCACCCAGAAATGGCAAATACCTTCAGAGTCCTCCTATGTCAAAGCTAGATTGATAAGCGACATCCTCCAATTTCTAATTGCAAAGAATGTAGTAGTTAAAGAGAGCGACGAAGAAGTAGAAGAAGTACGTTACCTGACCGTGCGGTTGCTACCAGTAAAGAAGATCCAGAAGTAACCAAGATGAAACTACAATTGGAATTGGAAAAAATGAAGATACTCAATGCACGAGAAGAAGAAGAAAGGGAAATAAGAAAAGATGAAAGAAGACGAGAAGCTGCATTACAGGAAGTAGAACTCCAAAAGAAATTAGCGGAAATAGAATTGTCGAAACAGAGAAAACTGCTAACATACAACTTAAAACCAAGGAAGAAGAACGCAATCTTCCTGAAAAGTTCGACTTCAACAAAGCAAAAAAGCTCATTCCTACATTTGATGAAAAAGAACCCGAAGTATTCTTCGACACTTTCGAGGATACAGCTACCTCGCTCGAGTGGCCGGCAGAACATTGGGTAATGCTCATTAGAAACGGTTTCAAAGGTAAGGCAGCTTATGTTTCCTCGCAAATGATTACTGTTAAGGATTATCAGATCCTTAAGAAAGCTATTCTAGACGCTTATTCAATCACAATAGAAGGATATCGTCAAAGTTTCCGCAATTCACAGAAATCTCCAACCCAGACATTTGTGGAATTTTGTGATACTAAAGTTAGACAATTTCAAAAGTGGATTGACAAAGCTGGAATTAAAGAATTTGAGTCTTACTTAAAGTCTGGTAATCATGGAAGAGTTTCTTAGAAAAGTGCCATTTAACATTGCTAACTATATTTTAGATAAGGAGGAAACTGATCTCATGAAAGCAGCTAGTCTGGCAGATGACTATTTTCTGCGCCATAAATCGTATAAACCTGCCCATAATAAAAACTACCTTTTTTCAGACAGATTTTGTACTTACTGTAACGCAGGTAGGACATCCCATTGAAAAGTGCCCAGATCCTCAGTGTAGAAAGTCTGAAGTCAAAGAACATAAGCCTGGTAAAAAACAGGATTCCAAGAAAACGATGCATGTGACCGTCCCTACTCCAGATTTAGATTCCTTCAAACCTTACACATGCCAAGGTTCAGTAAATGGGAAACCTGTAGTTTGTCTTCGTGATACAGGATCGTCTCAAACTATTATCAACCTACCACCACAGGAGCTGACAATGAAGCAAGAATATGTTGCTGTAACGGACTTGACATCGACCAAGACTCTACCCTTGGCTGAGGTAACACTTCAGTGCCCCTACTACACAGGTAAAGCTTCTGTTGCTGTGTCTAATAAACCCTTGCCACATCCATCAATACAGGTACTGTTGGTAATGACCTTGCAGGGGCCAATGCTTTGAATTTAGTAGTAACAGATCCAGATGTCATTCTGAAACAAGAACTTAAAGTAAATGAAAATAAAATTGTTCAATCTGTATCAAAAGTTCCAAAGAAAAATAAAACTCTTGAAACATCTAAAGTAGAGAGGCTTTGGAATTAGTAAATTTAAGCAAAGTAAAGTTTCAGCAGTTGCAGAGTTATGATCCTAGCCTTACGACATACTGGAAAAGAGTAGAAAATCCATCAGATAACCCCAAGACTCCTTATTTTTATACTGATCACGGCTTACTCTTCAGGCATTTAGATCTTCCAAAGCACCAGTAACTTCCACGTGGCATGACTGTCACCAGCTTGTCTTACCAGCAACCCTTGTACCACCACTTCTAGATTTGGCTCACACCTCTGAATCCCATCTAGGAGTTAATAAAACCTATCACAGAGTTTCACAGGACTTCTTCTGGCCAGGTATAAAGAAAGATATTAAGGAGTACATAATGTCCTGTCATCAATGCCAGGTCACAGGTAGGCCCAACGAGAGTATTATTCGTGCACCTTTGCAGCCCATCTCGGTACCAAAACAACCTTTTGAGAAAATAATTATTGACTGTGTAGGACCAATGCCTAAAACTCGGAAAGGTAACGAGTACTTGCTAACTATCTTGTGTCCTACTACTAGATATCCCATTGCAATGCCTATTAAGAACATTAATGCCAAAACAATCATTGGTCAGCTTGTTAAGGTGTTCACAACCTTTGGATTTCCTAACATTCTCCAATGTGACAGAGGTACTAATTTTACCAGTAAGCTATTCAAACAAAGTATGCAAGAGTTTAATATTCACAATGTCTATGCTTCGGCATATCATCCACAGACAAATGGAGCTCTTGAAAGGGTACACCAGACCATAAAAAATCTTCTACGTAAATACATGGTGGAGACTGCCCAATCATGGGATGAAATTTAGAGACCTTCTCATGTATATGCTACGCAGTGTACCTAATGATTCGACTGGTGTATCACACCCTTCGAACTTATGTTTGGCAGGAAACCACGAAACAACGCTAAGTATGGTGAAACTGAAAAAATTTTCATTCAATAACTAAGGACGGACGGATACTACCACCCTGTTCGCTTATATGAACGAACTGAAAGAAAAGTTCCTTTCCATGTATAATTTTGCTAATGAAAATCTTTTGATTTCTCAGGAGAAAATGTCCAACCTTTACAACAGGAAAACAAAGCTGCGAGAATTCAACATTGGCGACCAGGTTCTGGTTTATCATCCGATACCAGGTGCACCCTTAAAAGAGAGATTTATGGGACCCTATACCATCGCCAGTAGACCTTCCAAATTAAACTATATAATCTCCACACCTGACCGACGACGTCCTACTCAAATGGTACATGTTAATCTTATAAAACCATATCGTGCACCTGCTAATGTGGTAAGTCACATCTCTTCTCAAACGGTTTCTGTTGATACCACAGTTCAGTTCAAAAACCAGGAGGTAGATGAAGAAACTCCTTCAGAGGATAATCTTGTATCATGGAAGGATCTTCTCAACAGCCAAGTATTAGAATCCTTGCCAAGTTATCTTACAAAAATCCCACCTAATCATCGTAAAACTTTAACTAAGTTACTGCTGGAGTATTCAGATGTTTGTTCAGATCAATTAAAAGTCAGTGACACAATTAAGCATGATATCATTTTAGAGCCAGGAACTACACCCATAAGGCAGCCATATTATAGAGTAGTTGGTAGAAGACTGGAATCTCTAAGAAAGGAGGTTCAATACTTATTAGATAATAATTTAGCTGAACCCAGTGCGTCACCTTGGGCTTCACCGTGCATTTTAGTACCCAAAGCCAATGGTCAACTACGGCTATGCACAGATTACCGCAAATTAAACAAAGTCACCATTAAAGACTCATTTCCTCTACCTCGAATTAATGATATCTTGGACAACATAGGGAAGGCAAAAATCCTAACACAAATAGATTTGATGAAAGGTTACTATCAAGTTCCTTTAACTGAAAAGGCAAAAGAAATTTCTGGGGGCCTTTACCACCCCATTTGGTTTATTTTCTTATACAGTGTTACCTTTTCGGACTTAATAATTCTCCTGCGACCTTTCAGAGAATGATGAGTAACATTATCGCAGGCTTACCTAACACCTACGTGTACCTGGATGATGTGATCATTGTCAGTGAGAATTGGGACGAACATCTACATCTTCTAAGGCAACTACTCGAACGGTTTCGCAAAGCCAAGATAACCATTAATTTAGTAAAGAGCACATTTGGCAGAGCGGAAGTAACTTATTTAGGCCATCGCATTGGCAATGGTCACATCGCCCCGAAAGAAGCCATATCCTAAGTATAAAGCAATTTCCTATTCCTTCTAACAAAAAAGAGTTAAAGACCTTCCTTGGTATGATATCTTACTATTCAAGATTTGTAAGAGATTTCTCTTCATTTGCTGCCCCACTCTATAGATTAACATCATCAAAAGTAACTTTTTCCTGGACTCCAGAAATAAATACGATCTTTCAAAAATTAAAACATATTCTAATATGTAAACCCATACTCAAGGCTCCTGACTTTAAGAAAGATTTTTGTCTCCAAGTAGATGCCAGTGCTACCGGCTATGGAGCAGTCCTGCTGCAAACATCCACTCCCACAATTCCAGAAGAGGACATAACTCTAGACTCCCTCCTACCCATCGCCTACTACTCAGGGTATTTCCGGGGAGCACAGACTCGATGGGCTACCATCGAGAAAGAGCTGTATGCCATAATAGCAGCTCTTCAGCATTTCTCACCATACCTCGAGGGTCATCAGAAAGTAATCATTTACACAGACCATCGTCCTTTAGTGTATTTGGAACGTTCCCGACTACAGAATCAAAAACTTCTAAGATGGTCATATCACCTAACCAGATTCAACGTTGAACTTCGGACCATCAAAGGCATCAACAACTCCATAGCAGATGCCTTATCCCGTTTCCCAAGACCGTCTGCAGAATAAAAAGATACTGTTGGGTCGACCTGATCTCCATCCATATAACAGCTATCAGGGATTGCTGTTATCCTACAGGGGAGGAGCTGTGACGAGCTGTCACATTAAATATTGCAAATAAAAAAAGAATGATTAAAAATACAGTTTTGTATTTTCTGTAAACATTTTTGTAAATTGTTCTGTTCGTATTTAAGCACTTTCTGTTCCTGTTTAAATGCTCCTTGGAGAGACACTAGTCCAGTACTTTAAAAAGTTTACATTTGTTCTGAAAATAATGTAACAGATGAGAGAATCACAGCTGTTCATACAGTCAACATCTGCTCGCTATTTTTTATTGGTGCTTAATTGTGGTGTAAAAGTGATTATTATTATATATTAGTGGGTGCATTATAGTTTTTGTATTAAAGTGAAATATTTTTCGAGTGTTTCCTTATTCTTGTGCCTGGATCTTGGTGTTTTGGGTTAGATTATTTATTAAGTGGTATATTAAGTGCTAAGTAAAGTTAAGTTTAAAGTGAACATAATTCAGTGATAAACTGCAACAGACATATTTTGTTTTGGTGGTAATTTTTTTTTATTATTGCCCGCTGACTGGTATTATAACAAGGCCATTACATCGTTACCATACCACCTGGTAAAGAATATACTTGCAGTGGTGACAATATATATATATATATATACAAGTTGCCCCTCTGAACTGAAAGCCTCCGTTCTCCCTAAATCGTTTCTACTCCCATTGGCTGCCTAGAATTAATCTCCCAGGTGTCCTGAATGGGGGAGGAGCAAATCGATGCAGAGATTTTGATTTTAAAAGGATGAGGCCACAGCAGCTCTCTCAGAAGCTCCTCAGAAAACTCCAGAGAGCTCTCAGAAAACTTTCTCAGATTTCCCAGATGCCTCTCACCTGCGAACTCCCCTTTGCCCCTTTTTGCTCCCCTGCTTCTTCTTGGGATCCCACAAGTGTTCTTATACTGTCCATAGTGCACAGAAATATCAGCAGATGAGAACTCAGTAATACCAAGGATTTCCAGGTACTGTGAGAGTAAATTCTAGTGCAGTCGGTGAATCGTTTTTTTGTCTCTTTGTCTGTATTTCGTTTCATTCTTCCAAGGCAACTTTACCCCCTTCTTGGTTCAGACCTCTCACTCCCCCATTTTGGTTCAATACTGTTGATTAATTCCCTTTTTTTTTTTTTTCTTGAGATGCTAGTATTGATATTAAACATCCCCCTAGTTACCCAAGCAATGTAATATTCCTTTCTGTATAAGCTCACAGTCATTTTATGCCCCCTTGAATGAGCTTTGTTATGCAATGCTAAGAGCAAGTAGTGTGTAACGTTTTTCACATCACGTGTCCCTCGCCTTAGTACTGTTGCTAGAATGCAGTCTATTTGCAGACAAATACCGTGCCTGATTGTGAGAGAAATATTGGGAACCCTTTAAATAAACGGCTTTGTGCAAATAGATTCTCTGGGTCTGGGTCATTTCCCAGCCATGTGTTTCCAGTGGATCTGCAATCAACCACCTTCCATTAATGTCTGGACCTACCCGTAATTTAAATGTAAATATAGTTCATTTAGCCTTCAGAAGCAATACTACAAACAAAAGTTCCAAAGAGCTAAAGGGGATTTATCTGATTCTTGGAAGATTACAAAACTTTTCAACGGTTTCAACAGAAATAATGATGACACCGTATGTATACGACAAATGATTTGTAGCACATGAAAGCTGAGAAATTCAATTATTTCTTTGCAGAAGTCCGCAGAAAATTTAAAAATACCAATCTGATGATTTGCCTGAAATTAGAGATGTGGTATATATAATTTCTTACCATATGGTGGTAAATAATACTTCGTCACAAATACTAACCTAGAATTATCGAAATATACCCCATATCATCCTTATTTTTAAATAGCACAAATGCAACGAGGTCTCTAACTAGAATTCAGTCTCTTTACTACCGATCTTATCAAAAGTACTGGAAAAGTTTATTGCTGATCACTTAGTTGAATAATTTCTCGGAAAACGGAACCTCATTTCAGAAACCTAACACGGTTTCAAGGCAAAATTATCTTCAGAAACTGCCCTTATGAAAAATAACAGAGGATATCAAAAAAAAAAAAAAAAAAAAAAAAAAAAAAAAGGACACTAGGACAGTATCCTTACTTTTATTGATGGATCTTTGAAAAGCTTTCAACAGCGTAAATTAATTTTACCAAGTAAGTGAGCAATGACGAATATTGACCCGATCTGGTTTTGAAAAGATTCCCCATCAGTTACACTAAATGACGTCGTTTCAACTCGTAAAAACATAAAATTTTGTTTATTTTGTCAACGAACTAATCAAACTCGTTGCCCGGCTGTTTCCACATCCATTAAGCTGACAATACTCAAGTCTTAATAACAAGTGATAGTAATAATCTGGCAGGTCTTATTTACAGGGTGGAAGAAATTTTGAACAAAGCTAGGTGTTATTTTGAAAAGAAGGGTTCGCTTCTTAATGAGAATAAAAAAAAAGTTGATTTTAGGAGGACTCAGGCAATAAGTGCCAGATACCGGGCACAATCTCCAAATTACTTTTACTGGAAATATCACGAAAACAATGACGACCATAAAATATGTGGTATTTACTTTAACCGATACATGAGCTTCGAACCACTTATAGACGAAGTTTACCAGAAAGTAATGGATAGTCTTATATTTTTGAATAGGTAAAAGAATCGTTTGAACCATCTACATGTATATAATTGTTCAGCAACGGCAATTGAACCTCATTTATGACTGCTTAAAAGTCTGGGGAGGTACCAGTAATGCGCAGATACAGAAAATTCAGAAGCTTCCAAACTTCGCAGTTTGTGTGGCTATTGGCAATGTAAGAAGGTGTGGTCACATTTTTCCATTTCTGAAACAACTAAAGTGACTCAAAATAAAGGTTAAGTGTCTTCTAGATATATGTAACTTTGTATTTAAAATCTCAAGAAATAATTGTTCCCGCCTGGTTACTACCCGTCAGGAGGAACACCTCTTTGTTAAGTAGAGCCAAAACTAATACTGGCCACGACAGAAAGAAGCATACGATGATCCACGTCTGTATAACAAGATTCCACGAATAATTACAGAGACAGTTTCACCTATGAAAATAATATCAAGAAATTGCCTTTAAAGAATATCTTTAAATACCTTTTGAGTGCACTTTACTGTATTTTAAGTTTATCTACTGCAGATGCTGTATGTCATGCTGCGTTGAGAATGTTGCCATTGTGTGTTTTTAAAGTGTGTAACACCGTTTATGTTTTTTACTTTGCTTTATAGAATACCGATATATAGTGTAAATAAAGAATACCATTAAAGATTATTATTGCGTTCTCTCTCTCTCTCTCTCTCTCTCTCTCTCTCTCTCTCTCTCTCTCTCTCTCGATTAGTTGGTCAAATGGACAAAATTATTCATAAAAGTTATTAAATATTACCAAACGACGTAAAAATAAGAATATTGATTGAAGAAAAATTGAGTACATATTAGCTCTATATGGAAAAAATGAGAGCTATAAAAAAGGGAACAACGTAAAAAGGCAGAAAATATCTGTAGAATCTATTTTCTTGCAACGGATCTGCTCTCTTGAACAGCGAAAAAGTCAGGGGGTGTCGAAAAAGAACAGGAATAATGCTTTAAAAAAATGCAGTTTATAGCTGGCAAACAAAGTAAAGAGCCTCAATCCAGTTACAAATTACATTATTGTGATCCTGAACCCCGTTTAAGGAAGTATAAATAAAACCTTGCATCATTATTCGAGGCCTACTAGGCGAAAGTCTATACAGAAATGTGTAAACAAGCATTCTTGAAAACTTACTCGACGAAGGCCTAAGATGGCTCGATGCTGTAGTGATCCTCTAGATTAAAGGGTGTCTCAAGAACGAGTTTGCGTTTGTTTTCAGCGATATTTTATGTATTTCAGACCTATTTTATGTATTTCAGACTGTCACGGACACTCGAATCCGATCAAACTCTCGTGCGCCTTCTTCCTCTCTTATCCTTCGTCTGTTCCTTCTTCTCTTATCTCTCTCTGATGATCTCTCACTGATGATCTGGTCTCTCTGATGATCTGATCTCTCCTACTTCGTCAGTTGATATATACAGCGATCTGGGGTGGGCCCTACCGCGAACGTCACAGATTCCCGACGACAGGAACGTTTTAGAAGGATCTATGCGAATAGTTACATCATAATACGCGGCGACATGTCGGCGCCTGTTGAGTTTCATATCACACCTGGTGATTCTAGAATAATCATGAGAACAGGCTCCTCCAACACGTGCGCAAATGCCTCCTGGCTGCAGACCTACTTGAAGAAAATGCATTTTCCCTTCCTTTAACCTATCATTCGCTGCTATGAAGCCATTACCATGACATGTTCCCCCAAAAGAAAAAAATGAAATAAACTGATTTTATTTTTTTTCTAAAGAGAAACATGAATCAAACAGCAGGGGAACAATTCTGCATAAAGCTTTAATTCAGTTAAACACGCACACTTCTCCATTCACTCCCCACTCGTGCCAAAACAGGGAAAACGGTTATCAGGCTACTCATTCTGAAAAATCTCTAGAGAGGCTATCAGCTATGACATTATCCTTTCCTCTTAATTTTTCGTTTTCTGAACCATAACCTGGAACTTCTTAAGCGCCTCCGAGTTTTTCTCAGAACTAATTCCTCTCTGTGACACTGTTACTACAAACACGGGCGGTGGCCACGGCACGGGGTGTTCTTTATTAATCTGAAGCAAGTTACATGCATCCACTTTGTTCTGAATCGATTAAATGATTTAGATTTCCCCTCTTCTCTAAAATTGAAAAGGACCTTTGAACTTATATGATAAGGAGGGACCTTCTTTCTGGACTAATACTAAAACTTTATCTCCCACACAGAAACTTGTCTCTTTTTCCTCTAAGATCATGTTTCAGTTTTGGTTTTCCCCTCCCCCTGACTCCCACTCTCAGTCTCCTTCGGTAGTTGCTAAGCATCTCTTCAAAATTGTTTTTTATAACATTCTCTAGATTAGTTATATAGTCTTTTCTACCTTCTTTAAGCATTAAGTTACATTTTAACAATTCCAAAGGACCTTTAGCAGTGTGACCGAAAACCAGCTCAAAAGGACTAAATCCTGTAGTGTCATTTGGTGCCAACCTTAAAGCTAACAGAACAGATGTAACTTTTCTTCCCAGTCGTGTTCAAAGTTCTTACACAATTTCCGTAACAACTCTTTAAACGTTTAGTGAAACCGCTCTACAATGCCTTGTGATTAGGGATGATAAGGTGTGAAGTTATGAGTTTAATGCCTAACTCTTTCATTCTCTCCCTGAAAAATTTGGATACAAATATTTCACTCTGTATAGTACGAGGCAGACCAAACTTAGAAAAATAATCTAACAATCGTTTAACTAGGTCCTTGCATTACAACTACTTACAGGTATCGCCTCTGGATAGCGAGTTAGTCTATCTATGATTGTTAACAGATATATACTCCCTCCCTTACTTCTAGGGAACGGTTCGACCATATCGTCAACTACATTCTCAAAAGGTTTGCCTACTGAGGAATATTACACAACAGAACTCTGGAAATTACTTGATTCGGTTTCCTGGCAATTTGGCATTCATGACAGCTTAAAACATACCTCTTTACGTCACTTCTCATTTTAGGCCAAAGGTACGCCCTACTAATACACCTGAAAGTTTAATTTACTCCCAAATAACCTTGCTCATCATGTGCTAATTCAAACTAGTTCATGAAGTTTCCTAGGAACCACTAATTGTTTGGTGATTTCCTCTTTACTACCTGACTTAGGAACAAACTTAACGACACAAAACTTTGTCTTTCAAAATAACGTTTCCTTGTGCCCCACATTATGAGAATCATCATCCAGTTCACATTAAAAACCTTTGGGTTATTGTCTCATCCTCTCTCTGAAACTTGACTAGCTCATCCTTATCCAAAAGGTTAGTGCCTAATTCATCACAGTAACTATCACTTGATTTCAATACATCGACTTCGTTACTCTCGACAGCTACACCTTCCCCTTGGCTATCACTGTCAACACCGAAAGTCAGGTTTCTCAGCCACACTCATGCCAAGATCAACCTCACCACCTTTATCACACTCGTTCAAATCCACAAACTCACTCTCGTTTGAATCCACGAACTCACACTCGTTCGAATCCACGAACAAACTATGACCGTAGTCTATGTCTGAATCTAAACCTGACCTAGTTACTACCATTTCAGGCACTGGAATATCACTCACAACGGGATTCACATATTTGGATAAAAGCTAAATCATTGCCGACAATAATGTTAATGCCATCAACGGGCAAACTGTCAACAACTGCTAGTTTTTCACTTCTCCTGACACTACCTGACTTTCTAAGTTCAACTTCAACAAAAGACAAAGAACACAAGTGTTAGGAAAATCCACCTAAGATGACTTTTTCTTCCATATTGATTCTGCCCATGTTTGGCACTCTCTCTCTCCTAATCAGTGAGACAGCAGCTCCTGTGTCTCAAAGCAAGACTACTTCTCTCGAATCTACTCCTCCAAGAGAGGACGACTACACCTTCTGACAGAAATTCACCAAAAATCTTCCTAGTTTCTCTCATCACATCATTCCTACTTGATGAAAGGTTAACTAAAGACTGGTTTTTTAACGTCCTTCCTTTTTACTGCACAATTTCTTTGCTAAAGGCCCTTTCCCCATACATTGGAAACAAGTTAATTCTGAGCCACTAGATGCCACTTTAGTCTAACAAACCTTAGACGTATGACCAGGTTTTCCGCATGTATAACAGGAATAGTCACTTTTACTCGCATTGCTATTATTAGAACTGAAACCTTTACTGCTTTGTACTCTACCAGACGAAGGATCATTTCGCTTCTTACTGACACTTAGATTATGAGTCAAACTATATTCGTCTGCTCCTGCAAAAGATACTTCTCGCCTATCTTCTATATACAGCTTAATCTCAGGGGATACGTTATCTTTGAAGTTTTCTAACAAAACTAAGTTCTTTAAACCATCAAAATCCTCACTTTAGCAGAAGATAACCAATCAAATAACAGCCTTTCTAACTTCTTACCCTATTCTACATACGTAATATTCTCGTCCTTTCTCAAACCTCTAAATTTCTTACGGCACGCCTCCTGTACTAAACCTGTATGCGCTCAGAACAGTTTCTTTCACAATATCATAATCATCACATTCCTCCTTAGACATGCAACTATACACTAAGTGCCCTACCTAGCAAAGCTGATTGTAAATATAGAGTCCACATTTCTTTCGGAGAACCTACTCTTTCCATTAACTTCTCAAAACACATGAAATATTTTGTTACATCTTCCTCATCAAACTTTGGTACTAATTTCAACACTGCACTCATACCTAACCTAACAGCTCCATTTTCGTTCTCGCCTGTCTGACTGCTAAGAGTACTTTGCTTAAATGAGCAATTTCCAACTCATGCATACATTCTTTCTCTCTTTCTTCCTGCTGCATTACCAACATTTCTCTCTCTCTTGCTGCATTTTCCTTGCTTCTCTCTCTTGCTGCATTTTCATTGCTTCTCTCTCTTGTTGCATTTTCATTGCTTTCTTTGTCTCTCTTGCTTGCATTTTCATTGCTTCTCTCTCAGCCGCTCTTTCACCTCTCTCATACTTTTCCTTTCTTTCCTTTCAACATACTCACAGAGATTATTTCCCCTCTAGACCTAGAAGCTTACCATACTCAATAAACTCTTTCACCATCTATCTCATTCTAGTTCTTTCTATATTCTCTCTGTTTCAATCTGTTCGGTGCCGAATACCCTGGCCAAAGGTCGCCAATAATGTCACGGACACTCGAGGTCCGCTACAGGTTCGATAACATAATAAACAAAAAAGATTCAACACCAACATTTGAAATTGGGGTGATATTCATAGAAAGAAACACAAACAAAACAAAGGTTTATTTACATGCTTATTAACAAAGATAAATACAGAATGGTTTCTCCTATTTACATAAAAATAAAAATTTTACAGTATGTGAACTGGTGTACAGTGAGGTAATGAAATACTTGCTGGCCAGTTTTGCAGCTGTCAAAAATCAATGCTCGAAGCGATGGCTTCACAAAGCAGAAACTATAACTTCAGATGTCTTCTTGACTCCGTACTGCAGGAAGCAATGTCTATTCTTGATACTAGAAGGGCAGGTTACCCCTCTAAACCAACTTTATGGACGTTTCTTTCTCTGAAGGCTTGCTCAACGTAGAAATACCTCTGTCTTTCTCTCTCTAACTGGATGACTTGACTCGAATCCAATCAACTCTCATGCACCTTCTTCCTCTCTTGCCTTCGTCTGTTCTTTCTTCTCTTATCTCTCTCTGATGATCTCTCACTGATGATCTGGTCTCTGATGATCTGATCTCTCCTACTTCGTCAGTCGTATATATACGGCGATCTGGGGGTGGGGCCTACCAGCAACGCCACAGACTCCGAGATGACAGGAACGTTTTAGAAGGATCTAAGCGAATAGTTACACCATAATACGCGACGACACGTCGGCGCCTGTTGAGTTTCATATCCCACCTGGCGATTCTAGAATAATCATGAGAACAGGCTCCTCCAACGAGTGCACGAATGCCTCCTGGCTGCAGACCTACTTGAAGAAACGCATTTTCCTTTCCTTTAACTTATCATTCGCTGCTATGAAGCGATTACAAGACACAGACTCAAATTGGCATGACTTTGACTAATCATCATCATCTTCATGAAACATTTTGGCTGCCTGGCAACGCAGAGCTGCCTAAATCTAGTTAAAGATAGCATCAAAAGGATTCCTACATCATGAAGATTCCAAGGTTTGAAGGTTTGTTTTAGTCAATTTGAGGGTGCTGATTAAAATAAAAGTGCGGGGTTCACTTAATGAAAATGTGGGCTAACTCCGCCAAACGCGAAAATTCAAAATGGCGGTCATGCAGCTTACAGTATATAAAATATTGCATATCTTTTCCTCTATACGTCCAATTTTTATGATTTTGGAGTCTAAAAACATATGTTTTTAAGGTCAAGGATGTCACATATTACCATTTCAGAATGTTATATTAAAAGGGTTTAGTCACAAAATATAAAATGTAACTTTTGGGGGGGCCAAATCCAGATAAATTGTCATATAATTTTATTGGCAGTAAACCTGTCCTTTATCTAGGAGAGTAATATGATAAAAGAATAATGTATCTAAGAGTCATAATAAAATAATATTAACATCTTTTATATTTTGACTGTGGCACTGATTTTGCAGTTGTAAATTAAATAACTATCATCTGATGTATCTCCATTGAAACACATACATGTAATCCTTCAGTCACTCTCTGAGTCGTTTGCTCTTTACTTTGAGCTTCATCATCATCATGCAACAATGTAATGCAAACTATTTTGGGGTGCATCCTGGGTATACCTCACTGGCACACATCTACCTTCTTCCAAAGTCCCTCCATAGTTGGTGGGATCTGGGGTGCATCGAGTTTGTCCACAGTTTAGTGGGATGTAAACTTGGTAGTTTACTTGTCACATCCAGATTGTGAAAATTTTGGATCTGGTAGGATGTGGGACGTGGACTTACTTTTCATCTGACCCTACTTCAGTGCTCTGATATCACCTAAGTTTTATTAATTGTCATTATAGATGTGTTTAATAGCGAATGTGGCCATTTGCTGTAGCACCTCTTATGTCACTAGAAGTATTTTGGCAACATCTTTCAAAGATTGCGTGCCTCCTGAGTTTCTGCTCCTTTGTCATAAACTTTTTTTCCCCATGTCCATAGAAGCCAAATGTTGTATCAGATCCATTACGGATGTGTAATGTGATTAATATTTCAGCTACATCATCTGAGCAAAGGCCTCTGCAGCCAATGATTTTGTCTTGTGCCCTCCATATGTGCAACATATTATGCAGAATGAATCACTACATATGTGTCTTCGGCATCAGTCACAACTGTCTCCAATTTTCCTGCTTTTCGTATTTACAAAGTGATGAAGAACAGGATTGTGTCTTCATCCGTGTGACTTCATTCAAATTCATTCATCCTTTCTCCAGAGATGTTCCAACAATTTTGCCTGATGGATTATACAGTCAATTTCTCTATGATTCTTTGCAAGAATGGTGAATTCATCCTTTAGAAACTTTTGCAACCTTTCTTTGCTTCCTTTATTGCTGAACAGCACCTTAAGTCCTTTGTGGCAGGAAACCTATCTGTACACATTTCTGGGACCCATCTCTATATGCTGTCGTGGATTTATGTCGCTCATGCTCACTGTCGTTGATGGAATATTCCATACCATAGGCATCTTTTACAAATACTGTCTGGCTTGCATTTGGATTCTGTGAATAACAGAAAAAAGCTTTTCTGCATAATCACCCATGCGATGGGACACCCATCAGCTTTCTCACAATTTTCTGCAGTTGGGGTCACTAATCTCCATAGCAAACCCATATTGACTAGGCCAATGTACTGATCTGGCAAAGGATCAACTGGCTGCATGTTTAGTTTCTCAACTAACTAGAATTTTTGCACTTTCTTCTTGGTACCATTGATGTTAAATATGGGTAAACACTCATCTGTCATGAAATTGCATCACTTGTGAGAGAGTAAACTTCTCTTCACCAGATTCTGCCAGCCAAATTACCAATGACATTGCTCTGTTCTCCATAGCATCTGTCTTTTGTCACTTTTCTGGGACTGAATCCCTAGTTTACAGGAGGTTTGCTGAAAGTGTATCTTGAACATATGTGAATATAGTAGCAACAAATGGTGTGTTCTGTTAAAACATTCGTTCTCCGAAGAATTGAGTCACTCTTGTTTCACCGTCTTTGTGGGCTCTTTCAAAATCATGTACCAAGTCACCTGAGGCGACGACACCGCTACCAGAGCTCTCAGTTGAATGGATCACAGTCAAACTCAGTGAGCCAACTGTCTAGGTTTTAGATAGCCTCTTCCTCAATCTTCAGATGACCTCGGGGTATTCTCAACATGATTTTGAGAAGAGGTCTTCAACTGTGAACATGTAGTAGTTAACAGCATTTTCTCATTCCGCAGAATTTGCAACCAGCCAGCCTTCATCTTGGAACCTTTGTTTATCAACATTTCAATCCACAGGCCTAGAGGCAAGCACGAATATGGCCTGCCAGTCACCAGTTGTGCAAACAATCCATCTCGTAGGTATCTAGCCTTTTCCTCGGGAAGGCTGCTTACTTCAAGCCAGAATTCCACAAGCCACCGAGCATACTGTCATTGTTGTAGACAGGTTGATATAGCATCATCATTTGCAATGAAGCCTTAAATTCATCCCAGTTCCTTGTTTTCACTGCATGGATAGTGGGCATCAGAATTCCTACCATGGACATGAAACTCAATCAATACTTGACCATGGAACTGTTTGATGATGCAACGCTCTGGAACACTTGTTTTCCACAAAGGACACAATATCTGGGTGAGATTTCAACTCTGAGCACTTACTGCTTCTGCTCTGGAGTTGTGGAGGATTCCTGAAGTATGGCAATCTTCTCTGTATTTTCAGACAGGGACAGCCCATCCTGCATGACGTTTCTGATCATCTGTCGACCCAAGAGCTTCATACATCAACCAAAGACATCTGATTTTATGTCTGTAGTGTTTTCCCATGTAGTGCCTTCTCTACTGAACCTTCAGCAATGACCTGTGCAACAACCAGTATGTAAGACAAGCCAGAACCATCAAACCATTTATAAATGGCAGACATGAATGAGTACTGCATGTGAAAAGACCCAAAAGATGGCAGAATGTCTTCAAAGGCTTTAGGATTTCATTCCTCAGATGCACCATAAGTGCATAAACTGGTCAATCACCAACTACTAGCACAAGAAAGGGCACTCTTTTCTTCTCAGCTGCAGCAACCATCCGACACATCACCTCGTGGATTACATATTTGTGTGAAGGCTTACAAAATATTAAGAAAATACATTTCACAGTTTTCGTATGCCTCTCATTTCATACATTTTGGTTTTCGTAGACTTTTTTGTCCAAAATCATGTCTCTTTTATCATACGCTTCCTCGGTTTTCGGTCACTCAGTAACACTCCATCCCGGGTCCAGAGCACAACTGGGCCCTGTATGAAGCGGCCAAACAAAGCATACCATTTTCTCTTGTGACCCATTCTGGCTTAGCTTTTTCGCCTAACAAGCAACTCCACACTCATGGTCGCATCACCGCATGTGTTTCTTGTGTTTTGTGCAATATTTCGCCATAAAACTCATTGCAAAGTATTCATCATGGGGCCCAAGAAGTGCAAAAAGACCGAAATACAATAGAATTCAAGACGGAACTTGTAGCAAAGTATGAAAGTGGGACACATGTAGCTGATCTCGCTAGGAAGTATGTAAGTCGGTGATGACGATCAGCTCTATCCTAGCAATTAATATGAAATCAAGGCAGCTGATGTTGTGAAAGGGGTCAAGTCATTTTCTAAACAGAGATCGCAACTAGTGAAAGATGTTGAAAAGCTGTTGTTGGTGTGGATAAAAAAATACAGTTTAGTGGGGGATAGTGAGTCTGAAGTGATCATTTGTGAGAAAGCAAGGATGCTGCAATGCCGATTTAAGTAAGGAAATACGAACAACAAGTGCTGCTCTTAGTGATTTCAAGGCTAGCAGAGGCTGGTTTGAAAATTCAGAAAGCGTAAGGGCATCCATGGTGCCAGTGGAAAACGAAATGGGGAAATCACCTCAGACAATGCCACTAAAAAACCAAGAGAAGTAACCCCAGAAAGGTTCATGATACCTGAAGTCCTTCTGGAGGGAGATTCCCATTCCAAACAGTAACCTCTCGTCCTCCCTCTCCCCTCCTCCTCTCCATCTTCCATACTCTAACAAGTTTCCCATAAAGGTAAGAATGATGTTAATGTTCATAATTCATTTTATTATTCATTATATTCATTTCTCATTCTTTTTTGTTTGTAAAACTGTGTTTATTCCCTGTAAAAAATTTTTTTAATATTTTGGAGGTCTGAAATGCATTAATACTATTTACATTATTCCTTATGGGATTATTGTTTTGGTTTTCGTACATATCATGGATATCATAGAAGGTTCCAGAATGGATTATGTATGAAAACTGAGGTACCACTGTAGTATGTTTGCTCACTTTCACATCTTGCTGCACAGTAAGCCTGCCAAACCCACCAAAATGCTCCAGTTGTTTGTTCATACAGCAGGCAGGCTTGCTTGGTCATCTGCAAGATACACCAAGCATGGATGACACTCTGTCTCCATATATGTGTGTTATGACAATCTCTGGACGAGGATCTGGCTGTCCACGTTTCACTGTTTTATAGTGCTGGACAACATGATACTCCAAGTACAAACGTTTCAGGTCTTCTGAACTTGTGGGAAGTGGTTGCATGTCTCTTTCTGCATTTAGAAGAGTCACTACCAGGACCTCAGGTTGCAGAAACATAACACGGCACAGCGCGACATATCAGCTACTGTCAGTGTGTCTTCACAGTTGTCATTGTCAAGAATGCTAATTCCAGGAATATTCTCTGTAAACTCTATGGACATACATAATTTTTTTCAAGGTCATGTTTTGACCAAGAAATTATATAGTTGAAGAACAGATTCATAGCTGATTCCAAAGGAGAACTTTTGAAGGAGTCAGAATCTCTTGGCTTCAGGTCACTATATGCATTGTGACCAACATCTGTGTTTGAAATGACAAGAGCAGTGAGGCAATGCATAAACCACAGGATCAATGCTGCTTTCTTCAATGTTTTGCTTCTGTGTTTACAACCTTGTCAGAAACGTCAAAAGCATGTCATTTTGGGCTTGTGATGTCTCAAATTCCTCAACACTAGGTGGCCATGCCAATACAGGAATACTAGCAAGAGCATCTCTCATGCATCTAGCAACATTGTTGAGCAGCTGATTATCACTGACATCCAATGACTGCTTCAAGTAGCTGATGTATCATATACTAATATACTTTCACATTTTCGATGGTGGTCATGAAAGTCAATCTTTTCACCAAATTCTTTCTGCAGCATTTCCTTGATGTTGCTTGACTTCTTGCCATTGGGGTCAAGCCCAAAGTTTCTCAGTAAGGCCTTATAATCAGGGAGCAGGCTCTGTAGAGTTTGCAACTCATGCTCCTCGAACACAACCAAGCGTACTTACTTGAAGAACATCTCTTGTGTACTTCAGAGACGAATATCTTATAAATGGAGCTGAACATCTTCAGTTTTTTTATTGCGACATACTTCTTCCATCAGGAGTGGTTATAGCAGATTTCTGCTGGAAAGAGTCTGGTATGGCATCTATAAGTGTTAAGATGCAAACACACAAGCTGCTGTCCTGGAGGTACACTGTATGCGCCTTGAATGCATACCAGGCATCCATTGTTTGCATAATATACCACCAGTCCCTGGTGGGGTGTGTTTTTTTCATCTTTCAGTTTCATGCACCATAAGTACATGTTTTTGTCACAGATCAGGCCACTTGCTGTTCGGGATAGTCTCTGGCTAGCAAAAGAGCTACTTTCTTCTTGGAGTATCTCCTCAGCTGCCTAACTTTTATCTTGTCTATTTATTCCCGGCTGCATATGATGTTACTAGGAAATGTGATCTTTTAATTTTTATGTAAGAACATGTTTTGTGGTCCAGCATTATAATTAACTCTTGTATACTGTTCCAAACTACTTAGATGATGTCATTGCTGTGCTAAGTCTTCAGATTTGTCCCATGATTCAGTGGTAGTATTGGATCTGTTTTCATCAAAATGCTCCAAAGAAGATGCACTTGTGGCTTTCTTCACTTTTCTGCATATCTCCTTTTTTATACATTTTCCCTTCCGACGACATTGCTGACTCATTCAAGGATCTGTAATAGATGAAAGTGACACTTCACTTTACTTAAGGCATATGCATCTTAACCAATAAAGGTGTTCTTGGTGGTTGTTCTTCTTTGCAGTCAGCTGGTGACTGTCTCAGATTTTTGCTGCTAAAATAAAGCATTTTTTGGTTCTAATTTATATACTTAACAAGACATTATGCTGATAAATGAAATCTCTGACCTTATAAACATGTTTAGATCCCAAAATCATCCAAATTAGACATGTAGAGCAAAAGATATGGAATTTTTTTTTATTAATGGTAGTCATGTGGCAGCCATTTTGAATTTTCGCATCTGGCCGAGTTTAGCCCACATTTTCACGAGGTGCACCCCGCCCGCCTCATTTTAAGAATCAGCATCCTCAAATTCACTAAAACCAACCTTCGAACCTTGGGTCACAGAAAGGCGGTCACAGGACCCCCTCTGTAGGAAACTCTACCATTATGTACTTAGGAGTTTAACAACACAAAAACAAACGGGCAGTCTGGTCTCTTTCAAATATGGCTGTTGCCTTTTTCCTGTCACGTTCAGATTAAAGGTCGTTCACTTTTAACAATCCGTCGATTCCCGGTCTCCCATTTTAGACTGCAGAAGGAGACCTCCAATTAATGCATTTAACACCATCCTTCTGTAGGAAACACAGTACAATGGAAATTTTAAATGATGTACATCCTCAATTACCACTAGACTTATTTGGATTCCAAACATTTTGCATATGATACAGCGATAGTTGATGATAATAGAGATAAGGTGCTGTCACCAGAGAAATAATTAGAAAGTAACTGCAAGAAGACAAAGCTGGATACTGATGTTAGATAAATAATGGCTGCGATGCCAAATGAAAACTACTTACTAAGTTTTTTGTAACCACCAGTCAAAGAGGATTTTTTTCCTGTACATTTTACTTTGTTCTTTATAATCTGCGTATCAACCTCAATGCCTGAAAAATACAACAAATTTCAGAGAAAAACAATTGAACTTACAATAAAAAAAAAACAATATAGATCGTAACAAACCACGTTCTCATACTTCTGTATGCTATCAACCTACTGCCTGTTTCACTAGGGAGTACGAATGAAGCAACCTCTACCCCTCCCCCATCCCCATCGACTTCTCTGAGCTGTCCTCTTCCCCGACCCCCGTTATCTTCATGAAAATCAGTGTTATCTGTTGGTCAAAACTTTCACGACCGACCTCAGGCGTTGTTAGCAAGGCGAGTGGGAGTTTACAGATGTTATCTTTCCCGCCCGACGCCAACAGCCTTCGAGTACACAACGATAAGACGTAATATTTCGGTTGGGTTAGAAACTCTCTTACTGTGATTTATTACTCCTTTCTTGCTATTAAGACTAAGTTGGCCTCTATGCCGCAGGTTATCATGGTGTCACGCGGGGAGACGTTTTTGTGTATTATAATACCGGAACAGTTCAGCGGTTGTTCTTAGACAAAAATAATAGCGTGGAAAATCTACGGAGAAATCCCATTCCCAGAATTGCCGCTTCATTGATATTTCTCCTAAGTATTGATTGACTATATTTAAAATTTACACCATAGGTCCGCTGACAGCAAAATGAAATGAATAAATAAAAAATCCAGTCAAATGAAATAAAAAAATGTTTTTTATTATGAAGTAAAACATGGAATCCAACTAAATTACAATCTATTTCATGAGACCCTTTCACTTCATCACGACTCCTTCAGCTATTCCATGTAATCTCTTACGAGAACTTCGGGACTAAAGATGCGTCATGTAAAAGGGGATGAGACAATGATACCTTCGGCCTCATGCCTCAATCAATTATGCCGGCCACGGCTCCGATAAAAACCGAAAGTGAACATATCATGGACGCTTTAGCCTTTTTAGAAAAAAACCTAAGTAACAAAATTTTAACAGGGGACATTCTTATAATGAGAGAGAGAGAGGAGAGAGAGAGAGAGAGAGAGAGAGAGAGAGAGAGTAAAAACTGTATTTCTTTCACTTCCGGAGGAATAGTTGTGACCAAACAACTTGATCAGAACAGGTTTCTCGAGTATGAGGTGTTTTAGCGAGGAAAAACAGGAAGTCATTGTTTCCTAAAATCACATGATTGCAACAATTATCATCAAAATGATTTTAAAGGTTGACTATTCTTAACGTGAATTTCATCTTTCACACGAACTTTTAACAAAACATCTAGAATAATTTAATTTTTCTTTGGATATGAACGACAATTAACAGAATTGTCTTACTCACAGGAAAAAATAAAAGCCAAATAAAAGAAATGCGAGACAAATCTTGAAATAAACTAATAAAAAAAATAAAAGGAAACTGGACAAAATTAAATGTAAATAAATCGAAAGAAATGGCAAACCACAGATGAACAAATTCAATGCCTCACAATCTCCTAACATCAAAGAAATGCAAATGTCCTGTGTTGTACATCACTCAATAGTACTGATATCACTCTCAGAAATAATTGATCTGTTTCCTTTTCAACTTTTTCCTTAGAAAATGCTCACCAACTTTCATTTACTCTCCTCACGTGTTTTTAGATTTTAGTCACTATTCACAGCAGCGGATTTTCCCTCTCGTAGTTCCATTGATTTTATCCATATTTTCAGAAAAAATAATTTCATTCAATCAATATATATATTATATATATATATATATATATATATATATATATATATATATATATATATATATAGTATATTTGTGTGTGTGTGGTGTGTATATAATACTCACCAAACGGCTGAGAGAGAGCTACGTCCTTGCGGTGCCCCTTGCCAGGACTGCTTGTGTTCACCACCTCCAGCTGCCAACCACACAATATATCAGCTAGGGTCAATGTTTATGCATATACATGACATTGTGTAGCTGTGTAGGAACAACACCACCGACGCATTATAGATACCCTTTAGAGTTCCGCCAGCGCGTATCACTCTGTGACAGTGGGAGCGTTGATGTTCTTGTGATATGGATTTGTGTACATTACTCAATTTTGTACATTACTCAATATTTCCGCATTGGCTGCATGATCATAAGTAGGACTGTGCATATATATGAATATATGCCTCAGCAAATTTGATTAACTAAGTGCACGAGGGACGCTGACCCCTGATTTTGAACTCCCGGTCACGGACAGTTGACTATCGGTTAAAGTCCTTTGCGCCTATGCTGGCCTACGCAGTGTACTGCGTACCTGGCAGTTAGCTGCTGACTACTTGTTTGTAAGGGGGTGGGGGTGTGAGGTCATGGGGCAGCCAGAAGAGCAGCGTCTCACAGAGCCAGATTATAGACGATTGCAAGTGAAGATAAGCTTAAAGTGAAAAATACGGAAAGCTACACGAGGAAAAGAAGCCAAGACAAACACGAACAAAAAACAGTTTTTTTTTTTAATTATGGACGGAGACGAATTTTATGATGACATGAATTCACTATCAAAGAAGAGGAGAAGTTTATGGTTGTGTTTTTCAGGTGAACATTTTCTAAAATAATCGATGAATTGCTTCATGAAAGGAATAAAATGGCAAAATAAAGATGGAACACTCGACCCGCTTTTTTCCACGATGTTGTGAACGTTCAAAATTCCGGGAAACAAATCTCGTCTTAGGTTTATTTGAGGCATAGAAACCTCGACTTCATGAGAAAGACGAAATTATTCTCCCTCCATTACTCGCTGCGTTTTTCTCTCTGTGCCGGTTTGGCTGTACTCTTGCGCATTGAGTGCAAACTAAGTGTTGGGCTCACTGCCCCATCCACGCCTCTGAGTCTCAGCGCTCGGTATCCTCTCATCCTCTACTTTTCCTTCCTTAAATTACAATAAAACTCCTTCCTCTTTGCCTCTGCTCGCCTGGTCACCGTCTTTTCCGCCCCCATGCCCTCCCCCCATCCCCCG
>NC_061091.1:46198491-46209183 GCF_015104395.2 Macrobrachium nipponense
ATTTTACAGTGCCACTAATTCTTGACACTGTTCAACGACTGGCCGCTGAAGTACTCCCACCTTTTACTTTCTCTCCTCCACCATTACACTCTGCCCCGAACAGAGTGCCATTTCACTTCAGTATATTTAAGTTATACTGCATGTAGTGTCGTCCGACGGGACATACCAGCACGATACCAGTGCTCCAAGGAACGCCTCCCTAAGTGCCGCGCACCTGTACAGGCCGTACAGGTAGCCATTAAACCTGCGTGTCCGTCCTTACGGAACGCCCAAGTAATTAGTGTGTCCGTGTACAAGGGTCAGTGATCCTTCGGAACACTCCTAAGGGAACGCCTCCCCAAAGTGCCGCAATACCAGCACTACTAGTGCTGCCCAAGGAACGCCTCCTCAAGTAAGGCCGCAATACCAGCCCTAAGTGCTGACAAACCTGCGTGTCCGTCCTTACGGAACGCCCAAATAATTAGTGTGTCCGTGTACAAGGGTCAGTGATCCTTGGCGGAACACTCAACAAAGGGAACGCCTCCCGAAGCGCCGCAATACCAGCCCTAAGTGCTGACAAACCTGCGTGTCCGTCCTTACGGAACGCCCAATTCATTAATGTCCGTGTACGAGGATCAGTGATCCTTCGGACCAACCCAAGGAACGCCTCCTCATAAGTGCCGCGCACCTGTACAGACGTACAGGTAGCCCATTCCAACGTCTCCCAAGTTGGGAACGCCCGTAAGTGTGACGTACACAGCACACTTCATTCGATTTTTCCACCTCATCAGAAGGTGCCAGTCAAAAAGTGCCACCGAGCACCCAGCTCTTTTCACTTTCATTACCACATTGCAGAACCCATTTCCAAGTGAGTGCCACTTCCCACAGTAGGCACTCCTATTCCATTCAGTACCCTTCCTGGCCATTATTTTCATTTTCTTCCGAGCCTCTACTGTAGCCTAAGGGAAATGTTTCCCTTTCCCCTGCTTCCCGCGACTTCTTTGCCAGAGAGCTAGAGAAGCTCGGGAGCCCTTCAAATAACTTACTGGGCAAGGAGGACTGGTTACCCACTGGACCAGCACTAGACCAGTGGATAATAACGGCAGCAGGAGCTGGCCTGTCCGGCGGCCATGCAAGAAATGGAGGGAAAGGGGAAAAAACCAGAGAAAAAGCCAGAGCCGAAAGCAAAAAAAGAAAAAAAAACAAGGCAAAAGAAAAGAAAGAAGCAAGCAAGGGGGTAAAGGAAGGCAAGGGAAGAGGAGCGAAAGTCATGAGCTTCGCTCCTGTGGAGGAAGGAAAACTCGACATCAAAGCGGGAGAAGGCCCAGTAAGGAGCGTATCCTAGCTCAAGCCACTCTGCCAGCTTCCAGCCCTGCACTCCCCACCCTGTCTCTCTTAGTACCCGCCGTCTCTGGGTCAGCCTGACATCCTTTCTATTTGTGGGAGCCTGGTCCATGATTTCCAGTGCCGGAGATAGAAATTCCTGCCGCATCCTGCCAGCCCTTTTACCCTTTTTACCGCCTAACCTCCTCCCTTTTTTTTTTGGGTGGAAGAGGTAAGCCACCACCAGTTAACCCCACGGACTTGTTTCCGGAGGGGGTGATTCAACGGGAGGGGTTTCCATTAACCTCCCCACGTCCAAATCACTGCCAGAAGAGGACTCTTCACCTGTGCCAGAGCCACCCACCTGCCAAGCCTTGGTTGGGAACTCCCCGCAGGGATTCGGCAACCTGGTGGGGCCCCATCTCGGCCTATCATCCAGTGACCCAGGAAAGAGGTTCCTGGAACAATGTTTTCCTGCCGAGACTGTTGGCCGCAAGGGTACATGTCTGCCAAATTGTGGTACGGTGGGTGCGCGAACCACAATATTCCGGCCGCCATCGCAATGGCCGTCACCAATCCTTGCTTCTTATCTAGGACCCCCCAGCTAAACGGGCCCTATAACCAACCCGTCGCACCCCCTCCAAATACCATTATCAGCCAAAGCCACGGTCAGGAGCCTACGACGGACTCTGGCGCTCAAATATCACTCCCTGGATACGGGAAGACAGAATTCCCCGAGGGGGCATAATGTTGATTAGGACGTCGATTGATCCACCATTGAAGGTATCAAAATCACATTAAATGATCCTTCCGGACCGTCCAATTGAGGGTCACCCAGGACCTAGTTTCTCCAAGGTATTGTAACTCTTGCAGTTGCCAAGCTACATTCCAGGAGGTTACGACCTTCCTTCCTTAGGGCAAGACAATGAAGTCTCCCCCTCGCCACCATTCCAAAAAAGCCTAGGGTCCTAAACCCACGTTCCAATCACTCTAAAGCAAGGAGTAATCGAAATTTTCTGACCTTCCTCCAGGCGAAGTACAAACCCAACAAGATCTCCCTCGTTACCCAGGAAGGGAGGTGGCGAGAAGATTGAATCATTCACAGTTCCGTTGCAAAACCTGCAACGTAATAGGGCACTCTACTAATTGGCCTATGGTGCCCTAGCCGACTATCAGCAGCGGACTACTGTCCATGTTCCACAAAGGCCTAGCCTTGCAACCAGAGACAGGAGCCTCTGTCTCCCATTTCCAAGGGCACGCTGGAGGAGGGTATTCGCACCTCCTTCCCCCGGTACCCGCCAACAGGTTCCAGTCGACCTCAAACCTTCTCTCGACCAAGTGCCACTTGGTGAGCACTGGTCCAGTAACCAAGCGCCCATTCCCCCCCTCTCCCCCAGGATCCCCCCCCCCAGTCCAGCCTGGACGTAGATCCAACAACCTGAATTCTTGACTTCTGCGACCCTGGCCCCACGAGCTAGTGCCGGCGCCAATAACCTACCCAAAGGCTGATCCCCTACAGGAGATCCTCCAAATCAGGGCCCCCCAATGGAGCTTACCGCAGGCCCATGGCCAATCCACTAGTTCCGTCTTTCTTCACCCTCACCCACTGTCGCCCGAGGATGAAACCTCCGGCAGACCATCACCTTGCATACCGCCTCAGGCTACCACTGCCTCTGCTCCTGCCGGCGGTTTCGGGCCTTTCCCCAGAGTTTTTCGGTCCGCCTCCAGTCTACTACCAAGGCTGGTATATCCAGGTCCTGGGGGAATAAGAAGAAGAAGAAGAAGGGACGTCATTAACAAACTAACACAAAAGAAGCCAAACATTGCTCTCCTTGACACCTGTGCCCGAGGTACAGTTGTCGCATTCATTTGCAGAATGATCCATGGCAACCTACCAGAGAAGGAGTTCGCCCTAGCCTGATCTCTGCCAGTAGAACTAAACCCTCTAACCCCTAGAAATTGTGGATACTTAACACTGAATGTAAATGTGC
Source organism: Macrobrachium nipponense (assembly GCF_015104395.2). NCBI lineage: Eukaryota > Metazoa > Arthropoda > Malacostraca > Decapoda > Palaemonidae > Macrobrachium > Macrobrachium nipponense. The sequence goes on from NC_061091.1 coordinate 46,201,785, forward strand.
ATAAACTAACCTTCACTTGCAATTTGTCCCTCCTGGTAATTTAAACCACTCATCAATCCCCAAACGCAATCATTACCTCTCATTATGTATTTTAACAGTTCCGTCGCTGAACTTGACTGCTGTGCCGTACCACCACCTGCTGGAAATTGACTTGCGTCTTCAATTTCTAAACTGTATTGAGTAGCGTTAGGCTAATGTATTTAGTAACCAAGGGCATTAGGTTAGTAGCAAGTAGAATTTTCAAGTAAACCTTACTCTAGGGGCAGGGTAGAGTAGAATAGACTGGTCGTCACCAAGAAAACCAACCTGTAGTTGTTTATTAGGCTAGACGTACATCCCACTATATTAAGTTAGTACACTTAGCATCTTTTCGACCTATAAGGTTACGGATAGGCCATTGGTAGGTCAGCCGTATCGCTGCTCAAAAAACTTCAAGTTAGAGTTAGGAGAAACTGGGTTGTCGAGGCGATTTCAACTTAATTTAAGCCAAGACCTTCACGCCCGAAACCGGAGTAAGGGAGTGAGCCATTTCTTAAAGGGGGAGGGGGCGCTGCTACGTTTATAGAACGGCCTCGCCTTCCCCAGCAGAGTTTTAGTTTTGTTTCAATTATAAAAGAAGTAGCAGACCATAGCCGTCTCTTGAAGCTACTGTTGTTGGGTGTTTAGGGGGAGTGGGGATGTCGTTAGGAATGATATTTCGGTCTGACGGAAGCTTAGGGTAAGAAGAGGCAGGTCCACAAGAGTAGCTAAGGCCTTCGAGATGGATTTTAGGGACTTCATACCAATAAGACCATTTTCATTTTCCTTCCCAATTTGCTGGCGTTGTGTTTACCACCTTTCAGGGCAATGCCTCGAGGCCCAGGTTGGTTGGAATTGTTGGAAGCCCCGTGATTCGAAAGCAAGGAGTATCGGTTCTCCAGTCGGCTGCTAGACGTGGATCTCGGAGAAAGAGGTCAAAATGCCAGCCCCCCCCATCCCAACATTAGGGCCCCCTATACCCCGGTAGTGCTGGTGGACACGCAACCCAGACCAATGAACAAGAGGTCGGACCGCAATTGCTCCTAACAAGGATACACAGCATTATTGCAATGAAAAAGGTAACGTTCTGAAAGTGGTTAAACTTCAACCCAGCCACCTTTTACTACCATACGACTCTTGCTAAAATTCATTTTCTCAATTCTTATTTTTACCCCTTCTATCATTCAGAAGGCCCTTTTTGTCCTCATCGGGCCAACGTGCTCCCCTTTGTAGACTTGTTAAAGGAACCATAGTTTTCGGTGCATACCTCAGTGAACCCATTCGAGTTTACCTTCCCCAATGTTAGAGAATTGAATCAGCCTTAATCAAAGGCAAGAAGTCATTTTTCCTTTTTATGTCGTTTAAATCTGGGGATTTGTTTCCAGATTCCATGAGTCCACGTGCCGTTCTCTCCTGCCCTTCGCAAGTGTGCATTAACCAAGTGAATGAAATCAGCTTGTAATTGAATATGAGACTATAAGCCCCAACGTGGGGGCCCCTTAAACTGTCTTTAACTTTTCTCCAGGCCTCAGCACGGGCCTTTTTGTAAATAAATAGTTTAAAGTAACGAGCTGAGTTTTTCTTGGCGACCCCCATTCCCCCTAAAGAAACAAGTTTCTACGGTTTTGGGGTTTTTTTTAAGTTCAAGCAATTCCCTCTTGCAAATACCCTTAAATGTACTTCCACGGTTTACGTATCTAGTCTCTCACAAGGCCCTAATATACGGAACAATATATATATATATATATATATATAATTTATTTTTTATTTTTATGTTTAACGCGGCAAATGTCAGAAAAAAATGATTGTCAAGTTGCATTAAATAATCTTGATGTCATCGAAATTAAAAGTTTTGTTTCTGTAAAAAGCTTTAAATTAAAGGCTTAAAAAAACACCGTTTTAAAACCAAAGGCCTGCAAGACAACACACCAACATTGATGACTTATTGACTACAAATCTAACATGGGCCAGCCACATTCAATGCCCTCAAAGATTAATATTAAAAAATTCGTTTAATATTTTGAAGGACACAAACACACACATATATATATATATACATATATAATATATAATATATATATATATATTATATATTCTATATATTATAGTATATAATATATATACTATAATCTATCTTGGCCAGGCAGCACATAACATATTGGAATGGTTTCATTTGTTGATACATACATCGTTCTTTTAATTTTGGAATGAGGTTTGCTTGTACCTTCATACTATTTATGGAACTAAGGATGAAATATGCCATGGTGCAATTATGTAATTTCTTAAGTATTTGTCTGTGCAACTAGCAAGTGATTTCTGTTTTCCGTTCCTTAGAGTTCATGTGGAGAAAGTGTGGGCCTGACACGGGTTACAAGAACCACCCTAGAGAAAGCTTTGCTTTCCATCCCTCTCCCAATTAGATAGGCTCTTAGCCAGCTATCCAAGGGTGGGTCCAACGGAATTTGATTGTGATGCAATAGAGTCTGCAAGGTTGTCGTCTTATGAGCCAAAAACTGATAGGGTGGCAGTTTTCTGACCCTAAATAGTTAAATTCGCAAAATCCTGGTGAAATCTTGGAGAACAATTGGCATTAATTTCATATTTCTCGTATAAAATATTTTTCATGTTAACTGGAAATGCCATCCCTAAAAAGTAAGTGTGCCAAAGGCTTTTGTATCTTAAGTTTCACGTTTTGTTGTCTCTGACCCCTTTCGAAATTACCTCCATGAAATAGGAAGTGTGACAGAGTTGCTACTTAATTTCAACGTTAAAATAGTAAGAGGTTAAAATATTACCGTTCAAAAAATGAATTTCTAAAGAAGTAAAATGTTTTTCATAACTTACTTCATGCTGTGTTTTTATTTCCATTGTTTATGAAATGTCATTTACATAATTCAAAAAGTATCCTATATTCAGTCCAAACATAAACTTACTTCATTAAAAAACAATAAGTCATATTTCTAAGTATATGGTGGCGTGAGGTGTGTAATAATATATATATTATATTAATTCTATATAATATATTATATATATAATAATATTTATATATATATTATATATATATATATCATATATATATATACCATTTTTCGGCTAAAAGCGTTCAAGAAAGACGGAGTTCACCCTCTTGTTCACCCTCCTGTTTCCGCGAACTGTCCACAGAAGCCCTAAAACAGCCTGTACAAAGCTCTCTACTGAGTCAACCTTACTGAGGTAAGCTACGAATTGCTGACCCACCATTAGATTAAAACAAAGAAGCACGTAAGCTATACACTCAGAATTTTCTATGGTGTACCGAGCCCCTTCGCAAACTGGATGCTAAAATTCAAATTCTAGAGAAACCCCGAAACCCCCAGACACATGTAAGGAATGCAGAATCCAGTATCCATTAATAACAAGTACAGGATCATGAAACATACGAAAAAAGGTCTTGAGAAAAACTGGGAACAGAATTCCTATGTTTCTAAAAGGAAAAGTCTGGTCTGTTGCTTTGTTTGCCCTCGGTCCTCATTTATTGCAGTCGGCGTTCTCTCTCAATGGCCTGCTTATACCGTAACATGGACTGTGAAGTGTTTTGTGCTGGTACTCTTATTTGTGTGGTGATTTTCTTTTTGATACCATTACCTCCTCTCTCTCTTTGTATAACATAACATACATTATAATATATAGATATATATATATTATATCTATATATATATATATATATATCGATTACTATATATATTATATATATATGATATACTTATATATATAATTTTATCATATCACAGTGATTCATATCCAGCATTGCATTAAGTTACAAACTGGTTCTTTAACATGTATTGCTTAACCAAAGATGAATTTTTTAAGTTGATAATTAATTTCGTCCTCTCGTAGATTCTGATCAGCGGCTGATGAGTCGGTAAATGTCACTGAAGTCCTGATTTTCTCCTCTGTCCGGTGGTTCCGAATTCACGAGATTACGAAATTTTATTATCAACCAAAATAATTCCCCTTCGGTTAAACATATATGAAAGTATAGTAATTCCGAGGTAAAATCGGAATTGGATATTGAAGTAAAATTTTGTAGCTTAATAGTTACCATATTAATATATATATTAATAATATATATATATATATATATATATATATCATATCTACATATATATAATATATAGTATATATATATATACATACTATTATCGTAATATAGTATATAAATTATATTATATCTATATCATAATATATATACATATATATATAAGGTTTTTTGCCACGAAGGAAAAAATGAAAAACGCGAGGTAGCCAAGTACTTTCGGTCCTGTTCGGACCCGCTTCTTTACTGAGGACAAAACTGATTTTATACAAAAGAAAAACAACATAGTCAAAAAGAAGGCTTCTTTTGACTATGGTTGTTCTTTGTTAAAATCAGTTTCTGCCTCAGTAAAGGGTCCGAACAGGAATCCGAAAAGTACTTGGCTATCTCGCTTTTGTTTTCATTTTTTCCTTCGTCTGGAGGCAAAAAACCTTTATTTATACATACGCATCAAGTTTTATATACTTCGTGATCAAGGTTAAAAAAAGTTTTTCAATATATGGTATAATTATATAATATATATAATTATATATTGTATATTATATTTATTATTATAATATATTACATAAAATATATATATGGTTACCCATATATATATATATATATTCTAACCGTATCTATATATATATATATTATATATATATATATATATATTTATCTTTTATATAAAATATATACTTATATATATATATATATATACTATATCATAATAATTCTATATATTATATATAATATGATAATCTAAGCATTAAAGCTACAAATTTACTTCAATAATTCTTTTGAAGCACTGTTGTGTTTTAAAATATCTCTCTCTTATTTTCTGAAATCCTTGATGTTCGTTCTCTCTCTCTTTTTCTTTTTATTTTTTGAAACCCCCTGTGGTTTGTTTAACTCTTCGTTTCTCGTTTTTTCATTTTCTTAAAATGTTGTGCTGCCTCCCCCCTCCCCCCCCCCCCCTTTCCCCCCCCTTCCTCCTTTTATCTTTTATGTTTTGCGTTTGTGTATTTTTCCTAACAAGCTCTCTTTCTCTCAATTTAGTTCCTGAAAGGGGCTGTGCTTCTCTCTCTCTCTCTCTCCTCTCTCTCATCTCTCTCTCTCTCTCTCTCTCCTCTCCTTCTGTTCTTTTGTTTGCGTTTGTGTATTTTCTAGCACGCTCTCCTTTCTTTCATTTCACTTTCTGAAAAGCGGCTGTGTGATTTCTAAGACAATCTCTCTCCTCTCTCCTCTTCTCTCTCTCTCTCTCTCTCTCTCCTCCCGCAATCCAGGTGGTCAAGACCCGACCCCCCACCCCCGGAACCTGTTCTTTGCGGGTGTATAACTAACGTGGTTGGAATGTGCAAAAAAAAAAAAAAAATTTTTTTTTTTTTGAAAAAAACACCCACCAAAAAAAATTTGTTTAGTCGTCCTGTCCCGCCACGTTAGTTTACGATTTGTAAGTTGATCTGCGAACATTTGTGAATATAAATGTCGCTTAAAGAGATACGGCATTGCTCCGGCCCTCGGCTGATTCATAGGGCTAATTTCTTGGAATTCACATTCCCGAGAGTAGAACCCCATCTTGATTCGAAGCTTTTTTTGTTTTAGTTCCCGGTTTACGCTTTGTGGTTTTAATGCGACCAAACGTATAAAATAAACAAGCAAATCACAGTAAATCATTGAACGTTCAATTTGATACTCTAAAACATTTAAAAAGAATACAAAGACAGATAAATCACTGAACACTTGGATTTATGGCAGAAAAACTACAACTTTAACCGGCGAAACAAGAAAGTGCAAACTCTATAATTATTGAATAATATAATTATAAGATTCAATCTTGCCTGTAGTCTTTTCACCAAGGTGGATCAGTTTACCTATAAACAATAAAGTGGCTGCTGACATAAGAACTTGTTCATGGAACTATTAAATTGTTACCCACTTCTTCTACACGTAGTCCTTCCGGTTTCATATATAATCAAATAAATCTCAGAGAACTCAGTCAGTTTCAAATTCCTGCCATGAACCCAATAATATTGCTGGTCAATGCTAAGAACAGCCTTATGACAGCTAGAAAACGCCATTCGGGATGACTTTCTTGAAACGCGAGCCTCTGAGACAGGCGACAGCTTAAAAGGATACCGGGCGACGAGTCACCAGGATGTCCATTGGCGGGAAAATGGGCGCTTGGTGTAGGACTCGAGAAGAGGCAGGAGCACCCAGCACTCGGAGGGGGAATAAGGGTCACGGATTAAATGAAACAGTCTGGACTTGTACCATTAAATAAAGCTAAAGACGCGTTAAAATTGTTTAAAATTAAAAAAGAGGGGGGTTCTGGATTCAGTATCGGTCTAAAGTAATCGTAACAAACTGTATGAAAAAGAGAGGGTGTATAAAGTAAAACTGGTATCAAGTTAAAAAGCTCTGCCAACCGCCTCACGCGAAGAAATCGGGGGGGTTGGTTTTTTTTCCGTGTGGGGGGGGGGGGGGGGGGGTCCCGGGGGGGGCCCGCAAAAAACAAAAAACCAAAAAAAAAACAAAAAAAAACAAACCAATTGGTTTGGGTTTGTGCAGTGAGCCAAGGAACCAAGGAACGTCAAACTTTCCTTGACACTCCAACACTGTTCAGATCAATTCCTGCCATCGTTCGAAGTTTCACTCAAGCCCCCCCCCCCCCCCTATTCCACTTTTTATGAAACAAATATTATTAGTTTTTTAACTAAAATAACAAGATATCGTAAAACTGCCTTGAAGACCGTTTAGGACAGTCTTGGTTGTCCAAAATGGTGGATAAATGGGGTGGAGGGTTTGTCATCCCTTGAGGATATCTCCCAAGACCAGGGGAGTCACCAACCTCCTGAAGCTAGAAGAGTTCACTTATTTCAATCATTAATTAGGTAGTACTGTCAGAGGCGCAATGACAAAAAAATTGGTCTTTTAAGACTCTAAAAAAAATTCTGAGCTTTCTTTAAAAAAAACCATAAATTATGGTGATAGTTAATTATTATTCTCAACAGTCAGTGCAAAGCATATAATATATTTTTTCCACCGCATTATACCCTTCATTTATATGGCAGGCCCTCGTAAAAATTTAATTTCTTTTGTTTTTACATGGTGGATAAAAAAAGTATTTGTTCAACTGTTTTGGAGTGGTCTTGAAAGAGCCGCAGGCTGGCGACCCCTAGACTGTACAAAAAAAAAAAAAAAAAAAAAAAAAAAAAAAAAACCCCAAAAAAAAAAAAAAAGTCCTACTTATTATGAGAAACTCTAGCAAACCCCTTAGCGGTCTGGCGCAAAGCGGAAATGCAATAATGTGGTCCGGAAGCCAAC
>NC_061091.1:46209683-46234683 GCF_015104395.2 Macrobrachium nipponense
TTTAATATTGTGTGACCTCCATCTGAATGTACCATAGTCTGCATTCTTGAGGGGTATGATTTCAGCAAATCGCAAAACAGCTGAGACTCAAACTCCATTTCCCTGAGTACTTCGGTCACCTCTCTTCGCAGGTCGTCGAGGCTTGGTATACCATCATAGTTCACTGTGCGTGCTTCAATATGATCCTTTAAGACACTATCAATGTTTTCACACTTGACAAGAAGAAATCGATACCACTGTTTCGAAGCAGCTCTTGTGTCTGAAGAGCCGAAACATGGTACCTTATCATGCAAAAAATGTGACTTCTTCAACAGATAGCACATTTTTATTATCTTTGAGGAAAGGAAATACTCCACCAATAAGCTGTTTCTCTGAATTATTCGCCATTCCATGACTGTCTTTTTTTCTTTGATGATCCACATTAACCGTTTGGCTGTGAAACAGAGAAAAATTCCCAAACATTCAGGAAATTTCACAACTTGACAATAGCGCACATCATTGCTGATATCATCCAACTTTGCAGACCAAATAATGTCATTTTTATGATTTGGCTTCTTGACTGTGTAAATGATGAATTCATCTGATGCAGCAACATAGAGAAAGTCAGCTTCATCCCAATCTTTAAGAAATGAACCACAAAACCATGCACAGTCTTCTCTCTATTGCTGAGTGATGTTGGGCTTGCTGATAACATGAAATGGCTTGATACCAGATTTTTTCAACTCATGATACACAGCATTATAACTTCTCTTCTTTCCCATTTTTGTTTCTAGTTCAAGTGACAATTTACGTAAAGACTTTCTTGGTCTACCCACTGCCTCAGCTAAGATGTCTTTTGACTTCTGAGAAAGGACTTCAGGCCTTCCAAGATTCTCACTTTCACGATGACAGTCATATGGATTTTTGCTCCAGTTTCTTTTAACAAAGGATTCATCTCTTTTAATGTATTTAGCTATCTAGGAATGTGAAAGGAAGGATGTGCCAGCATCCCTGGCCTCTCTGAAGGTTATAGCACGGATTCAGTCAATCCATCTGATTTCCTCCGAGTCGTTAGCCATGGCTGTATCTAACTCCGTCACTCAGTCTGAAAATACAAGAAATGTAAAATGAAAAATAGCTTAATAGAAACTCAAGATAATGCACTTGGAGATAGGCTATAGCAGAATACATCATAACTTTCCATTTGTTCTGTGGAGGAGGGAGCTCTAATTTCGAAACACCCGGTATATATATATATATATATATATATATATATATATATATATATATATATATATATATATATATATATATATATACATGATTCCTAACCGAATACTGTAATTATATATATGTGTATATAAACATATATAGCGTATATACGAGAGAGAGAGAGAGAGAGAGAGAGAGAGAGAGAGAGAGAGAGAGAGAGAGGAACAACGCAGTAAACGTACCCATACACAGTGAACGAATCATCAATTTTCCAAATCAGTTTTCCACCTTGTCTTCCTATTCTTCCACTTTTTCTAATCCAATCTTCCCACATGTCTAGATGGAAGCCGAGAGCAGTAAAGTCACCAGAGATATTTTTTTAATTAAATCCAATTTGCATCCGAAAACTCTCTTAATTAAATCAAGTTTTTCTGGGAGTTACGACCAACGGACATCGTTAAGTATACAGGTACCCGAGGCTTTACAAGTCGGAATGATTCACGGGTTGATATTGGACCATATATCGTTTTCTCATTCGGCCTCAAGGATAACTCTTACACATTGACAGATTTGGTGAATTTCATTCGGGTGCTCCAAAATTCAGCCACTTCCAAAAAACACTGCACGAAACGCCAAAAAAACAAACACTTCTTATTTGCTACAATGGATATTTTGAATTTCGTTTGGGCATTACTCTGTAAATCACGGTTATCAGACCAGTTCAAACCACCTCTAAGAAAATGAATATGATAAACTTACCAGTTTCTTTCATAACATATACTTCTGATGAATATTGTGAATTATATATTTACAATGAGGTATCGAAAGCATTTTTTATTTTTTTAATGTAATTCAAACCACATTTTACAAGCTAAACGAACAAACATTAAAACAGCGAATAGCTGATACTGAAAAATTTCTTATTCCTTCTCCATACATTATGATGCATATGACAAATTCCATATGGCTATTGCAATCATCTGCATATCATTTTTCCTGAAATATACAATCTCTCCTCACTGACCATCAAGTTGATAAAAATAAAAATACTAAATATATTGCACTTGCTTAAAAGATCGTTTTCTTAAAGCTAATTCAAATCACTCATAAATGAGTAAAAATAGAGCAACTATAAGCATACAACTTTGGAAAGTATTCCAGGTTTGTCCTCGTTAGATTCACTAAAAATTGGGAAAAAGGGCTTCTGAAGTAAGCGAAGTAGTGATTTAAAAGATCTTTCCTTTAAAAAATTTAGTGTTAACTTCCTAAAAATACGACAGAAATCCATTCACTCGGTGTACATTAACAAACGCTAAATAATTTCAAATAACTCTCTAGCAGCAGTAGGCGCATGAGTACTTGATCAAGATTCTGCGGTAACATTTGGTTTAAAACTGGTGGACGCACTCAGTCATAAATAATTTTGTTAGAAGAAAGGGTCAGGATGTATATCCCGACCAAAGTTCGAACCACAATTCCTTCTTCATTCGAGGAATCTACAAAGTGGTGGGAGCGACAGCAGCACCAGACGACAGCAGTCGAAGGTGTAGCTTGTTACTTGTATACCTCCGTTGTTGCCCATTTGATACATATTGCCTTTTTCATCTTGACATCTTTTCCACAGCACCTGAAACTCACTCCGGGCTCTCAGGCTTCACGTTTTAGGATTGTTGTTGCACTTTCCCAAGAAGAGTATTTTTGCAAGAAGTCGCTGGCCCCTTTTGGTCGTTCAATAAACAACCAGCATTAGTTCTGTATGAACTGCAACATACAAATCCTAATAAATTAAATATCTTTTTATTTTATGTCCATACATTTGGGTTCTTTTCATTACTGTCTCTAATAGTTTTCGTCACTCAGAGGTAATGAGATCAATGACATTTTTCTTTAGGTAACTTTCCATATAGATGTTCATTGATGCATTTAACACATGAATGAATGCGTATGGTGATGCAAACACAAACATCGTAAGTCCACACACTCATAGATACATACACACATACATACATACATATGTATATATATATATATATATATATATATATATATATATATCGTATGATGTATGTATGTATATATATATATATATATATATATATATGTATATATATGTATATGTGTGTATGTATGTATGTATGTATGTATATATGTGTGTGTGTGTATTTAGGTGTGTGTGAGTGTATGTATGAGTGTGTGTGCATCATATATGTACATCATAATATAAACATGTTGTGTGTGCTTGTGTGATTTCCTTACAATGAAGTAGAGTAAAAAGAGAAGGAAATAGAGGCCGAAAACCGCTAATGGAACGAGTCCAAAAGGAGGCGTCATCATTAAACACGTATAATTGCACCCATCATGGCAGGCGGAATAAAAGCTTAATGGCGCCTGCCATCCTTCTTGATAGAATCATACATAAGGGTTTATACCATCCGCAGCCATTGTAAATTAACGATGTTTATACATAATCTGAAACGTTATAAACCAAAGAGATCCTCGGGCTACGACCACCATCCAGTGGCCAGAGTATTCTCCAGACCTTCTCTAGTTGTTGTCCTTCAGCAGCCTCTTTGCGCTCCTTTGGCGGCCAAGATCATGCCCCAGTCTTGCCGAAAACGGATGCTGAATCCACGGTACGTTCAAAGCAGAAGTAGGTTGCGTTAAGAATAAACTTACAGAATTACGCGCGCGCACACACCCACACGCGCATTTATATATATATATATATATATATATATATATATATATATATATATATATATATATATATATATATATATATGTATATATATTTATAGATAGATAGATATATATATATATATATATATATATATATATATATATATATATATATATATATATAATATGAATGTTTATCACATCACCAGGATTCATATAAAATGCATTAAGCTACAAATGTCCTCTAATATCCAATTCGCTCTACCTCGGAATTAATATACATTCATATATGTTAACCGAAAGGGAATCTTTAAGGTGATAATAATTTCGTCCTCTCGTGGGTTCGAACCAGAGCCCAGCGGACAGAGGAGAAATCCGATGGGCGCTGGTTCGAACCCACGATAGGACGAAATTATTATCACCAAAAAATTCGACCTTCGGTAACATATATGAATGATATTTATTCCGAGGTAGAGCGAATTGGATATTAAAGGACATTTATAGCTTAATGTGTATGTATATGTATAGTGTATATATATATATATATATATATATATCTATATATATATATATATATATATATATATATATATATATATATGTCATATCGTCTCACTAAATAAAAAATATTTAAAGAGGACGGAAGACCACAAGGCAACGAACCGTCTAGACTCTAGAATATGAGATACGTCGACCCTTCAACCAAATGGCATCGCACAGTGTCAGAAGGTGCGTGGAGGTGACGAAAAGAAAGAAGATTGGAAATGAAAATTTTTTTTTTTTTTTTTATCCATACTCGTAACGCTCTCGCAATCCAAACGAACAAGTTTTAAAGGCCATAAACTTACCCAGCAAGCTTCAGCAAGTTCACATAATGGAGTGATCCTGAACTATAAGAGATGATTGTGAGGTAAACTGTGACGGATAATGCAGGAGGAGTTCATTCAAACTGAAGGAGAGATCAGCAGTGGCGCGAGTTTATTCTTAAGCAAAGATGTTTTTACCTGCAGATATCGTGACTTCCAAAGGAGAAAGGGGATGCCGGTCGGAATGAGAGATTCGTAGGGTGGAAACATAATTAACGCTCACAAGCATCACAATGTCTGAGGGATTTGATTAGCGTAGGATAAACCTTAAGGGTGAGATGTCTATATGTCAAGCATCAACACAAATGGTTTTCGATACCGTTACTAAATAAGAAAATGTGATAAATGAAATTTTGATATCTTTTGAAGACCAAGACTTACATCGCTGCAAAACACAAAATGAGTTTTCCAAGTATATGAATCACTAAGGTACCTGCAATACTCTTTTAGACTTAACATGCCATTTGCGAGAGAACCTTGAAAAGGGTTTTGAGTGCAGAGTAATTCGAATAGATTTTAGTGCTGATTTCGATTTAGTAAATCACAAAGCACTTATGTATAAACTTCAGAATCTTGGAGTGGGTGGATATGTTTTATGATTACTTTACGATTTCCTTATTGGTAGGCAACAGCGAGGTGCTGTTGGTGGGATCTTTAGTGAAACAAGACTTATTGCGTTTGGAGTCCCACAGGGTAGTGTTCTTAGTCCACTGTTATTTTTAGTGTATACAAGCGAAAAGGTTATTGGCCTGGAAAACAAGATTGTTTAGTATGCTGATGATGGTACACTTGTGGGTGTAGTAAAGTCTCCATTAATGAGAAATAAAACTGCCCTCAGCCCCAATCGGGGCAGGGACAGGATCGGTGAATGGTGAAGTCGGTGTGGTCTGAGGCTGAACTCCAGTAAAACGAAACACCATTGATTAGCAGATCTGGTACAGATTTCCCACCCCACCCCATCCTCCCCTTCAGGTGGAGGGAACTTCGCTGAATGAGTCTGAAGCTTTAACTAATCTAGATGTAACTTTTGACTGACATCTTACTTTTGAGAAACATCCTATGAAGGTTTCAAAAAATGCCGCACGAAAGTTTACTATTCGTAAGGCCTCATATATTTATTTATACCAGTAATAAAATCAGCGCCACCTGTTGTAAGTCATTTACTCTTCCTTTACTAGAACACTTCTCCGATGTGGATGTCTCGGGACCAATGAACTTAAGCAACATTATTCCTGCCAGGGTAAGACGGCGTTGGTGCACAGATTCCCATTAAAAATTCCCTTCAGAGTCCCATTGGATCGACACTTAACTAAAGTGAGGGCCGAAAAGTAAGAGTAAATAAAAATATATATATTATTCCTACGATACAAAACAAATCAAAAAGCGTGTAGCAAAATGAGATGGATTCCACACTCGCGCTTTTAGTCAAGACTTTGAAACAAACACGCCACTTAGCCACTTTGAACTCACAACAAAGCTATTGTAATGGGGAATGGTTAATAAGGACTGCTGATATATGTATAAGATTAAAGGGTATTAAAATGTAAAAACACATCTCTCGGATCCAACTACCATATTTTCAAGGCTTCGCCGCGCCCGAGACAGCTAGGCAGCATATGTAATAATGGACGATAATCACCGAGATTACTAATTGGCAAGCGGTGCTGGACGTTCATCAACGTTAAGGGGCTAAGGTAAGTGAGAGAGAGAGAGAGAGAGAGAGAGAGAGAGAGAGAATGCTTGAATAAGAGCGTTTTCTAATCTCCATACATGGAGATATTAGACTGATCATGAAAGCAAGCACAATCAAAAGCTGAGGGAGATAAAAGGCTAATCTTTCTTTAAGGCAGCGCATGACGAAGAATGTTATCTGACACTGCAAGGATGACCTCATCTTGACCCTGGCGCTTACATGATATGATGGTGTACTTTAGACGAGGCACTGAACACTCATATTCATCCATTTGTTTTCTCTCTTTCGTTTCCACCAGCAGTGACTCTCGGCTGCAAACCGGATAACTAAGTCACTCCTGAGGTCAACAGAGGCACATTGGAATCTTAAGGGAAAGCGCCCAGACCTTTTCCGATCCGGAATCAAACACGGGCTAATCAGCTGTGACCTAAGAGGCTAATCACTGCACCAGGAGGGGCCAGAGAAAGAGAAATCAGGTTAGGCTCTTCTCTATTTCACTTCCAATAAGAGAAAGGTAACTGTACGTACCAAACGAAAGAATGAGCAGAACAGAGGAACAAGCGTTATACGAGCAATAAACTTTTTTTCCCGGCCAGTGAACTGAGTGAAAGATGGCACCCGGTGATCTCACAAATATATGTAAATCACTCACGCTCTCACTAACCGAGAGGATGCAGTAAATCAGAATTTTTCTATACGCACGCTTTGTGCGAACTTTTCACACACTGACAAACACACGCTTGTAGATAGGTGAATGTGGCAAGACTTTTTGCAAAAGAGAAAAGATGGACCAGTTGTCTGAGGTGGCTTGACCACATTGGTTGAATGGAGAGGATAAGTTGACGTTCCATTCGGAAGTTTTGGGAGGAAGGAGAAAAGTGACACCGAGTGGGTGTGGCTGGAAGGGGTGGACGGGATATGATAAACCATTGGCCGTGGAGAGATTGTAATGAACCTTCCTGAGGAGTCTGTATTACAGTCACAAAAGTTTTAATGTGTTTCTGTATCGTACCATGAAGTTCAATAAACAAGAAGACTTTGATCCAATATGCAATACTCCCAGGTTTCTTATTCAAAACAATAAAATAAAACAAAAGGAAAAAAGGCGACGAGGTTTCTTCGCCGCCATCGAGTTTTCTGAACAACGCAATATAATATGTGAAACTCTCAGCCACGGCCCATAAAACTCTCAGCCGCGGCCCAAGAAACTATCAACCACAGCCCGGTGGTGGCCTGTACTGTTGGCATCAATAATGGTGCCAGATGTACGATCGTGTCTATCTTTAACATTAGATCAAATAAAAGCTGCTACTGAGGCTAGAGGGTTGCAATTTGGTATTTCGATGGTTGGAGGGTAGATGATCAACATCCCAATTTGCAGCCCTCTAATCTCAGTAGTTTTTACGATCTGAGGCCGGACGGACAGACAAATAGCCATCTCAATAGTTTTCTTTTACAGAAAACTAAAAACCCAAGAGGACATTAGGTCAACATCTCTTGCCATTTTCTATCACTTTTCGATATTTATACGCTTCTCTGTAAAGTGACTCTCTTCGCCAAGAATGAGGAGAAACTCGAAAAACGTTTTTTGAATCTCTGGACAATTTAAAATGACAACGTTTACTCAGAAAGCTTCTAATCAGCAAAATTCTATTTAGGTAAGGGAAGACGTTACTGATTAAAAAATATATAAAAAATAAGTGCAACAGTACAGTCTTAAACCCCATTTTATAAAGGAAAGCAAATAATTTCCTACTGCTTTTTTCAAATTTTTCAGAATGACATTGAGGAATGTGTACGCAACAAAAGTCCTGTGTAGGAAAGATTTTCCAATTCCTAAAGCAACTCAGAGTCATTATCTACCTTCAAGGACGCTTATCAGAGAAGGGCTTAACCCTGGAGGAAGAAATAAACCTAACTATTAAAGTTCTACATCTATGAGAAGCCAGAAGAGAATTCCGTAGTTCCAAACATATATATATATATATATATATATATATATATATATATATATATATATATATATATATATGTATATCATCCATCTACAATGTTTGCCTTTCTTACAGGTTACCAAATATGATGTACTGTTCAGTTATGTGTTCATTCAAACAGTAACTTGAAAGGGGCGTTGTGAAGGGAGCATTTCGAATGTCCCCAAAGCGCGGCAAATCTTCCCACCGTGAATCAGCCCTGACCTGCGGCACTCAGGATCCACTCCGTAAAATTCAATTAGGAGGTCGAACGGAGAATAGCTAACTAATGGTTTATTTTGGTAATTTATTGCTATTAGGGCCCAACCCGCGTGGATGACGTTGGAGGCTTTCTTCCTACAGAGATTTATGATGGGGATATTTCAGCGCTACATCGTTACCACTTCTACGGCTATTATCAGAACATAGGTAAAGAAGGACAAGCATAAGTCCTATGTACGGCATAAGGCCCACAGTTTGTTATGGCCTGTTTTTCTGAAGTTGACAAAAGAGGAACCTCGCTCATGGACTCTGATATACAATAACTTTTAATCCTTTTTTAACATAATGGTCTACGAAATAATATAACAATTTTCGTCTAACGACATGTAATGAAAAATACTCTGTATAAGAGCTGCGTGTCCGGCAACACAATGACTAATCTTATATCTTTCAAACTTGGCGGATTTCCGCAACAAAATTTGGAGGCGAAAAAGCGCAACCCAAAATGTGATTTGTTCTAAGAGGCAAAATGGGATCAGAAATCAGTCAATGACTTTGCAGGGCGTACGACTGATCCCTGATCCCCCCTGCAATGGCAACTAACACCCTCATCCTCAAGGATTTTTCATTTTAAAGAATAACCCACAAATAAAAAGTCTACAAACAGTTTTATAAAAAAAAAAAAGTAAACAAATACAAAATACCGAGGTTTCCAACCAGAATGAATGTCAAATCCGGGTATCTTATAAAGCTCCATTGTCCATTAAGATTACTGGATAGGACTAATTAAAATATACAGCTCTTAGATTCCTGTGTATTTTTAAAAATCTGTCATTCACAAAGAACAGAATTTATCTCACAATAATGACCAAACCAGAAACATTCTATAACTCATTAAAACCCATTTGAATTAAAAGATGTGCGTTACATCATAAAATCGACTATGGTGAAGCAGAGGAAGACTTATGATATACTATTTCCCGATAGAAAACCTGTGGAGAATAACAACCATGTGGCAATATGTAACATGTTACAATTATGAATGTCAATATTAGGTAACACTTAGCTAACACTTGGAGTTGCCGTGCAGAGGAAATATATCTAAATGAAATTAAATGTCAATGTAATTTTAAGGAGAATAAATAAGATTTTGAAAATTGAAAAAAAACAAAAATATCAACCCATACTGGAATGAGGACTTTTGAAACGTTAAGAGAAAAACTTCAAAAAAGCTTTGACAGAAAGGTCGAAATAGATCAGTCAGATTACATGGAGAGCATAACTACTACATACAATTAAATCATCAAAACTATCATGGTTAAATGCAGAAGAATATTAAAAAATTAATTAAATAAGAGATATAACCAAATAAAAAAGAAATCATGGTAAATCGCGGAACAAAAAATACGAGATACAAATGAAATAATAAGTAATTACAACCATTTATTCATTGAAATTTTTACCCGTGATTCAACCTCATCACTTGATCCGATTTCTTTCTTACCCTCCTTCCCTACACCCCTCACCGAGGGGGGAGACACCCCCACAACCTTTCCCTCCCTCCCGTCTCCTCACCGAGGAAAGATCTCTCTCTCTCTCTCTCTCTCTCTCTCTCTCTCTCTCTCACCTTTCCTCACCTATGTGAAACCGCACATACCGCGATATTAACCCTGATGTGTTACTTGGTATTATTAAAACGCCACTTCGCATTTTCTTTATGGGTCGTAACTTCTCAATCCCGAACATTACCTGAAGGAAGAGACTGCCTTATACTTCTTCGCTTTGAACTGAGAGAGAGAGAGAGAGAGAGAGAGAGAGAGAGAGAGAGAGAGAGAGAGAGAGAGAGAGAGACTTCGCGCAAGTAATTCACAAAATTCTTTCCCTAGCAAGAGAGATTTCTCATTATATAATTATGCAGGGAAGAGAGAGACTAAATGAATATAAATAGTATAATGAAAGCAGATGATCAAATATGGCTCTCTAGCTGATATTAGTAGTAGAGGTTTTCTAGAAATAATGCTGTTTCTATAAAACATATACGAGAAATATATAAATGATCGATGTGGTATTAATACGTAAAGGAATGCTTGCATACTATACCAAAGATTCCTACAAAAATACTTTCATTTTCCGAACAAATCTTACTCAGTTCTGGCTTTCGACCCTCATTATGACCCATTACCGTTTACTATAAACCAATAACGTCAGTTGCAAATTCACTAACGCCTTGTTCCCTCTAGAGCCAGAGACACATAACAAGCCCTGTTATCAAGGCTTGAGACCGGCAAGAACATATAGGAAAGTACGACAGCATACTCACCTATGAATTATTTCATGATTTTCTTTAACATTCACTACTTCATTTCATTGGACATTTTGGCGAGATCTGATATCTTCTTTTTTCTTAATTCACTCATGGTTCTAAATCCTCCGTTGCTGCCTGTTATAATTACCACTTTTCCTTCCTTTGACTCTAAACCTCTGGTTTATAATTCCTGTGATAAATCATGAATTTTACTGAATTCAAAAATTATATAGTTCTCTCTCTCTCTCTCTCTCTCTCTCTCTCTCTCTCTCTCTCTCTCTCTCTCTCTCTCTCCCAGGAATATTCATATACGTAATAAATACTTAAATTTCATTTATTACAATATATTATCAGAATTCCTTCCTTTACGCCAGATACCATTACATCAACCTCTAGGCAAATTTTATATTTCAGAGAATTGAAGTTTTACTTTTAAAACAATCAGCATTTCACTGAATCTGCGCTTATATGGATTACCTGCATGTTTCATTACAGTCTTCCAGGGCCTATAAACTCTCTGAATTCTTAATTGCAATAAAATTTCTAAATCAGAAATAATAATAACTCGTGCACCTAAATTGTCCAAATTGCATATCTAAATGGGGGAACAGGTAACAGAAGCTGCCCAAAGCTGCCCATGGTTGGTCTTACATTAAGTTCGTTAGCCATAAAATACTGTTATCACAAAACCAAAATATAAATATATGGACTAGAGATGTATCGGATATCCACATCAGCATCCGCATCTTTAAAAATCCGCTTTGATAATTTATGAACGTCCGCATCCACATCCGTATCTGCAGCCGCAGTTTGAGAATGCACATATGAGGATATCGCCCCCTGCTCAGCGTTCAATAGTTCATACTCATACACTGTAGTTAAAAGTAGATTTTTACTTTTTTTATTTTGCTAAATTTGGTTTTTTGTTTCATTATGCAGAATACATGATACACAATCACACATTTATGGCATATTTGTTTAAGTAAGTTCATGTCGTTTACAGCAGTTATAATCATAAAGGCAGGGTATTGCATTTTTTAGGAAACACGCCCTCTCTCTCTCTCTCTTCTCTCTCTCTCTCCTCTCTCTCTCTCTCCTCTCTCTCTCTCTCTCTCTCTCTCTCATGCGAAGAATGGCTTTTAGTTTTGTAACCTGTATAATGCAATGAACATGAGATAACCTTGTGCTAAGACAAATAAAACGTTCGTATATTCCTCTTACTGTTTGTACGTTCATATGAAAGTATGCTTTCAATTAGTACATTAGATATTATGTGGTAACTCATAATTTTGAATTATTTAGCTGACAATCGTCATATGCTATTAAATATATCTAAATTACTAAGATTTACAAAATATCCGCATCCGCGCCCGCAGGAGTATGGTCATCAAGCATCCGCATCTGCATCGGCAAATTCAAAAAAATATCCGCATACACATTTGCATCCACAAATGTAAAAAAAAAAAAAAAAAATTGATGTCCGCATCAGCAAAACCCATTTTCAGATACCCGATACATCTCCCATATGGACACCCACAGCCATTTATTCACGATGTGCAAACACCCCAAGGCTCAACAGGGGCCAATAACTTACCTAGCACACTTTCATTTAACAGATTAAACAGAATGAGTAATATTAATATAACGGAGAAAAAAGATGGAAAAGAGCAATGAACATGAAAAAAGTACAATATTAGTAAAAAAAAAATGTATATATCAGCAAATAGATATACAGCATTTTAGAATTCTCATCAAACTAGATTAGTTAATTTACCTTTATTAGAATTCACAGCTAATTTCTCCACTTGCCTGTTCTACATGAACCAAATCGGCTGTTGCTCTCGAATATAAAATCGCACGCACGCGCGCGCACGCGCGCACACACACACACATATATCTATCTATATACTATATACTATATATACTATATATACATACATATATATATATATATATATATATATATATATATATATATATATATATATATATATATGCGTTTGTATTTAACCACATTGCCCTCTTCTCGAATTATTTACACTTTCTGGATATGCTTGTCACTCCAAAATCTTAGATCCCAAAGCATGAATATGGAGTAATTCTTAAGTCCGTAACAGGATTCGAACTCGCATCCAGGGTATCAGGACGAGGTCACGTAGCCGAACTGTTACGAACATTAGGATCTTTTCAAATTCTCCCATTTGGATTTAAAGCTTTGTAGTGACAAGCGTATTCAAAAGTGAAAAAATCAAGAAGTTATAGTCATTGCGGCTGTCACAATCACATAGGTAACCTATATGGTTAAAGTTGACTACGATATATATTACATAGTGCATATGTATAATATTAATTATATATATATATATATATATATATATATATATATATATATATATATATATAGTATATCATATTATATTATATATATATATATAAAAAATATATATGTATATATATATATATATATATATATTATATATATATACATATTTATATATTAATGTAATATACCTATATATATATATATATATATATTATACATATTATATATATATTATTATATATTATATGGATATATATATAATATATATATATGTATATATCTATATAATTATCTATATATTTATACTATAACACTATGTAATATATATTCGTAGTCACTTTAAACCATATCCCTATGTGATTGTGACAGCCGCAATGACTATAACTTCTTGATTTTTTCACTTTTGAATACGCTTGTCACTACAAAGCTTTAAATCCAAATGGGAGAATTTGAAAAGATCCCAATGTTCGTAACAGTTCGGCTACGTGACCTCGTCCTGATACCTTGGATGCGAGTTCGAATCCTGTTACGGACTTAAGAATTACTCCATATTCATGCTTTTGGATCTAAGATTTTGGAGTGACAAGCATATCCAGAAAGTGTGAATAAATTCGAGAAGAGGGCATTGTGGTTAAATACAAACGCATATTATATATATATATATATATATATATATATACTATATATATATATAGTATACTATATATATATGATATATTATATATATATACTATATTATATATATATATATATATATATATATATATGTATATATATAATATATTATATATATATATATCTATATATATATATAATATATAATATTATATATTATATATTATTATATATTTATATATGTTCTATGTAGTATATATATGTGTGTGTGTATGTCAAGGTGCATCTAAGGATTAGATTAATGGTTGACTGTGATGGGTCGTATCAAGGGTGGATAGGGGTGCAGGGCTGCCTACGTCCTCCCAAAAGATTCGCTGTGAACTGTAAGGTTAACATCTTCTGGAGGAGCCACAGGGGCATCTAAATGGGGTAAAAGGGACATATATATATATATAATATATATATCTATATATATATATATATATATATATATATATATATATATATATATATATATATATATATATATATATAATTTGCGTATAGAAGAGGGAGCCATGCGAAGTGGTTCTAATTTGAGGTTCGGAATGAACTTACGTTCCGGCCTCCGACGACTCGGATATGCCAATCGCTATTTGGCATTAGTCTTGACAGAGCTTTTCGCGACGGATATCTCTCCTTCTATTCTATGCCTTTTCTGTTCTCTTATCACTAATTCGTTTTCGTGGACAACTGTTGCCACGACAAAAAATAAAAACCTGCCCTCGTATAGTTTACTTCCGCATTAGTGTATAAATACAGCTAATAATAGTGGTAATATAATACGATAAAATATACGCCAGTTCGTGACGTTAACGGTTAAGTACTCCCGTATGGAAGTATTGCCGTCAGTGCACCTCATGCGGTGCACTGTACACATTACTTATTAAGGTTCTTTGCAGCGTAATGAAATCGTGACCTTTCATAATAATGCTGTAGCAAGTTCTGCTTCACTTTGTAGTCCTTGAACTTCAAGAGGAGAACGGTGTCCAATTCTTAAGAAGAAAACAAAGCCGTTCATTTATGAACCTTTTCTGTCCACTTCTGGAAAGACACGAAAATGTTTACTTCCCAATACTGTGGAGTTAGTTACTTTTCAAGACTATAAAATTGTTGGGCTTTATAATTGAATACAATTGTTTATACTTCAAAACTATGTGAATTTGACCATGTTTTGTAACTATATAATTTTTACCGTATTACTATTGTTTTAAGTAAAAAAAAAAAAAAAAAAACTGCTCATATTCGAAAGGGACGACACTATTTTTTTCAGAATGACAGGGAATAAGATATCTTCAATTAAGGAAAACAAAAACTTTTCAAAATCTTTTTAGTACATTTTGGGGTCCAATTCAATTATTTACTTAATTAAATTTGGCGATTAAGTATGTCCAAAAGAAAGGCAGACTGAAATATAAATAAGAATGAGACTATTCGGTCATCAATGGCCGCTCCATCCACCTCTCTTAACGATCGCCAGCCTTCAGTAATTGAGAGTCCCTCGCATACTTGGGTACCAGCGACAACGGGGGATGTCCAGCAACTTGATTCATGTAACAGTGGCTATGTGGAAAGGCAGAGAGTACCTCATTAAAAGAGGCGGTCTTAATGTGGAGCTATTATGCGATCTCCTCACGCCCATCCACGCCCACTGGTGCCTCCTGAATCCTCAAAATACCGCCCCTCGACCTTTTCCCTATTCAAGCTCTCCGACACACCCACAACCCGCCTTTCGCATTATGAGGAGTCTCCTGATAATGAGATGATATTTTAAGGCCCCCCCTACCCACACACCCCCTGACTGCTATGGATGGCACATCCACAGCATCCACGGAAGAAAGGGGCGAAGGAGCAGCCTCCAAAGGAGGCAGTGGGTGGCATCCTGCCCAAGATATTGGGAAGAGGAAAGCGGATGGCATTTCCTCTAAAGAAGAGGCGCATCAGATGGTATAAACCCCGATGGGAAGGGAGAAGATAGAACATTCCCCAAGGGAGAGAAGGAATGGCATACTCCCAAGCCAGCGGAATGCATAAGTATTCCTCGAAGGGGGAGCTGCTACTGGCACACTAACATGGGCTGAAGGGGTCCCGACGTATAATACTGGAGGGTCGGGTAAGGGGATCGGAAGCAACATTCGCTAAGAAGCGAAGAGGAAACCAAGCAAAACTACTACTGTTGGCATCGTTCTTTGAATTTTCTATTATATAAGTGTTCACCAATGAAATATTATAAAATTATTAGTAAATCACATAAGTAACGTATAGTCCCAGACAAACGAGGATAGATGACACGCCTTCTCATGCGATCGAGCGCTGAGGGTGTTATGGGGGCCTTACTCCCTCAACAAGCTCGTAGGGATATTTGCGATTTTCTGATTCTTTCCTGAACTTCTGCGCTTTGAATGATTTCAATGTCAATAAAGAAAATTTATACAGATCGAGTAAAAAGACCATTCCAACTGAATAAAATATTATAAGCCTATATGTAAAATTAATACGAATTAATAACATAATTCAGTAGCATTACCATAATGATTTATAAAAAAATAAACAAGTACAAAATGCGCCGAAGTTTCTTCGGCGAACTTCGGCGCAATCGAGTTTTCTGTACATATTAGAGGCGGCCGAAAATAGATCTACCTCTTAGTGGTCTCGGTACAATGCTGTATGAGCAGCGGCTAATGAAACTTTAACCACGGCATTTGGCAAAGAACGTCAAAAATTCAGGATTATGAAGAGAAGAAATGAACACGAAAATTAGACCCTGTAAGATTCTCATGATAATCTGCTCGAAAACATAATCTACGAAAATACCCCATAATGTGACACCGCCAAGAGTACCTCAATATTACTTACAAATATATATATATATATATATATATATATATATATATATATATATTATATATATATATATATATATATATTATATTATATATATACATATATATATACATATATATATATATATATATATATATATATATATATTATATTGCTTTGTACCCAATACGTTTGTTCTTCTTAAACTTACCGAATTTAGAGAAAAAACTATGGCAAAGGTTGATTCAAAGCTTGCATAAATTAACTTGAAACGAATAGCGCTCTCGAGAGTATTTGACAGAAATTGCAGCTACCTAGGAATATTTTTGAGCCGGTTAACCTGTTCTGATAAGATAATCCCACAATCTTCATCAACACTGTCCTTCTCGTTTCCTTCCGAGAGCAAAAACTCATTGAAAAACCCCATTGATTCATATTATATAAACATATATATATATATATATATATATATAATATATATATATATATATATATATATATACATACATACAGAGAGAGAGAGAGAGAGAGATACTCATCTAAGCGTATCATCAATCATGATGGAGATTTCAATGCAAGTAAAAACAGTGATCCCAAACATCGGAATACTAACCATTACTAGAAACTGCATCGCAAGTGAACCCTTTCGAATAAAGAATCGAATGGTCATCCGCAGCTTTTAAAATATTACTGACCTACTCGAACGTACGTTACAAAAACAAGAAGACTCCACTCAGGGCATATATTGCGTCCACACTACATTTAAAACCTATCACACATCGAAACTTACCAATTACAAATCGCTAACAGGCTGAAAGTCAATAACCTTAAACTGAGAACGCATCTTCAGCAAATGATGGATACTCCTAGGCAGCACTGGGTAAGACTACCTACAAGTCGTTGAGTCGTTGACTCGTATAGACGATTGTAGCCGTGACGTCGTGGGTCACGTGCTAGGCCACCTGGCTGTTTTCGCTCCGTAAGAAATGAAAAGGGCTGGATTTGAACCGCCCAAGAAATCTTTAATATAGGGAAGTTATCATTTAGAGCCATATAGTTTGATTAAGAAAAATAAATATTTATATATCTAATGTTCTATAAAATATGCTGCTTAGTTGTTATTTGATTTTTTGATGATCAACAAGTATTTTTGACATGCCACTGTAAAAATTTGTATTTTCTTAATCAGAATATATGGGTCTCAATACTAGCGTTCCACTACTGACGATTTTCTGGCCGTTTCAAATTCGGCCCCGTTCATTTCTTACAGAGCGAAAACAGACAAGGGCCCAATGAGCGGTGGTGATTGCTTCACACTACCGTACTCTATTCAACCTACTTGTGATATTATCGTGTGTGCGATACGCTGCCAACGTATGTTGAAGACATGTCTTACTGCAGTGTAGATGCACACTAAGTCTTCAATTGAGGTCGATCAGAAGAACAAGAAAACTTGCATCCACTGAGGATCATTGATTGATCATTAAAACTTGATTCAATAAAAATACACTCATCCGGAGTAATATCAAATCAAACGCGCACGTACACAATTACTCCCTGGTGACGTTGGTCTCACAAACGCTGTTTGTTTATGTGCGTGTTTGTAAGCATTCATTTGTTTGCTATTTTCAAATGAATATCAATATATTCATTCGAACGTCATTTTCCGCACATTACCATTCCATTCAGCAGAAATTTGCTCAACTAGGTCATAACATTGTTGGGCCGTTCAGTGCGAAGTTCCCGCATTTTCAATCATTTAAAAACCACAACAGCTTAAGAGATGATCGAAACACCGACCCATGCCACTAAGTCTACGGGTTCCTCCATGAGCAAGAGCCCGTGCTGGCATAAAGCCAGCTTATTCTCAAACAACAACTGCCCCTATGAAATGACGGGGTCCGTGGGCTCCACAATTTGGCCCGCAAGGAGGCCCATCGTACCGTGATCAAACACGGCCTTTGGGCTTCTCTGGGAAGCAGTAATATACTCTAATTGGTAGCAAAAGTAATATTAGCTTTAGCACTAGTCATAACTCAGATAATAATTCCCTGGAAATAATATGGCACCGGGTTTTTCGTAAAATATAAGATTTTGTCAGTTTAGTGAGCTTTCAAGCCTAACAATACTAATAACACGGACGTGGCTGATTATAAAGGAAAGCTGAATAATAATAGTAATAATAATAATAATAATAATGTGTACAGGATAGACACAAAATAAAATAACAACAACATGCCGCGAAAGCGAACAGAATATGGATACCATCAACCTTATCGTGAGTGAAAGCCCGGCATTAGCTCAAGATGATTACAGAGAAGGCATGACAGTCTCAAAGGCCTTGCACTGGAATATCTGCAGAAAAAATACACTAACACGCCAAGACAAGTGTTACAACGCTGGAAAATGTAAAGTAACTCTGGGACAGAAATGTAGTGAATGACCATGCGATACGCTCTGGAGGACCAGATCTCATTTTGGTAATGAAGAAACTCAGAAAGTATCCTTGATGCATACACACGAATTGTAATTGAGTACTGGTACCTTCCCTGAAAAAAGGGGGGACGCCATATCTTATAAACTAACCATAGCGTCTTCTTGAAAATAATCTCGTTATGTTTCCCACTCCCAAATTACCAGTAAATTAGGTATTTTAACTAACCTAACCTAACCCAACTCAACTCAACTCAACCTAACCTAACCTAGGGGCATGGCAAAAAACCTGGGCTGGTGCATACTAGTATACATCTCGGGAATTTGCATCCCATTCCTGACAGATGCATCAATATAATGGGACACAGCGGTTAAGGACAAATGAGGATCCGATGGCATTCTGAAGTGGAAGCAGCACCTGTAATCTACACTCTAGAGGACCTCAGAAGAAACTTGGAGAAGAGGACTGGATTCACAAATCTCGAACCTAGACCCGTCCAAAGTGTGTTGATGGCCACAGCGAGGATAATCAGGAAAGTGCAGGAATCCTTAGAAAACAGAGAAGTGGGTTTCTAATCCTAGGGAATCAGGTTGTAACCCTGATTCACACAAGCACGCATATCAGACTCCAAGAAAATATAATAGATTTAATAAAATAATAATGATATAAAGTAGGTAAAGTAATGCACACAATATGCGCGCACATGATTTTCATCAGCACCACTACTACTACTACTACTACAATAATAATAATAATAATAATAATAATAATACATACATTCATACATACATACATACATTCTTGCAGGCACACAGACTTACATTCATAGCTGGATCTATAATAATACCACAGAATACCATCCAAGCACGTAATCATTTTATTATTGAAAGTTTCTACACCGGCACATTTTGAAACGCCAAGAATCTGACCATAAAGAATTTTCATATGTAACCTTCGTTGTTAAATGAAGTTCAAGGAGCTCTTCCAAACTAGCACTACAAATTCACTGTGTGTGTGTGTGTGTGTGTGTGTGTGTATATATATATATATATATATATATTTATCTTATATAATTAAAATCATATATATTTTAATATATATATAATATATATAATAATATATATATATGTATAATATATATATATATGTGTATATATATATATATATATATACACAAAGTTACAGTAAATATGTGAAATCCCTAGGTAATCTGGGGGAGAGAGAGTGAGATTTTAGCCACGGTAAACACTTAAACATATAAAAAGTAATCAGCGAGAGGTGAGGGGGGCTGAGGGGGGATGGGTTAGCCAAGACTTGCGGGTCACAGAGGAAATGTGACCTCGTCAGCAGAGGAATTAAGTATTACACGAACTTCAGGAGAAAGCAATGATGGTGGGAATTTCTGGCGGAAGGAAGGGAAGAGGGGAGAGGGAGGGTGAGGGGAGGTGGAAAGAGGGTAAAGAGAGGGAATGGGATAAGAGACCCGCAATGAACTGGAAAGGAAGAGGAAACAAACAAAACGGAAGAAATAACACCAGAAAAAATGAAATACAACAGAAAACAGTGTTATAATTGTGTTAGGTTAGTTATGATACCAGGGTTTCCTGTAACTTGACGGCGTTCATGATTCTAGGAGTTAATTGTGAAATAGTGACGCTACAGTAAAATTACGGGACTTATTACAGAACGTTACTGGGCTTAGCTTGCAGAGGGATTATGAAATTGATTAACATTTCGCGACTTTATGAACAGAATAATGCCGGAACTTGACGCGCTCAAAGATAACGAGAAATGGTGTTCGGAAAGATAACGAGAATTGCACACAAGGATTATGGGAACTGATGTATATAATACAGACGATTACGAGGACTGAGGTACATAATGACGAAAGGACTTACGTGTAGAAGGATTGTGTACCGTATGTCAATGGCAGTTAATTTGATGGCTTGACGTTCAGCCTATTGGGTCCACTATTAACAAGATCTACATATTATATACTGAATAAAAGATATCATGACGCTTTACGTAGCTTTTGAAAATCAGCGAAAGAATTTGTGAATATCCTGCAAAACTACACAAGTTTTTAATTCCGCTTCACCCTAAAGGCTCGCATTTGCTGAAAGGACAAAAGTATTTGTCAATTCAGAAACGGAAAAAATTATTAATATATGTAAATATATTAAATGTAGCGAGATCAGTGGTCCCTCAAAAAGCCAATTAAGAGACATTAGGTTCGGTCCGTGATGAAAGGGATGACCATCAATGAAAACAGAAACATAGGGAAAATTATAAAAAGTCAAACACGAAGGAAACTATAATTCGTCCTTGTGCCAACCCTTCCCCAATCTCGCCCTTTCGGTCAGAACCTCTCTCGTCTTCAGCCCCATTAAACCCACTATTAACCTTCCACCCTCCTAAAATAACTTTACACCTGTCTTGCTGACAAAATGAAGGAAGTAGAAATGAGAGAGAGAGAGAGAGAGAGAGAGAGAGAGAGAGGAGAGAGAGAGACCTTTTCCTTCCAAGTTTACTTCCTTCTGATCCCCTGCAACTCCTACTTTCCCAAGCATGATGGAAAATAATGGGTTGAAATCTCTTGCAACGGGATTTGTGATTTCATGAAATTTAGAGATCCCCCCAACCACCACCCCCGCCCCCCCCCTCTCTCTCTCTCTCTTCTCTCTCTCGTCTCTCCTCTTTCTCTCTCACCGTTTCTGCAGGTGATTTAAATAAAAAATTTCTTTCAATGAGTTGCACATGGCTAAATGAATTGGTAGGTAGGTGAAAACTGCACCTTTGCACAGTATGGTGTCCCCAACAAGGGATGTGACCTCGATGTATAATGAACTTTGTCTCATACGATCTTTTTGCGAAAAAAGCTACCAAGCGGTTTTGCTAATTAATTAGTTTGTGCTTGTATTACTAGTACCGAGATGAACAAAGAATAATTCAAACATATATATATATAATATATATATATATCTATATATATATATATATATATTATATATATATATATATCTACATATATATATATATATATATATATATTTAATATGATATATATCTAATATATATATATATATATATATATATATATATATATATATATATATATATTAACGTTTCCACCTAGCGCACACAGACACAAATTTACAAGCGCACAGTCCCTTAGAAAGAACTGTTCGTAGTAGAATTCCCTGAGCACCTACGGAAACATGGCAAAAGCCGTCCATGAAGACGTAGGGTCCCGATAATAATCATAGCGCCCGGTATTGCCACCAGGTACCCAAAGTGCATTTCCCCACTCGCGCAAATACCGGATCCTCGAAATCCTTCATAAACCCGTGAGTTCCTGTATTTAATTGAAGGGGTGAAGGGAGAGGCTGGTACTTACGAGGCCAGGGGTCGATATAACGAAGGGGTGAGGGGGCGATATAACGAGTGGGTACGGGGAAGGGGTGAAGTGACTTCGTGCTCTAATGGGATCAAGGAAGGAGAAACGGGGTTAGAGACGGTCTGTTGAGGCAACACTTGTTATCATTATAATTATTAACTAGGAAAAAATTTCGTAGTATCGGTATTATAACTCTTGAAATGTGAATGAGTGGATTAATGATAATAACAATTATAATAACTATTAATGTTATCATTATCATGCTGTGAAAAGTCTCACGGAGCATGACAAATACGAAGGAAGAAATAGCACTATTGTCGTCTGATGTACAAACCATAGGTACCCAAATCCGGCCACCAAGACCATAAGTTGTTTTGACGCCATTTCGTTGTACCAAGTCAGTCACTCGAACCCCGTACCAAAGTTGATAAAACCAACTTCATCGTCAATAATTAAGTCATTATCTGCTTTTGATTACGATTTTTTCGAGTAGTAAGAAAAACCGGATAAATATATCTGTTGGAGGCCTACAACTTCTAAAGTCTGTCATCGGAGTCCCTTCCTTCAGTGGGAGGCCGTCTTTCGCGACAGACGCCCCTCCGCCTTCGACGCCGCCGTCAGTAGCAGCACCACCACAGAGGGGATGAGCGCTGGCGGCAGTCGAAGACCTCGAGTGGTGACGGTTTGATCTTTGGCCCGAGGGCGACTCGTGCCACAAAACGCCGAATTAGCTAAACTTTTCACAGGAAGCCGTAGGGAGCGCGCTGCTCGTAAAAAAATTGTCATTGTTGACTGAGGCCGCAAGGTTGATTTTAACTTTTCCCGAAGGAGTTTTTAAAGTTCCCTCTTGAGCCGGATGCCAGGCATATCGCCAGAAGCGGGAGCGAGAGGGTCCTAACCCGAGCAACGTAGGTAAATTGAATGATCTCCTTGAGCTACTTCTCCGTAGGGGCTTAGATGGCTTGAACGCCGAGACCTCTCCTATGAGAGCCCGTACGGTGCAGAGGGCGCTTGGCCCCGTGGGAACATTTTCGTCTCGGGGGCACTCTCCCGTCACCCTTTGGCCCTCGGGCGACCCCCAGCTACGCCCCCACACCACAAGGAGCTCCCGTTGCTGGTTAACACGCCCTACCGTAAATCCGAACTCTCGCTCCGCCAATCGTTATGCACACACACACACACACATTGCGGCGCTACTTAAAAGTTACTTATAGCGGAACTTTCTTAGTAATGTTGCAGAAGTGGGCCGTGGGAGAGAAATAATTTGCCCAGCGACTCCGCGGAAAATGAGAAAAGATGAAACAGCAACTTTGACGCAAGGAAGCCTTTACTTCTGCTACTTTCTCTGCAGGCAATAACAACGTCTTCATAATATGTTCTGTAGTAACTAATGAGGGTTTGAGATCAAACGTTTGAGTTCATTTACGGAAAACTGTTTTGAGAGCATTGAGACGAAGAAAACTATTTCGGAACAAACTGAAGGAAGAGAACTGCAAAAAATTAAATGCATAATGTTTATGATGCAGAGGATTCAAGTAAATGATGGAAGGATGAGGGTAATGAGAACGTAGAGAGGAAAACGAAAAATAAACTAAGGAAAACTAAAAATATAAACAAGAAAGAAAGCTAAAGCATGAATGGTAATAAGAGCAAAAATTATTTGTATCCAGATTAAGGCAAAACAAACAATATAAATAAATTCTCTTCTTCATATCAGAGAGAACATAAATACAATACGACTGAACGCACGAAAAGAACTAATGTAACAAAAAATAGAAAAAAGAAGCAAAAAAGACTACAAACACACAAACAAAGAGTATGAAATTGAAAGACAGAGAGAGAAAAAAGTTCGATGATCTCCTTACGTGAAGTGTGGCGCGCATACTATAGACACGCGCCACCAAAGAGACAAAGGCGCACTTTTACCCTCTACCTAAACTTCTCCCTTCCCCCTCCCTTCTCCCGTCCTGTGCCATCTCTCAGTCTCTCTCTCTCTCTCTCTCTCTCTCTCTCTCTCTCTCTCTCTCAGTATAAACTTCTTGAGGCCCCCTAATAAGACGGAAACGTCGAACACCCGAATGTTGTCATCCCCAAACTGTCAATATTGAACTATAGTTCGCCAAGTTGCATATTTATGCGCTCTTTAAATGGGGTGAACAAAAAGGTGAATACAGATTTGAGGAAGTTGGATAGATCGGATGGAAGCAACCAGCGAGACGATAATGTCAGGTACTTGAGGAACTTTTTTGTACTACACTACTGTAAGACAAACAAGAGACTTTATGTAGCAGTTACTGCCATCATATTACTATCTCAATACCTGATGAATCAGCCATTCATGTCAAGTGCTTGTTTACCTGTTTATCCGAGATGAGAACAATGTTCTCATACTCAGAAGTCCTTTCAAATCATTCGACTTCAAACACGGCAAAACTGCATC
>NC_061091.1:46239683-46252183 GCF_015104395.2 Macrobrachium nipponense
GCAACAACGACAACCCATATGTTTATGTTGCTTAAAAACTGAGTACCTCTGATATGTTTAGTCTCCACTGGCGGCCTGACTGTTCACTTTAAAAACAAGATGTAGCTAAAGCACTCACACGTTATTCGCTCCCCACATATGTTATCCTTACAGAGGTCTAGAATGCGAAAATGAGTGATGTAGTCAGTATGGTATGAGACTGAACTCCAGGAAAACTAGTTTTACTCTGATCTTTTGTTTCAAACCTATGGTATATGTCCTAAAATCTGGAAGACTGCAGGCAATCGGGATTTTTCCAAGGCAGTTATGCAGAACAATTTGCTTTTTAATTTTACTGAATAATTTATTTCAAGATTTGATTTTTAGTTCTAATTTTTATATAATTATTTTACTTTGCTACACTTTTCTCTTTCCCACATAAAGACACAATGATAGATTTTGTTCAAGGGAACTGGAAAATCACTGCACATTGTTCGGGACTGTAATCAATTCGACAGCAAATGCATACTTACAACCGAGTTTAAGCCTACAGAAATGCTAACCTGATTAAGAACAAATCTATTACTTAATGGATAGGCGTGTCAGTATGCAGGTAAGTAAGCAAATAAATTAGTAGCGTAGCATTCAAGCGCAGTTATGCTTCATACATCAACCACCATTCAGCACTGTTTGTCCTCAACACAATAGGATGAACTCAACAGGCATGGTAACTACAGTGACGTTTTCTTCAGATGTGAAACCTCCCAAGAAGCGAGTGTCCTTCTGCCAAGACATAAAACACATGCCTCCACAAGGTCAAAATTCGGATCGATCTCGGTAAGGATTTGAAGAATGCTCCGCAAACTGTAACTGCAGCGCCCTCTCCCAAGAGAATGCATAACAATGCCGTCAACGTGCAACGGGAAGGACTTCGCGCTGCC
Source organism: Macrobrachium nipponense (assembly GCF_015104395.2). NCBI lineage: Eukaryota > Metazoa > Arthropoda > Malacostraca > Decapoda > Palaemonidae > Macrobrachium > Macrobrachium nipponense. The sequence goes on from NC_061091.1 coordinate 46,240,604, forward strand.
GTTGCATACCAACATATGGGACCCTCAGCCATGTTGCATTCATGAATATCTATCAGTATAAGGCTTTAATTGACTTTCATTGGAAAAAAACGCATTTATTGCTATTTTGTTTCCTAAATACGGCCAAATAATACCTCCATACATATTTTGACCGAACGAGAAAAAAAAAAAGATATTTTGAAAGGTGAGAAAATGGCCAACATCTCCAACGAGGCTATTTTTAGCGCGTTTTCTCCCTTAATAAACGGCCCAAGAATAGGTCCATTGGAGGACGAAACTGTTGGACATATTCTTACAAAATCACCTTTATTTTCCCATGTGGAATAGAACGGAATAACATATCTTTGTTTTCTAAGAAGATTACCAGTAACATATATATATATATATATATATATATATATATATATATATATATATATATATATATATATATATGGAACCTCCTTTCATGTACCTTGCAAACTATATAACCAGCAGATCAATTTATTAGTACCTCAAGTGCCTCTGGTATATCCAGATATTTTCCTTCATTGATATCAGAAGAGCGTGCAGTGCAGTGCATTCCAGAGCCAATATATACTGACTAATGACCCAAGCTGAAATTACTTTTCTGACGTCATAATGTCTCATACAAAGGTAATGGCTGGCCCTTACGTTAACAACCCTGCCTTGTAAAACGCTGTGACTGAGACGTATACAACGTCCCAAAAACTTTGGCTCATGGGTACGCCCGCTAAAGATTTATCATGAAGCCCAAATGACAACAGTCATTTAGGGGTTATAAGTAGAATAAAGCTTTGTAATACCCTCTAAAAACATCATGTATCATATCAGAATATTATTATTATTATTATTATTATTATTATTATTTTGTGTAGGTGTCATCGCAACTTCCACAGAGTTGTTGGGATCTTGGCCAAGAGAGACCAAGAGACAAGGTTTACCCAAATGGGTGGAGTCGCTTCCCATCTGGGGTAAATTATGTAGGCGATGACGCATCTTAGAGGTACCCGCTCAACACGGCAATTCACCTGCTGACGCAATAAGGAGGTAAACAAAGCTCCGCCTACATGAGGGATTTTGGGGGAAGTGAGCAGACCTTTTTCTCTAAGTTGTTAGCTTGGAATTATTCCATTTTCTTGATAATCGTATTGTTTCTACTTTACGATTAATTCAGTGTATGTAATTCATCCACATAATGAACCAGTCGACAGCTCATTTGTTAGATCTACATGTATTCAGGGCGGGAATTCAAAAAGACAATCCATTTTGGTTTACCTCAGGTTTCTTGTTTTACCTCAGGTTTCGACACTATAGGCTTCTATTTGCTGCAGCAAGAGATGAGCGTTGCCAAGTAACTATAACCCACTATACAAATAATTACCTATTCACGCTATAGTTAATTTGTCACGGATCTTCTCTCTTGTATACGAAGTGGCAAGCCGTAGCAGAAATGCGGTCTTGCAACCACAGGAACAATTCCATATCCTGCTGGCCATTATCGAATTTGTTGAAGCCTAGACTATTTTAGCGACTTCCTGCCTACCTGGTGGATGGCGGGAGCCTCATAACGACATATGTTTACGTCACGAATAGTTTGTGGATCCGTTTCTGCGATTTTCTCAGTTCCGGCATCGGTGACTTCATTTTGCTCTATAAATATCAAAACTATCGAACTATATAATACTCTCAAAAATGAGGTAGAGTTATAAAATATACACTTGCCAACTTTCACCTTCATCCGCTGCTTTGATAAAAAGGTGTTGCCAGAAAACTGTTTCTCAATCCCTTGGTAGGTTTTTTTCGGTCACGAAAAATCTAGTAAGTTTTTATTTACCTGGTCCCTTTGTATTAATGATACTCAGCCCATGAGTTGCGTTTTTCTTTTTATTTGCGTGTACAATTGTTTGTAAAGCGGCTGGAGTGTTCAGCAGTTTCATGGGGTCGTTATATGGAGACTCGTTTGTTTACTTCTGCCTTGGCGGGGCCTTATGATAACAAGTGTGTGTTGTCAACTCTGAAATCTGCAAATGCTAGCTCTTGCTCTATTTACACTGGTTAGGCAGATTTACAAATTGTTACCAGAGATTTGTAGTGTTGGAGATCCCACTATTTGTGCGTATTTGTGACTGTGCTCTCTCTCTCTCTCTCTCTCTCTCTCTCTCTCTCTCTCTCTCTCTCGTCCAGCTGCAGTGGATTTCACCTCCAGGAATCCTCAAAATATTTGCAGCACGCCTCCGCTGTCGTTCGAAGTGGCCCCGCCTGGTGCCGGTCTTGGTGGCAGACCTTGCATTGACTTCTACCTGTCCTGTTGCGCCTTAGAGCCGTCATACTACTTACTGACTCCGTTTACTGGTAAGGGTAGAACCTGTAGTCAACAGTTTTTTAGAGGTCGCTGACACATGTCAGCATCTTTTTGACCAGTAACCGTCTTGTGTTAACCTACGACAGTGTGGATGCTGAAGCTCCTTTGAACTGCTGCATTATTTTTCTTTTATATTCAAGTGTAAATATCACCAGTTGTGTTAAATGTTAGTAACTGGTTTTAAGGGTGTTCATTGGGTTTAGGTTTTCTTGTGTCTTTCTCTTTGACTGTGTGAGTTGTGCTCTTCATCTGTGAGATAGTTTTGAATGTGTCTTTCGAGATTTGTACGGCGAATGGGCTCGTTTCCTTTAACTGAACTTTCAGTTATCTTGGTTTGGAGTATTATTAATAAACATTCAGTTCCATCTTCAGAGTATTTTTACACTTTTGAGTAAGTTTCATGTCACTGATTATTCCACGAGTGGTCAAACACATACGGTATATCATCCGGAGAGGTTCTGACTTTTTACGAGTGGTAAGAACTTCATATATTATTGTAACGAAACAACTATGTTGTTACATATGTGCTTATATATATATATATATATATATATATATATATATATATATATATATATATATGTATATATATGTATGTATATATTATTTATTATATATTATATATATATATATATATATATATATATATATATATATATATTACACACACAAACACACGAACATACGTTATGACATTGCCGTTTTCGTTACAATAATTATAATTATCCAGGTTCTTACCACCCGTAAGCAGTGAGAGCTTCACAGGATATAGCCATATGTATGTGTTTGAATTAATGCGTAATTACTATGCACATAAACGCAAAAGCGTTTGTGAGCGTATACAGTATATTCGCTTACATGCATATATCAGTTTTTTCTTAACATTAAGCCGTTTCATACCTTGCTGCTTAATCAGGGATGAAACCCTTGTCAGAATAAAAGCATATATATACATATATATATATAATAATAATACATATTATATATTATAATAAATAAATTATATATAGATATATATTATATATTATAATTAGATATATATTATATATATATATATAGATATATATATATATAGATATACCTATATATATATATATATATATATATAGATAATATATATATAGATATATATATATATATAATATATTATATTAGATATATTATATAGATATATATAGATATATATTTATTATAATATTAGTATATATAGACATATATATATATATAGATATAATCTATATATATAGATATATATATAGATATATATATAGATATATATATAATATAGATATATATATATCTATATATATCATATATATTATATCTATATATATATCTCTATATATATCTATATCTATATATATCTATATATATAGATATACATATATATATCATATATATATATATCTATATCTATATAGATATATATATCTATATATATATATATATATAATATATATATATATATATATATATATAGTATACCTTGACTGCTTAATCAGGGATGAAACCCTTGTCAGAATAAAAGCATATATATCTTATATATATATAATATATAATATATATATTATATTATATATTATTTTATTATACTATATATTAATACGTATATGTATAATGTGTATATATACAGATAGTAATTACGTATGAATTCAAGTAGTACTTATGGAGAAAGTGGAATTCCAGGTGCAGGTTAAAATAAGGATTGATATTTCGTGTTCGCATTTCATTTACATTCATCATAACTGAAAATGCAAAATACAAATGAAATGGAACGACGTTAGTTTCGCTTTAGTCCTTTTTACTAAGCTTCCTCTTTTTGAAGACCAGAATGGACTCTCCATCAGCATTAGTGGAATTATTATTATGAGACACTACCTAGATGCTGGAGTGTGAAGCTTATATTATGAGGGCACTCAGAAAAAAAAAACAGTATGTATGAAGTGGAAGGGGATGACTACACTACTGGTAATCAGAGCAAATATACACGTTGCGTGCATTGGGCCTCTACTACTACTCTTCTGAAGTACAAAATGCTAAGATTCATGACTGACTGTCTGAACAGATGATATCACGAAACTGCTTTTAGATGTGAATCCCCGAAGATAATGAGATACCAGTGTTCCAGAAGACGTATTGGCAGGTGGTATTAAATGTTACAGGCTACTAAAGAGCAAGAGCCCGTGCTAACACAAAGTTGGCTTAAGCTACATAGGTACCAAAAGGCTGGAATATAGACCGAGATCTAAAGTGACTAAGGTAGTTTAGGAATGAGATGGAAGGGCGAGAGATTCAGTCAAGACAGAAAAAAGAATATGAGTCACAGAAGTAACAGGAAGCAGACCAGCGCGGCGGAATGATCCAAACACCCAAGGAAGGGGGTACAGGGGCACAGACGACCACCTAAACCAGATAAGAATTTGGGCAAAAGCTCCATAAAACAACGGGGGAGAGAACTTCTTTCGCGCCTACCTCCAATGGAAAAAGTGACTTTAAAAACAGAAACCTTAAGGATTAATAACGAAGCCAGTGACGCTGCTACATAATTAAAACGTTCGTATGCTGCTCAAATACAAAGACTCAGTAAGCATGGATAATGTTTTCCCGTCCTGATCCGAAAATTCATTTGCTTTCTAAACCCAAATGCATTAATTAAGAACAAATTAAATCAATTACGAAAGAAACAAAAAATTCATGATAGATATTACTGTCACAATATTATGGAATTCTGGAAAGGGAAAGGTATCTCTGGTTTAATACCGAGCCTTTAGTTTGAACAAAAAATAAGAAAAATAAGCTATTGTGGGCTGTGTATATTAATCGACCATATTTACACTTGATATTATGCATATACAATTGCATGTTTATATCGACGACAAATATCGCATAGAAATGTTTAAATATCACATTCAGACTAAAATTTATGTTTGTATTGAGAGCTAAGGATTCTCTCTCTCTCTCTCTTACTCATCTCTCTCTCTCCTCCCGTCTCCTCCTTTCTCTTTCTTTCCCTCCCTTCTCTCTCTCTCTCTCTCTCTCTCTAAGAAATGTACTTTAAATGCAATCCCTACTTGAAGTATTTTACCAAAACCTGACGAAGAAAGAAATCTTTCTCTTTGCAAAAGCACTTTCAGAGATGTATGTTTCTTCCAGCAACCACTGGCAACAGCCTTCCAGACTCCATGGAACCCCCCAGTCGCATCGGCAAGCTCTTTTCCAACCAGAACAGAGAGCAGCAACCAAAAGGAACGAAGGCTGGAATGCTGGAAGAACGGCGCCGCCAATAGCGCGGCCAAGTCTCCGACGGCCATAAATGTCGAAAGGTGGTCCCGGAGGGAATTTTATGGTAGCATCTCCGCGGTTTCATGTTCGACTTGGGGTCTGCTTGTCTGTTTTGAAAGAGCGCGCATGCCTTCAACCTTGTCGCAGCCAGGGGTAATGGAAGAATTAACAGGTAGTGTTATGATTGTAATTATTCTCGAAAATATGACCGTGCCTTCAGCTCTGCTGGGGGTGGTACTACAACGAGAATTTGGATAAGGCACTGAAACAGAATGAAATGGTGGTGTTACGGCTGACATGATTTTCATGGGAACAACCGCGACTTCAGCAGTGATGGAGTGACGGAGAATTTTTCACTAGAAGTCCAATGTCAAAATATCAACAGGTGATAGTCCTATATTGCTAATTATTCGTAGGTCTGCCTAACTGCATTAAGGTCGCAATCAAGTCTAGGGCTGATGAATTCAGTTCCTTTCGTCATTCCAGACGATGAATTACTGCACTGAGGTTGTAGCAGACTGCTATCACTTCAAATTCCTTCATTATAATTCTTGCTACGCAAAGAGCAATGTCTTTAAGACACAAATGTTTTCTTATGGCAAAACTTGCACATTCATATAAAATTAAAAATCTACTCAAAAATAAATTAGCCTCATTTGATTGCAATTGAAAGTGAGAGAGACTCTGCCATCACCAAATAACTTTGCTTCAAATGTAAAGTACAATTCATATGACCTATGAATCATCCCTGATCCAAAGGCCTCGGTTACACTATCAACAAGAGAAGACCAAACTGCAATGCCATCGTTCTTTTTGGACGAATTAAAACAAAATATAGAAACTTCAGCTGCGATGGCCTCCAATAATATACACACACCCAGTTGGTTGCATGTTTGTTTGCCCGTGTTACTTGCATTTTAAAAATGTCCATCGCCCTCATTGAATTACAACGTCGGAAAAGTACGATTTGTCTGATATTCTGATAAAATAGTGCATTCATTTCACCATACGAAACAAGCCTAAAAGGCCAGCGATTTGGAAAGCAGGTTTCTTAATAAAAGAGAGTCCGCATGTGAGAAAAATAGGAAAAAAGTATGAAATGTAGGAAAATTAAAATACGCTCAAAAAAAAAAAAAAAAAAAAAAAAAAAAAAAAAAAAAAAAAAAGGATACAGGATACTCAGGTACTCGGCAGTATTTATTAGACAACTTTACGTTAGATACTGAAAATAGCATTTTGAAGAAAGAGTTGAATTCAAATCGGTATTTCTGGAAGAAAGGCCTTCAGAAACGTTCTAAAGGAGCCAGAATGTGTTAGGGAAGGAAATTACACCAGAAATTATAAATATTGGAACAAATCCAGTGACCACGTCCTTGCTAAAGTAAACAGTAAATGGCAATAATACTCGTTGTACTTCATTCCCCTAAGCAAAGCGAAGGCTCCCACTTATCCAGGCAAGACTCGACATCTAGACTATAAAGTCTTACAGGCACAAATGTGAACACAGTGGCTCACCGGAGTGTTAGCTCTCTCTCTCTCTCTCTCTCTCTCTCTCTCTCTCTCTACTGAGAGGCAACAGAACTTCACCCCTTCTATCTACCGTGGGAATATCAGGGCAGGAATAAGTGTCAGGGGTCGAATCCGAACGGCGTGTTACAAGGTCCCGTCGGGGGTGAAAAAAGCAATCTCCAGTTAACAGGATTTCTCTCAAACTTCCGATATGAAAGCCTCTGCGAATACCGTCACTGCCGACGACCTCCTTCGTTTCGCGTGAACCTCTTTCCTTGCTTGCTTCGCCACTGTGCGAAATGAATCAAGTGGCAAGTCCACTTTGTGGATTACTATTCAACGCCAAACGTACATGTAGCAAACTGTTAATCCAAAAGCTTTGCTGAATGTTTGCGAGAAAATTCAATACCAGATAATATCAAGGGTAAGACGAATGATACCTAGAGAGGGCGCCCTACTGTATGCACAGACTATTCATCACAGCAAGGCAAGGTATGCTACACTACGTCTGCACCACTAATCAAAGACTACCTCGTGATTCAAAGTAACGGGATGCGATATCATCGCTTTGTAGTTCAATCTCAAGAAATAACTCTTAGCGCAGGGATTCATTCCATCAAACCTTTACCAGCAACCACGTAATAACCATTCAATTCAAAAACCATACTGTATACACTTAAACACCCAGTCAGGCCACTCAAACATAATATCCATAATAAAAAAAAACTACATATATATATATATATATATATATGTGTGTGTGTGTGTGTGTTGGGTGTGTGTGTGTGTGTGTGTGTGTGTGGTAAATATTTATACAATATACAGTAACCAGGACCCGACGATACACGGACTATGAAAAACTAAGGAAAGTTTCCTTTGTCACGTAAACCGTTAAACAATTACGTATCAAATTTCCTTTTATCATGACATTTTTTTTATTTAAATAAATTTTCCCAGCGCATTATTATACGGGTGGGAGTACAGTTTCGCCGACAGCTGGAAAAACGAGCAATGTGTGCCAAGGGTATTCTCATAAGACTGGAAGGAAAAAATGCAAAGATGATCCAACTCTCTCCTATGTAGTACCTATCTTGAGGGAGTTCTAGCTTTCGCGTAACACATATACCCTAACAGAGCGAATGTTGTCAGTATGTTGAATATAAGCCTATCGTTATTCAGCCAAACTTTCAATCTACAAAAACAACTGATTAATCGTACTGTGTCTACTTGCAACGGGAGAAGGTTTATGAGTGTGACACATTTCAGTAAGAAGAGGCATGATCCCATGCAAGGCAGCTTAATGCAATAAAAGCAACAAGCAAATAGGCCAGCTCCTTCATGCATCCTTCATCTAACTCAACCATGTAACCAACGCTGATGGGGGCCGAGGGAAATTTTGCTTAGACCATTGAAAACCACAGAAATATTTTCTCTCAGATAAATACGATTCGTTATGTTATCTATCGTCTCAACTCGGATATATATCGACCATGTAAAAATATGAAATAAAATACTTCTCCGTCACCTCGAGCCTGTATCCCTTCACACCACGATTAACTTTTCCGTCGTCCAGCCCGAGGCCTGTCTCTCTCACCTCTGGCAGTGACCACACGCAAGCAAGCAGAATGGAGGTTTCTTGGTCCTAGGGTTGAGACGGCACATAACGTCCCCAGTTTGGGGACTATAACTTCCGACCCTCTCATATTCCAGTCATTTTTTGATGGTATGGTTACAGTAGTTACTAATATAGGGAACGTTCGTCATTCATCGACTCCTGGATACTTATGTGACCCAATATAACGTCATATTTTCAGTAGTTTGCAATAACTATTGAACCAATATTGCAAACTTAAAATCCTTCTTTAGGTACACGAAATTGACTATATTTTCTCATATTTTCATTTCCATTACAATTAAATGTACAAAACGAGTTTACGATAAATTCGAGTCATTATGTAAACATTAGAAAAAGCAAGGAAAGTTTTCACAGATAGCATATTATGCCAACAAGTTTTTCCTACTACAAATAGGCATCACTGAAGGTTGTTCAGGGCAAGATGAATATGGAAATGTTGATCAGAAACTGATTAATGGAAAACAAACTAATGATATTCAGTTCACGAACCATGGAGCTGTTCGAAAAGTGATGAACAAAACTGATTAACTAATCATTAAAATGCTGATCAACAAATGATGAATTTAAACCTAAATATTTTATTAATAATAGATAAAATGGATTTCAAATGCTAATGAATAAGTGATTGACAAAACATGGGAATACTGATCGAATAATTGATAAATTGAACACCAAAATGTTGCTCGACTACTGATAAAATGAGTCTTAAGATATTCAGCATATTATTTATCAGGCAAGAAGCTGGGCAGCAGAGGAATGCTGCCTTCAGCATAGGTCATTGAAAACATACATTAAAAAATGCTAAAACTCTACACCGATAAGTTAACGGTGTCTGGGCAAGACTTGCCCAAATCGTAAAGTGAAATGGTCTTTTCAGTACAAGTTCGGAATTGCATAATTTACATACTCTCTCTCTCTCTCTCTCTCTCTCTCTCTCTCTCTCTCTCTCTCTCTCTCTCTCTCTCTCTCTCTCTTTCAATTAGGGAATGCAGTAACACCTTGACACCTTGAAAATATTTGAAAATTTGTCTTGATGGCAAATCCATCAATCTGAGAAACGATGAGCCTCTTTGTGGTAATAGAGAGAGAGAGAGAGAGAGAGAGAGAGAGAGAGAGAGAGAGAGAGAGAGAGAGAGAGAGCGTAAGTGCGCGACTGCATACAAGGCAAAAACTCACCACTGCACCTTGCAGCCGAAGAAGACAACCCGTCTTGATGACGCATCCATCAGTTAGGGCGAGTGAGGAGAGCGCGATGCCTCCAATCACCCATCCGTTGCAATGGCAGCTAAAAGTTGCCCAATCGCAATTAAAATAAAAAGCAAAATGATGAAAAGGAAATTGTTCTTCTTGAGGTGGAGCGTCGCACCGAAAAGCAGGGCAATTTCCTCTGGGCAATGTCTTGCGTCAGCCGCGTGAGTGACACCTGCGCCGGGACTTGACTTTCCAGCCACCGCCGCGCAGCTCTTTGGCGGGAGAGGCATTATTCCCCAGCCTGTGGCATCCGACTCCATTTTCGCCTTCCCGATGCCAGCCTGATATCACTCAGGTGTGAAAGCTCAGCCATTCTTGGGCTGCGTTGTTCTTCAGAATATCATCGTCGTCATTATATTCGACTGGAATAGTTAGGATTTGAAAATGTACACGTCTCGAGCATGAAAGCTGCGCCATTCTTAGGCTGCCTACTCTTGAATGTTTGACATTTCTCGATTTATGTCTCGTTATTACATCTGGCTGAAATTGCTCACTTCCATTGTCGATATTACCTAACTCATTATATCCAGTTTGAATATTTAATCATTCCTATTCGTTACACAAAGCACTATTTTTAGAATAATGTCATCACCCTCATTAGATCTTTTCATAAAATTCTGAGAATGATCATCGTCGGTTTCATCTTGAAGTCTATTTGAACAGCGTCCTAAGATTCTTCGCCATCTCAAGATTTTTCTAATCATTTTGTATCAACGTCACCAACATTCGTTAACGGAAATTGTTTGGATTTCTCAAACTGTTTCTCTCAAGACATAAAAGTAGGCATATTCTTATCATAATATAATTAACTCGCAATTTTATACCTATTCTAATTAGTTTATATAATTATCATCAGTATAATCATTATCTACTTTCATACACGCTAATAATAATCATCACTGTCATGGTTCACGATATTTACGAAAGCAGAAAAGCGGTTGTCTGCTACAGCTCACATCTCTACATTCAATGCAGTGATGAAGTAAAAGTGTGTGTGTGTGTGTGTGTGTGAGAGAGAGAGAGAGAGAGAGAGAGGAGAGAGAGAGAGAGAGAGAGAGAGAGATGGCATTTCGATTAACTAATCCTACGTGCAGTGTGTTTTGGTAACATTCTTTGGAAATGAGTTTGATATTGATAATTAGAGAGTGAAATGTAGATATGAGAGAAAGTAGAATGCACAACAACAGAGAAAGAAATACAGAGAGAATGAAAGAAAGCAGTGCATTAACTTCCCATACCCTGAGTGCCATTTCGCCCGGCGGCGACAGGCAGGGTTAGCACACAATGGCGGTGCCAGAAGCCAGAGATGAGCCGAAGGCTAGGTGGAGGGAGGGAGGGAGGGAGGGAGAGATAAGAGGGCGGAGAGGGAGAGAAATACCCATGTATCTCTCTCCCCCTCTCTCAATATTTCCCATCCCTCCACATTGGCCCCTCTCACTCCTCAATGCTCCTCCCCTGCCTCCTCCTTCCCTCTAACTACCCCCAACCCAATAATCTCGCCGCTCTCTTCCTCCACCTCCTTTCCGAAGGGAAAGTT
>NC_061091.1:46257183-46277183 GCF_015104395.2 Macrobrachium nipponense
GTTAAAGGATTATCATAACGTTCTAATTCATCCTCCAAAAATTCAAGTAAATCATCTACGGGCACTTTTGTAAATAAAGAGACATCAAAATTAACCATATTAAAATCAAAATTCCAATTGTAAACTATTCAATTTGTTTATAAAATCAACATTGTTTTTTACATTCGTGTTAGAAATGTTTCCTATCAAAGGGGTAAAAATTTGTTCAAAGGCTTTTAGAGAAATTATACGTAACTGAGCTTACCGAACTAATGATTGGTCTGATAGGGTTATTGACTTTGTGTCTTGACTAAACCATACATATAAGGCAGGGAGGCGCACAGAGGTATAAACTGTTCAATTACATGGTCCAGGCCCTTTAGGATGGATTTAATTTATTTACTAAAATGAGAATTCGCTGTCTGAGTAGGATCAGACCTCAATTTCGTGTAAGTATCACTATCATTTAATAAATCCATTGTTTTATTTACATAGTCACTTTTTTCATTATTACCACCGCATTAGACTTATCTGCTTTTGTTACTTGCACTGTTTCGTCTTTCTTAATTTCTTTATAAGCCTGGAGAAATCTTACGGGTACATTAGGGGGAGAAGGCTTGGACATACACTATACCTTTGCAAATATTGATGTCCTCAAGGCATACATTATGGATAAATTTTTCCATATAACAAAATGGTTTTGAAATATCGACATAGTCCAGGTTACCGTTATAAACAGTGTCTTAGTAAAGACGAAAGCGCTTGGATTTCTGCTTATCATTTTCCTGTGGTATTCGCTTATATATAGTATTATCTATATATATATATATATAATATATATATATATATATATATATATAATGTATGTATATATATACATACAAAAAACGTAGTATATATGCATACATATATATATATATATATATATATATATATAATGTGTGTGTGTGTGTGTGTGTGTGTGTGTGTGTGTGTGTTGTATCATCACATCGATAGGGGAGAAGCAAGTAGCTTTACATCAGAAGAATGTGGAATATTTTAAGGAAGTGGAACGCTACCGTTCTATTACATTTTTTACCTTTTTTTTCTCTCTCTCGCTTGTTTCTTTCACCCACGTAACATTAATTTTCGTGAAATGACCCCAGAGGTTACCCGGGTTCACTTCTAAGTCAGTAAGGGGGGGGGGGGGGGGGGCGTGGGTCTCGGGGGTTGCGAGGAAGGTACCATTATGATATAGGGGGTAGGGGGAGTCAGGGGTACAGTAATGGAATAAAGGGGTAGGAGGTGAGGGATGAATGGAGGGTAGGGGTGGTGCTCATGGAGTCGTTCTCTGCTTTCTAAAATCTGCTGGGTTTCTGCTGAGGAATCTGGATCGTTCAGAGGGAGGCACTTCGCTCTGGGGCGGGACTACATATTCCTGCTGTTCAACCATGTTACTTACTTTCCATGTAGCACCATGAGTATCAGTATGAGTATGAGTATGAGTATGAGTATAACCCTTGTCGTAAACTTGACTTATCATCATTATCATCAGCCGTTTCCTGATAATTTAGGTGTAACTTATGACATTAATACCTCTAAAGTCGAATAGCTGTGCATTATCTGCTGATTTCACAATGATTAAAAAATTCTGAGAGTAAATATAACAAGAATAATAGTGTTACAAATTGTTCCCAAAACAATTTATTCAATTTAAGAAACATTTTCTTGCAAAATAACGGATGACATTACTCCTAAACAATTTTAATGAATTACCATAAAGCAGAAACAATTTTAATGAATTACCATAAAGCAAACATCCAAACGTTTTACGTATCACAACTGGTTAATCATTTTTTCATTTTTTATTGTTAAATGGTGCCGCCTTCAAACTAGAATTGATTAAGCAAACCATCACGTCTCGTACAATTAAAATAACAACAACTCATATTTGAAAATCAATCACAATTATAATTCATAAATAAAGTTGAATTTAAAACCGAAATAAATACTGACTTCATAAACATCGCAGTAGGCTCTTTCAAAGTAACACTTTGTATCTTTGATTATTACTCGAAAGTGGCTCGAATCATTAGAAATTGAATTTTGATAAATGTGTATTGCACCCGCATATTCGAGTGAATTCAGCAAATAGGAAATTGGCCAAAAGCCCATTCATGTGACAAGTAAGGTTCATCACAAACACCAACAGGATATGGGAAAGAAAACAGTTCGTGAAAGTTAACTTTTAAGGCCAAAAAATAAAAGGCCAACGATATACTAACTGATATATACGCTATATATATATATATAATATATATATATATATATATATATATAATATATATATATATATAATTGTGTGTGTGTGTGCGCGCGTTTGTCTGTGTGTGGTTTACATATATATTTATACATGGAAATGAACGCATGAGAACTTGTTTTGCAGAAATAAATTCTGAAACTAACATCAGGAGTCAGAAAATTTTATTATATAAATATATACTATAGTTTATATATACATATATAGTATATATTATTACAAACACATACATTCACGCATGCATACATATATATATATATATATATATATATATAATATATATATATGTATATGTATATACATATGTGTATATATATATATATATATATTATATACATATGTATATGTATATATATATATATATATATATATATATATATATATATATATGCATATGTATGCCTGCATGAATGTATGTGTTTGTGATATATATATATATATATATATATATATATATATATATATATAATATATATATATATGTGTGTATATATAACTTTATATATATACATATATATATATATATATATATATATATATATATATAGTACTCATGATATATAACATATATAAAAACTTTCCGACGCAAAATGAAGTCACACCATGACGACATCAAATTCCTTCCAGCAGAAGGGAAGGCGCCATGACACCAGTTTGAAATAACCCGACAATTTACCGCCGACACAAAAGAATGATCTGAAGATTCCCCCTCGCGACTCTCCTTTCGCCCATCAGGGAGATTGTGGGGCTCCCGGCGGCGGTTGGCTAATAAGAGGTCACAGGAGGCCAGCTGAGGTCACCTCTCTCGACAGAAGATTGGGGAGAGAAAGAGAGACAGAGGTGAGGTCACTATTCGATGGCTCAAATATGAGGGGAGAAGCGTGAGGAGGTCATCTCTTGGTGGGAGAGAGCTTGGGAAGGAGAGAGGGCTGGCTGGTCAGGTCACCCTACTTCTAAGAGAAAATTGGAGGAGAAGAGCCGGAGATCATTCTTGGGGAAGGAGACAGGATGAAAAGGAAAGAAAACGGGACACCAGAAAGGCCGAACGGGAGCTATAACTGGAGAGAGAGAGAAAAAAAAAGTATAATATGGAAAGTGACCGAAGAAGCTACGAGATAGGAAGAGTCGGAAAGAGCGGGTGGAGGTCACCCACGGAAGTAAAGGAGAAGGTTCAACCACATTGGAAATGTCATGAGGAGACGAGGGGGAAAGAAACGGGAAGGTCATCACTTGAGGGGCTAAGAAGCAATAATATCAAATCAACTCGAATCGTATTAAAAATTTTCATCCATAGTACAATGCAATATTTTGAAAATATATACAACGTCCACTGACTTATAAAATAGCAAATACGAATGATTTATATCACTAAGTCAAATGCACGTGGCTGTGTCCTTCTCCGAAGAATACTTTTCAAAATAATTTCTAAAAACCCGGAAAATCATAAAAATTTCAAGTTTCAAAATAATAACTTACTGAGAGATCGTTTTAAAATATTAAATCATTGAGACATCAAACTGGGAAGTTATGTACCTACGACAGGATATGCCTAGTATAATATTATGGTAACGAAGATGCGAACCACATATAGCGCTGGTATACAATGTCAAAAAACACAGGATGAGTAAATGACATTTGTTGCTTACCTAACGGAAAGTAAATTTGAAGTTTTAATACAAATGAATTAAATGTGTGATCACTATAATATCAGGAAAAAATAGTCCATACTGCTGAACCGGCACATCCTATTGCCAGTAACATCTGAGTCATACGAAATTCATCCTAAGTTTCCTATATTTTGGTACTATTATCAATGGAAGGTATGCTTACAAGTTAAATTTTCAAGATGTAATACGAAAAAATACAAATGGATACGATTATTGACGATGTCTTGTTCCTTGGGCATCTCACGAAGTCAAACACACGCAGCTCACCCTTCTCTAAGGAAGACTTCTAATTGAATTCTAAAAAGTCCAACACGAATATGACCGCTTTCAAGTAATAAGTTACCTACACTTATACCAGTGAAAATACGTTTACGACATGAAAGAACCTCAGAGTGGGGATGAAAATAAAAATGAAATGACTACTCAAAAGTGTCTATAAACAATGTAAAAACTTAAAGAATACTCAATGACTTTATGTATCGACCAAATACCACATTAACTTCATCTTCAGTTGTTACGACCACCAATGAAGACTATAGTTATAGGACCGCCAATCAAGACTACAGTTATTAAGACCACCAATCAAGACTATAATTATTAAGATCACCAGTTAAGACTATAGTTATTAAGACCACCAATTAAGACTATAGTTATTAAGACCATCTTAAAATGCAAAATACCCTTTCAGAATAAAATCACATGTTCATTAAAGTACAACATAATAAAACTATAAACACATTTTTAACTTAGGCGCTAAAAACATACGAAAACACGCCACTTGAAATATATGAAAATAAGCCACTTATTACCAAGTTTCTTTTTACTTCCCTATATTACTCGTCAGGACACGTGCAAGATTTACCCCTCACACATGAGTCGTAAACATTATATCCTCTGCATTTTATTAGAAATAATTTTTCTTTTCTTTTTAACATGCACATTATTTATTCTTTACATTTTCACTCTCATAAATAAACTATAAATATCCTCTCCTAAAACTCCTATATTCTTAACTCAACACGAAACTACTTTTTCAGACCTTTTTAGTCTCTTCCATAGACTTTTCCCACATCCAACAAGAACAAGAACAACAAAGTCATTTGTAGGCTTACTCCCCGAGTAAGCACAAATTTTTTTTAAAACCCTGTTGAAAACCTTGACTGGAGATGCAGTCTTAATTTTAGTTGGGTATGTTGCTCCAGACACTTGGCGACTAATCGATATTGCTTTGGCGGCCATGCCAGTAGTTGTTCGTCTTACGAAGAGATCGTTCGATTGGCAGTTGGTCGCCCACAGTGGGGAATTCAAAATGGCATCCTGGAGGTAAGTAACTGCTTACTTCGTATGTCAACAAACAAATGTCAAAAGTTATTTTAGTTTCAGTATTCATCCATTCTAACTCTTACAGAACTGGTTGCCATGTGATCATATTTTCCAGCCTATCCATGAGCTAATTTAGCTGAGGAATTTTGAGTTTCTTGAACCCGATCCATTTGTTCCTTAGTTGCCATCCCCTCTCATAGAGAGAGAGAGAGAGAGAGAGAGACGAGAGAGGAAAGACGAGAACGGAGATGAGAGGAGAGAGAGAGAGAAATATGAAAGGAAGCGCTCACTGGAGGCAGCTGCATGAGGACGGTGTCACAAGAAACCGGGCCGTCACAAACGGACAGAGGGGACTTCATTATTATTATTAATATTATTATTATTATTATTATTATTATTATTATTATTATTATTATTATTATTATTATTATATTTGTGAGGACCCCCTCAATTTTTTTCCATAAAAAATCATGGTTGCATCACAGGAGTTCAATTTAAAACAGTTTATCTATTTTTCTAATAATGCCTTTCTCTGTAGGGGTCACGTCATAACTGCCCAATATTCACTGAAGGCAATGGAGTGTTAAGACAGACTCGGAACGTGTTCATTATGCCGATATAAATATAAAATACAATGTAAAACGTTCCCGAGTGCTGCTACCGCTCTCCCTAAGATGAAGTGAATATTGGAGAATTATGGCGCGATAATTTGTAACAAATCATACTATGTTAACATGGATATATGGGAAAAGCCAAACAGGTCAGTAACACAATCTTTCAAATTACATCTCTTTGCCACATTTAAATCACCGTCTATACCTGAAAAAAGAGAGAGAAAAACGTAGCCTTATGAAGAAAGGTCAAAACACTGACAAACAAATCAACAACAAGATAGTATGTGGCATGAACACACATCCGAGAAGTGAAATGAAGAGGAAACGGGCACAGCAAAGGGGATTTATGAGCGCAAAGGGAGCGCCGCTCCACCACCGTGGGAAAATGTCTTAAATCGACTTCCACGAAGAATTTCCTCTTGAGCGGCGTTACTCTCCACTCAAGAGACGGGGATCTGCAGAGGTGGAAGAAGAGAAAAAGGAGAGGAAAGGGCGAGCGGAAATACAATGAGAACTTCAGAGTACTGATGTTCCTGTGATGATCATGGCAACTAGGCCACGCAGTACGAGAAAGATCATGACATGACCGAAAGCGAAACGACGTTCAACTAGAAAATAAGAGAATAAAACCTCGGAACTGCTTAAAACCCGTTTTCTGCCAAAGAGAGAGATTTGTTCTGTGATTCAAAGACTGCTAACGACCATAAACCCAAAAGAAGGTCAAACAAAAAAGATGACCACACGAACTGATAAGTGACATCACAAATGGTTCAGGGAATCAAGACGCTTGGCTTCTAAAAATAAAAGAATAAAGAAGTTGTAAATTAAATGTCTGTAAAGGTAGATTCATGGGAAAGCTGGGAAAAAGTTTTAAATTCGATCTTAAGTTAGCACTTTAGTAATAAATGTAGTCAAAAGTAAGAAAAACAGTCTTATTGTTTTTTGTTTCGTCTACAAGATTCCGTTCAAAACATACACACGCACAAAGCTCTAAAACAAATAACGTAGGAGGATCTTCAATGTATGAGGGTTTGTGAACGCTTGACTCCGAGCACTCAGTCATTAAGTATCATATGAATTCGCTCTAAACGCCTCCCTATTTCAAGATGCGGATATCTGGCTTCCTGGAGAATTCGGCTCCTACTTCTGTTCTTCACGTCTTTTGTTTCTTCTTCAAACCTAGGCTACGAAGGGGTATTTAAGCTCTACATCATGTTAGCTTTAGTCTGAAGGAAAATTAAGGTGATAAGAAAAGAACAGAGGAATAAAATCGATAATTGCTTGAAATTTTAATTCGATCCTCTGATCGAACCAAGGTTAAAGACGTTCATCGATTTTATCTTATTCTGATTCGATTCCATTCGATCACACTGATCACACGTTCTTCTAAAACTTCTGAGAAGGATGAGGCAGTGACTTTGCCGTGTTTAGTCTCTAGACTCACTCTTTATTAATTGCAACGGATAAACGGATAACTGATAAAAACACGCACACACAGAGAACTCCTGAAAATGCAGTGGCTGATACACCATCATTTAGGGCAATAACTGAGGCGGCTATTTTGCAATGGGTAATTTGTGAGATGTGAACGACTATCTTAAAGAGTGACCTTCCCTTCATATGGTTCTAATGCCTCCTTAAACCTACTCAATGGGCTAATCGGGCCTTCCCCATAAGAAACAGAAGAATGATGTTGGGTTGACCGGGCGTCTGAGGGAGAGACAGCACTGACTTTATATTCGGTATCCAAAGTATAAGCAAGTAGCATAAAGGGATGGGAGGGGCAAAAAACATTACAAAGTAAACGGAACGACATACAGCATCTATAAATAAAGCAGAAGTGATGTAAACCTCAAAGCAGAAATGGAAAAAAACATTAGGAATAAATTGGTTTGGACGTTAGCAAAATCTAGTACACAACGAAATACTGGGACAAAATCATATCATAATGAAAATTAATTGTCCAGAGAACCCAGTATAGAATAAATCTCTCCCAGAGCACAAAACTCGGCTTAATCCATCTTGTTTTAAGCAATAACTCACCCCCATTGGCCGGCATCCTCATAACCGCTATAGATCACATCACACAATGAGCTCAATGTACCCACATTATCCACACATTCCGTATCCTTTCCCCTGCCCCCTTCCGGACACGCCCAAAATTTGCCCCAACTACAAGGGGACATTTCTACACAACTACCCCCCCACGCCTTCTGATCCCTGTATATCACACCTGACGCACAATGACTGAAAGTTTGAAATATCATCAGCGCTTGTTTCTTCACATATTTTCAATGGAAGACATTTCAGTCATAATATAAGTAATTTAGACTAATACTGCTATTAAGAATATGAGAACACTAACATTGGTACTCTCATCTTTATTCTGCTTCTTATTATTACTATGATTGATGCCCCGAAAGAGTAAACATAACCACATCAACAAAATTCTGGCTTCGCAGCAGCATTGTAATCAAACCTGCATTAAGTACACCGTGGAATCTTGCTTAGCAAGCATATGGCTTTCTGAACAAGGTAGGGGAGGAGGACGAACTTCTTCAATAATTTCAAATCAGAGACCGATGAAATCACTACTCACTCTATCTATAAAATCCCCCCAAGAATAATAGCAATAAAACAGAAGATCATTAACATAGTTATGATCAAATTAAAAAAATAAATAAATAAATAAATAAATAAAGAGGAAACTGGAATTAATCCACGCCCCTAGTACAGTGGGCCATTAAGGTCATCAGCTGTAGCAAAACATTTTGTCTACAGTGACGCAATTATTAGGAAAATTTTGACAAAAGCTACTCTCTTACGTATTAGAAATATTTATTCTAAAAATGATTAAGAGAATATCTTTCATCACAAAATTATTTCGAGGAACAGATATCCAACAAATACCTTTTGAATGTATGCTTCGATAAAATAAAATACTAACTCAGTTAGCACTCTTTTCATAAAGACGCACTGTATATTTAACACAACGTACATTTGGTCAAGAATTACCGTCTTATCATCAATAATACGTAACACGATCTTACATTCAAATCCAAGTCAACTATTATTTTCTTAATGGAAAATCTTTTGAACGAATTGTCTGTTATCTAGTGCCACTTGTGAAGTTTGAATAGTTTACTTCTCTGTATCTTCTGCCTAAATTATTAGCTAATTTGGTCAGCTTTAGCCTTAGCCCTCTGCTCTTCAAGTATCCTCCGTCTGAAGACGTGGCTCTTTATCTGCCATCCACGTATACCCGCCAGCTCACCAAATCCTACATCTGTGGGAACTTCCTCAGTGTCTGTTGTCACCTCCTGTTCTTAAAGCCGTCCCTCTAATGAACAGCAGGTTTGTCTTTCCCCCAAAGGTCTGAACCCTTCCTTTTTATTTTCCTCGCGTTAATCCAACAACTGGCCTTCATTAACCATCAAAATGAGACCAGTACTTCGCATAAAAATAGTTAACTTAGGAACAAAAATATCTCAAGGGTAAATGGTATGGATTTCGTGACGTCACTGTTATTGAATCCTGACAGTGATAAGAAACCAAATGTTAAAAATCAAAAGTTACTAGAAAGAATATACCCGCTCTATACTTCCACATGTCATTATGATGCTATCCCCACGAATGATAATAATGACAACCACAATAGAAATAAGAATAACTGAAAAACGTTAAAAACTACCAAATTAAGTCTCCCACTCTAATCAATCTTATCTTGTCACCACTGAAAAAGAGGTGTAAGGCATGGATGCTTAGTGAGTTACAGGCCGCGCGGGCACTCTGACGTGAATAAGAGCCAACAGTCCCGATGAAGGCTCTAATTCAATGCTTTGACAATGGCAATATGACATTAAATCACATGTCAATACTGAAGAATCAGTTACCAATTTCACTCAAATATTACAGAAGGTTTAAGAGACCAATTGCGCTGCAAGATGGACAAGAAGTTACAATAAAATGTACATTTAGCTTTCATACGTGATGGGATCCTCGGAAAGTTGTGTGCACTTGCACACATGCAACATTATATAGTGTGTGTGTGTGTGTGTATATATATATATATATATATATATATATATATTTATATATATATATGTGTGTGTGTGTGTGTGTGTGTGTGTGTGTGTGTGTGTGTGTGTGTGTGTGTGTATTGATATGGTTTACGCTGAACCTTGAACATGGAGCAACCTGCCCCTAACAAAGGAGTTCTAGTAAATCATATCCAAAAAGGTGTCGGCTGAGGACCTTCTTCTTCAAAGAGGGAAATTGCTAGGAAAAGAATGAGGCTCACTTACTTAATTGTATTTACATTAGAATACACATATCCTGGGTATCGACAGTGCGCATGTGTTTTGACAACACCTGACAGTGATTAGAAGTCATTTAAACGACAGCTCCATTAATCAGAGATGCTGACGATTGCTGACATTCGACACTGGAAAAGGAATCTTGGGAAAGAGAGCGATTTTGCGAGAAGTGTGCAGTTAGTTAATGGCAGTGATTTAACGGCACTTACTCAGTAGTAGCGATTACAGCAAGACGACATTACTGGGCCATGAGACTGTATCCTTCAAACAACATTTGGCGGTGATTAGAGAAATGCTTAGATGACATCGCTGACCCGAGACAAGCGATGTTCTCAATGTCAAGGTAACCTAAGTAACCCAACCAGATTGGATCGATGGCGACTGGGGATGTATATGTATGACGCCTCTACCACTATGAATCAAGAATATGTACATTGCATGGCGAAAATGTGTCGTCACTCGATGTCATGTGCTTCTAATCGTTCAAAGAGACAGATTCAGGGTGAGAAGAGAGAGAGCAGAAGGTGCGAGGTCACTGGAAAGACTGATAGTGTCGTTCTCTCTCAAAACTGGCGGAATTCCCATAGACTTCAGTGCGCTCTCGTAACCACTAGGTTCCAGCAAGATCATGACTCCGAAGCAGTATCTTGGCTGGAAAGTGTAAAATCTAAAATGATAATATAGAGATGTAACATTAATTTTACTATTCCTTGGCCCACCACTCCTAAGTGATAGCGGCCTTAATATTCCTGCGGAAAATAATTCCAAAATTTAGAACTCACAGCCACTCGTCCATTGCTACCTTGGAATGTTAACGCTTTATTATATATATATATATATATATATATATATATATATATATATATATATATATATATATATATATATATATATATATATATACACGTAAACAACGTAAACAGACACATGAAAGGTGAAAAATTAAAGACCATGTGGCTATTTACGTACATATTCGTCACGTGCTGTTTTGGTGACTTATTACTGATTATATATGTATATATATATATATATATATATATATATATATATATATATATATATATATATATATATATATATATAATATATATATATATAATAAAAAAATCTTAATAAAAGAGGAATTCGTCCTGGTTCTTTAAACTTGAGAAGAAAAGTAATTTTATTTTTCCTATCTAATTTCCAGAGAAAAAAGGAATGACAAAATGATAAGGTTCAGTATACTTTAGTTTCTCGCTCAGTGCTACAATTTGTCTCCATAAGACAAAAATTTTAATTGTTCTTGTTTCTTTAACATAGTACGATGAGATTCAGAAAACATTTTCGCATCAATATGTTACTTCCAGTAACATGGGATGGCCCTGGAGAGAGAGAGAGAGAGAGAGAGAGAGAGAGAGAGAGAGAGAGAGAGAGAGAGAGAACAGTAGCTGTCACGGTTAATCTTTAATTGCTGAATCAAGGATGAACTCATGTGCCCAAATCTTTACATGCCTTATGATAGCACGGGCGCATGTCCAGTAATACTCCGACTCCAAACTACCCATTATCAGTGACACGCTACAGCAAAAAGTGAGGCTAAAGCTGTGTTTTTCAAGTGGAAAGGCCGATGGGACATGTACCCTAATTCCCCTTTTCAACCCAAGTCCCAAAGAAAACAAGAAAAGGGAAAAAGAGAAGGAGGGTGCGACTTAACCGCAATATGGAGCTACTACCAAACATCCCCAAATCGACGTGGCACTGAGATTTTTGTTGTCAACTGTTATCCGAGGCTCCGTGACATACTGAAGTTACCTGGGGCACTCGATGCAGGTCCATTTCTTCGTTTCAATGTATTTTATTTCATAATCCGAATCTTCCATCGATATGTCCACCTATGACATCTTGTCATTTAGACTCTCTCTCTCTCTCTCTCTCTCTCTCTCTCTCTCTCTCTCTCTCTCATCCCAGCAGGACCTCACCACCCCCATCCCATGGCGCGGCGTCCACTGGAGGCGTCAAAGTCGTGATTTGTGGAGTGGGATCCCGGAGCGAACGCATCCAGCCACTCGCCCAACTTACCTGTCTGATTTATGCCTCACCTGAGCGATAAATCAACACGAATTAAAACCTGACACATTTATGGGACTGTGGGATTGGTTTAATGGTCGTATACTGAGTGTAATTGATGGATTTTTTTGAGTTACGACTGGATGGAGGAAGTTTGTCCCTGTTTTCTTTTTTGGGCGCGAAAAGAAGAAGGTGCGGCGGCGGCGGCTGCAGCGCAGGAGTCCCGACTTTTCATTGAGAACGAGCCCATGTACACAAACGAGAACATAAAGAGGTTCCTAAAATAGAGCGTCATTTGACGTCCACTTCTCCCATTGCTATCAAGATCAATTAAGTCTGCGTTGTCACATGATTAAGTCATTCGTGCCCAGTTCTTTCTTCTGGGCAGAAATGAATTGGTGGGTGAGCCAGCGAAAGCGCACAAGCGAGGAGACTCTCGGACGCCCAGGTCGCCCTTCAGAGCGATCCTTTACCTCCAGCAATCTTTTAACTTCGGCTTGACATTAGGCAGAATAAATGGGAGCAAAGGTCTTCCTTGGGGAAGATTTAAAACGTAAATCGAACAGATGCCACAAATCAATAAGACTCCGTCCTGCCAAGCATGACATTTTAACACTCGCAGACAACCCATTAATCTGACTTAAATGATTTGAGGAAAGCCATTATGCTCACATAAAGTGGAAGGTTTGCGCTGTGTATATTGTACCATTTATAGACACTGCTTTTGCACGGGTTTACCTATTACATAAAAGGGCTCTTGACTAAGAGAGAGAGAGAGAGAGAGAGAGAGATGGAATTTCTGGGGACTTGTTTCATACAGCTCAAAGTTTTGTATATGAGTTTCATCTAATACTCAGTGGCCATAGGTATTTGTTACGCTGACATTTTAATATACATACATACATACATACATATATATATATATATATATATATATATATATATATATATATATATATATATATGTATATATATATATATATATAATATATATAGAAAATACATTAGACCACTTCCATTTAGACTTGGTGGCTCAAAATGGTGTTATTTTCCAGTTCTCAAGAACAATGTTAGGATTGGAATGCTAACTCAATGTCCTTCTGCCTCTAACTGCAGATCACAACAATCGACTAATACGAGGTACTTCATACTCTCTCAAGTGAAGAGAGATACAATAGACTTTTAAAAGTTGCGCTCGCAAACAAATTACCCCTACCTCGTCGGAGATTCGAACTCCAGCAAGTGTTCATTACCACTAGCCTCCCTTTCAAAGAAAGAGGAAAAGTTATATATATATATATTATATATATATATATATATATATATATATATATATATATATAATATATATATATATAACATATTAACATAGTACATATAATTATGTTAATACGTATTCCTGTGGATGTGGCCACCAAATCTTCTACCTGTGGAAGTGGCAATGAGCCAAGTAGATCACTCCAGGCCAGCTGCCCACCAGTGAACCTGCGTGTGCTCGGGTCGTGGAAAATGAGTGGTGCCAACAATGTCCCTGAGGACTGGGACTAGGGGAGAAACCAGAAAGCTCTGCCCCTCTGACGCCACACCCCCTAAATGGGATAGGGGCATTTGGTGATTTAATATTTCTCTTGTTTAATAAAATGATTTACCGTTAAAATGAGAATCCTTTTAAGCTTTTATTAAATATATCAATTCCATGAAAACCCATTGCCCCTTTAACCTCCTGTTAAAGGTAAAAAGATGTATGGTGAATTAATAATAATAATATATATATATATATATATATATATATATATATATATATATATATATGTATATATATAGTATATATATATATATATATATATATATATATATATATATATGTATGTATGTATGTATGTATGTATAACCATTCAGTAAACCCTGATAATATAGTAATGGTATCCTGACATTCATTCAAGGATAATAGGAGCTTTGAAATTTATAGTACATTTGTGTTTCACGTCTTCCATAAGAGGCTAATGAAACTGACAATGCCATTTCCGTTTCATAAACAATTGTTGAAAAATTCATAAGAACGTCGGCAATTCCATCATTTGACAGAAAGAAGGTACTGAAACATGAACAAAGTGCTTGACGGCCGTCCTCTCCATTCCTGCTCTCCGTTGACAGAAACAGTTTTTGTCTAAATTAACACAAGCAACCTTTACCAGAGGATGCGAAAACTCTCAATACCTGAACCCTAAAGAAATCACAGTGTACAGTAAAGCAAATCGTAATCAGTGCAGAACAATGACCCACCTCTCTCTCTCTCTCTCTCTCTCTCTCTCTCTCTCTCTCTCTCTCTCTCTCTCTCTCTCTCAGTTCCAAACACATGCACAATCTCTCGCTTTCTCCCAATTTGTCGTAGAAGCAAATGAAAAAAGTATAATTACTCTTAACTATGAAACTTTTCTTCATATTGTACAGCATAACTCATAAATAAACACATTTACTTACGTATAGCTATACAGATTACCAAAATGAACTTTTGATATCGGCCTCTCATACATACATACATAAAAAAATCCTTACCCCAAAATGAACTAGGAACTCTTTCACTCCGGTTTGTTCATAGAGACATACGACAGAATTTCTTTTCCCGTAATGAACTCATAACCCTAGGGTTTTCATACAGTTGGAAATAAACCTTCCAATCCGTTACCTTGTCAGGCAAGTAATAAATAAAGCTCTAATTTCACAACTGAAAAAAGAAAAAGTCACCACTGATTACTACTAAGGAGAAGACAGAAATAAACAGTCTAGTAAATGGAAAACACGTCCTGTTTCCCGCACAAAACGAAGACTAACAAGCGAAGGCAAGGGCGGTGTTTGGAGGATGCCCCCTTGATGGGTGAAAAATACGGGATATTTGGGCGTCAATTTGGGACCTGTGGTCTCGGGCGCCTGCCTCGGTGGCCGCTCGTTCTTGCCTACCTCCGGGATGCTGGGGAAACTATACAAGCATTACCATAACCTGACAGACCCATGACCCTTATGGAAAGGAGGCCCAAGTCCCACAACCCAGGCAACAGGAATGAAGAGGGTCGTTCAGTCTCAGTGTGGCGCGAGTAAAGCCATCGACGCGGACAATAGGAGGTTGTTAGAACACGTTTTTAGCTGAATATTTGGTTTTAGTTATCGTTTTCTACAAGATTAAGTACCCCTGCAAACTACTCCCGGGTAGCCAGGGCATTTTGGCACGTAAGGATGGGGTCCTTTGGGATGACAGTGTCGTGCACATGTGGCAGCGGTTGCGCCCCGGGAGTCACACCCCACAAGTGGACCAGAAATTTATGCTCCTTGACTCTGGGGGAAGGGGGCTACCCCAGGCAACTCACCCCTTCGGCCACTTGATATTTTTCACTCAGTTGAGGAATACCAAATAAATTGGAATGTAATCGTCGGCGGACAGATAAATTTCATACTACTGCCTTGTCTTCATTCCCAAACCCTTTAGCCAGTCGACAAACTGACTAGTGTCTTTATATCTATGTATGTAGTATGTGTATGTATGTATATGTATGTATGTATATCTATATATATATATATATATATATATATATATATATATATATATAAACAGCCACATAAACCGAGACTCTTTTACGGTTCGCAACTATTAAGCCACAGATTTCATTCAATATCCTCTCTTAGTAGCTCACTGGCCATAGTCACTGTATCGTCGTAGTTTCCCAACTAGTTCGAAACCCATTTGTGACGAAGCACTTATCACTTATAATTCCCCTTGGGTGTAAGGTATTCCCAAGATACAATGAATTAGATAGTTGTGCTTAATATTTTCTAATATATATAAATTTCATTTTACCTTGGGAATAATTTATACACCAAGGGAGATAATAGCAGAAAGAAAAAAAAATCAAAGTGAAATCTGGGATTCTGTACTCTTCTCCTGGTAATGTACACATTATTCTTGTTATCTATAATTTAGTGGTATTATCCAGAATGTAGCAACATTCACATGGAAACAAACCAAAGAGCCTATCTTGATATTAGTGTCTGCAAGCAAAAAAAAGGAGAAAATAAAAAATAAAAGGTATTTAAACAAGGTAAATATAAGATATATATATATATATATATATATATATATATATATATATACATATATATATATATATATATATATATATAAACAAGATAAATAAAAGATATATATAATATATATATATATATATATATATATATATATATATATATATATATATATATAAATATATATATATATAATATAATATATATATCTTTTATTTCGCTTGCTTAGGTACCCTTTATCTTTTATTTTCTCTTTTTTTTCGTTTGCAGACACTAATATCAAAATAAGCTCTAAGGTTTGTTTCCATGGGAATGTTGCTACACTTTTTTTTTACCTGATAGGTAAGATGGGTGAAAAGAAGAGTGGTAGGGAATAGTTTTGGTGTTAAGTATTAGTGAGAGTAATGTAAAGTGTGGTTTATCCACAACTTTATATGTGGCTTTAATATCAAGGTATTACAATAATGATTTTACATTATATTGACATGGTGAATTGTATAAATTGAATATTAAATCTTATTTCCTTAATAGTATAATACTATTCAACAAACGTTCCAATTTTCTAATTTTACCTTAATGTTAACTCATCATAATGATTTTGCAAAATATTTACCTAGAAAATTCTACGTATTACTTTTTCACAAGACATTTCTTAATAGTATAATGGTTGATGTTCATCACGATTATATATGAAATATATATATATATATATATATATATATATATATATATATATATATGTATATATATATATATATATATATATATATATATATATATATATATATATATATATTTATATATATATATGAATTTTTATCTCATCACCGTGATTCGTACATATATGCATTAAGCTGCAAATGTCCTTTAGCATCCAATTCGCTCTACTACTTGTTGGCTGAGTCGGTAGTAATTTCTTCTCTGTCCGCTGGTTCGAATCCACGAGAGGATGAAATTATTATCAACTAAAACATTTTCCTTCGGTTAATTGGATATGAAAGGACATTAAATGACATTTGTTGCTTAATATTATATATATATATATATATATATATATATATATATATATATATATATATATATATTATTGCTAATTAAACAAAGTTTAGGTGGTATACGATTATTAGTAGCAACTTTCCACGAGTTGGTGATTTTAACTCTTCGAAAGATACTTATCTCGATGACGCGCATAGTTCGACCTCCGGAGTAAAATGAACAGCAACTGGAAAACAGTGATGATTTCAAAATTCAAATTTCTGTATTATTGCAAAGATGGAAATATCGGAGTGAATGCTTCGTTTAGAATAGAATACAGAATTTAGACCTATGAGACCATTTAGCGCCGAAACGAAAATTGACAGTAAAAAGGCTTGAAAGGTGTAACAGGAAGAAAATCTCACAATTGCATTATGAGAGCAAATGAAAGGAATGGTACAGTAAAATAAATGAAAGGGGCAGAAGTTAGAAGTCCATCGTAGCTATTACAATTACATACGTATTTGGTAAAAAGTGACCACTAGATTCTACGTGTGTGTGTGTGTGTGTGTGTGTGTAATATATATATATATATATATATATATATATATATATATATATATATATATTATATATATATATATATACATATACATATATATATATATATATACATATATATGTATATATATATATATATATATATATATATATATATATATATATATATATATAAAGTGGGTGTGTGCCTGATATAAATGTATATCAATTATATATATACATAAGTGTAAAAAATATATTCATATAGTCTAAACATTTTATATATATAAAAATGTCGCGAGTGTGTGTGTTAGGGTACGTGGGTGGGAAAATAGCTATTATAAAAAAATATTACACATACAATGCATATATATTATATATAACCGTACATAACCCATTATTATCAAATTCACATTAACATAGGAGAAACTTACAACAAAAGGGAATTCTATACAATTATTTTCTCAGGCCAAGATTCAAACATATGCGTAGACTTGATGAACTTATTTACCTCTCGATTTTATATATATATATATATATATATATATATATATATATATATATGTATATATGTATATATATATATATATATATATAGAGAGACGAGAGAGAGAGAGAGAGAGAGAGAGAGAGAGAGAGACTTTTCAACTAAACTAGCAGATGAGAACACGACAAAATCCTTCTAGGATAAGGAATGCCAACATCAAAGGCTTTTCACTTAATCGTCGAAATGATTGATCTTAATGAAGGAGTCTCAACAAAACAGTGCGTGGCAAAACAACATCAGTAAAAGGCGCCATGCATGGCACCTCTAATGGAAATGAGGCCAATTCACCTGGATGATAATGGTGATGTCTCTTTTCATCGAGACACTAATGGTGATAATAGGGGCTATTATGCATTCATCTAACAGAGATAAAATTTTCTCTCTCTCTCTCTCTCTCTCTCTCTCTCTCTCTCTCTCTCTCTCTCTCTCTCTCTCTTTCAGTGAAATTGTGAAAGCGCAATAGGTCTATTCTTCTTTTCGGTTTCCTCCTTCCATCTCAAGGCATAAGCTATGAATCAGTGTTCACCCCAACAAACATTATCCCCTTTATTACTTTATCATTATAACTGACGCTCTGGTGTGAAGTCACGTTGTTGTTGCTCATATTGAATAACTTCAATACTTTTAGGGCTGAGCATCGAAATTTGAAACAAGTTGCTAACAAGGGAAAACGGATGTTCCAGAATGCCACATTTAACACTGAATATTTCACCTGTTACACGGCTTCTACATAGATCATAAATTTTCGATGGTGATGACATGTCACTTCAGCGGTGCATCCTCACTGAGAGGGTATAGCAAAAAAAAAAAAAAAAAAAAAAAACCATGCAAGGAAAACCACCGGATGGATTGTTGTCACGTTGTCATTATCTTAAATATCTTGAAAGGAAAACGTAGCAGTTGTATCGATAGCGGCCAAATATTTCCTAAGACTCTAGAATGAATGACCAGCACCATCACCCCACCAATACCATAAGATGAAAGTGAAAACGGGGCACAAAATAAAAATGAAAAACAAGCGTTTTATGATTCCGTAATTGAAGGCTGATGTCTCTAGGTTGCAAAAACAAACAAAAGACTTGGGATACCAAGGAAGGGCAGATCTTCTAACTGCTGTTAAACTATGATAGCAACGAGAGGACTCTCCCGTAAAGGAATAGTGCCGTTAGTGCACCTCAAGTGGTGCACTCCACACAGCTTCCCTTCGGCACCTAGCTGCCCCACTTTTGGGTCTTTTACTTTATTTTCATTCATTCAAGCTGTCCAAAACCTTTAACTACTATTTTTTAAAGCAACATCCAACCAAATAAGATATGTGGTATACAGGCAAGTAATTAAAATGTCTTGATCCTGCACTAGACAGTATATTAGAAGAGCAAAAAAACTTTTTATCATTACAATAGAGAAACTTGCAAAACAAAAATCTGCTTGTACTTCCAAATCCGTAAATATCATTTTGAAGATATTCCCCTTCTACTGAAGAATCCTGGAGTTAATGTAGCATTTAAGAACAACAAAATAATGAAACAGGAACCCATAAGGAACCAGTATTTCTATTGGCCAAACTCGAAATTCTTTGAAATAAAAGAATAGAGCAACATAAAAACTTTTAAAATGTGT
>NC_061091.1:46282183-46297183 GCF_015104395.2 Macrobrachium nipponense
TAGAAGTCTGTAGGACGCTGGGTCCTCCGAAGAGTCCTGCCAAGGAACGAAGTCCTCGCCCTTGGGCGAATGCGTGAACTCCCAATAACTGTCTACGAATGTTAACCAAAGCGGTCCTAATTGGCATTTGATTACTACTTACAAATGCAGGTTTCATTTCCAATTCACAATGATTTCCAGGTGAACAGAGAAGTTAATGGACTGTGGACGGTGTTGGTTCATGATGCTGGGAGAAACAGCGTTCCAGAAGTTGCACTTCGATTGGATGCTACGAGTGCTTACTGTTCGCAGTGCATTCTTCTTCCTGACAGATATCACTGGGAATTTACGCTTGAAACCAGATCTTCATCCTTGGGTACAACTCCTCACTTCTTGCCACAAACGCTAAATTCCTATATTTTATAAGTTAGCAATTAAGTTTAATTATGTAATTAGTCCTATCATTACACGGCAAGTTCCAGCAGTTAGGGCTAACACCATCAGCTTCCAAACGGTAATTTTGAACAATAACTCGATCTTAAGTAAGGGCTTACTTTTTACCTCACCCAGTAATGTCATCAGCCAGAGATAAAATCTAAATGTAGGTGTTTAGCGCTAATCACAAGTGCAAATTTCTGGCAACAACTACTATATCTTGCACGCAAGTGCCAACATCTTGCAGGGCTGGCTGGTCTCCGATGACCATCGCTACCTTCCAGCTCAAAATCAAAGGCAATAACTTCTAGGTATAAGCGCCAGCTGTCACAAACAGCCCTTTTACCAATTATCTATTGTTTAAAAGGGAATGTTCCCTGCTAGACACCTTGAGTTTATGGTCTCCCACATTTTTCTTGTAATAGTAGCGTAGTAGTAGTAGTAGTGGACTACTAGCTGTAGTAGTAGACGACGAAAACAACACTAACGTTGACCTCTGCATATCCAGAAGTCCTCGTTTGAAAAGCGAAACATATGAAGAGGACTTCACTCGTTAAAGAAATGTCCATGAAAGAGACTATAAAAGCAAAGGCTATTGTCTTATACATAGCTACAATCGTTCCGTGTCATTACCAAGCAAATGATACGACTATCAAAGAAATTCAGCTCAAAATAAAAAAACAAAATGCATTGAAACTAAAAACATTCTTCACTACTGAAGCTATAAATTTAAACCAGCACCAGACACCATTGCAGATACCTTGGAAATAAATGATCCAGAACCGCAAAGCATTAAACTCCGGTAACTACTGGATTCCAGACCCTTATAAAATCTTGGTCTGCAACAGCAGAGTCGCCTACAAATGCATCCTACTCTAAAATACTCACTAAGTTACCTGTACCTGCTTTCGGTCGTTTAATAAAACCCGAAGTACACAAAATAGTTATCACTATATCTAATTACCGCTGATGAGACACCTGATATACACTGCCTAAGAGTCGGATGTCTTTTAGAAAGATGGTTCCCGTCACTTTTTTTCATTTAGGCTATCGAAGTGCTCCAAAATGCTCCGCATCCAGCTCTTCCAGAAAATGACAATGGTGTCCACCTTTATACCTTTCATGTTACATATATCTCATCGTAGGGAGACGGGCCTCGTATTATAACGTATAACGGGGAACGGTTTATTTATGTATGATAAAAATGTGTATGTATAATTGTATTAAAATTGGGGTATATATATAATATATCTATACTATATATATATATATATATATATATATATATATATATATATATAAATAAATACTTATATACTATATACATACATTAATGTACTTTAATATCTAATTCGCTCTACCCCGGAATTAATATATTTTCTATATGTTTAACCAAAGGGAAATTTTTTAGTCGATAAGAGATTTGTCGGCTCACGGGCGCGAACCAACGATGGTTCGCGCCCATGAGCCGACAAATCTCTTATCGACTAAAAAATTCCCCGTAGAGCGAATTAGCTATTAAAGGACATTTGTAGCTTATTGATGTATGTATATGAATCACGGTAATATGATATGACTCATATATACTATATATATATAAACTTGAAAAATGCACTCTCATTAAATTTACATAGCAAGAATCGACAACTATTTTCATGTTAAAATAATATGATCATCACTAAAGATCTTTGCTAGCTATACACACACACACACACACACACACATCATCATCATCATCATCATCACGCTGGAGTGGTTCGCGAGAAAAGACAATGCAGCGATCAGTACCACATTTATTTGTCAACTTGGAGAAGAAGCTTCCACAAAATAAGTCGCTTCTTATACCTATACAGAATCCCATCAACAGCGCGTCTATCTCCTATAAATACTGAAAAAGTCACCACTGTCTTGCACGAATTCATTCGTTTCTTAGATCTTGAGGCTTTTCCTTACTAATATCTATTTCACACTAGCTACAGAGTCTTTCCCAGGTCGTTTGTGTATACGAGGTTCGATGAGTTGCTGATGGGCGTTTCATTGAAGTCAAGAAAGGCTGCTGTTCTGCAATATTTCGGCACAATATATATATATATATATATATATATATATATATATATATATATATATATGTATATACATATATATATATATATATATATATTATATATATATATAATATATATATATATATATATATATATATTATATATATATATATATATATATATACACGTTGTATGCGTGTGAAATGGTTCTCCATCGTGAGAAAAATACCTAAGGGAGGAATTGTTACTTGTAGCAATATCAAACCAGCATTTTTCGTAAAAGGCTCAAATTCCTTTGTTCGAAACCGTTGTCTCGGACGGTATATTGTCTGGATATGGAAGATGCCACAAATAGTTTACTAAAAATATTATGCTTTGTCTACCATGCACATTGTCGTTAAACAAAAATATAAAACTTGTTTGCTAGATCGTAAGTGACACGACGGAAAATAGCCTAGTTCAAACATGGGTGATCTCATAGAAAGCTAAATGAAAAATCAGCGTTAAAATGGGCTTTATATAAGAAAAGTATAGGGACAGCACACTGTTTAGTAATTGGATAAACTACCACCATTAATGGCAGGCAGTAACCTTCTGGCTACATCCCTCGCCTTACTCAGTGGAGTGGTAGCCTATTTTTCTTAACCTGGCAAACTTGCGTGACTTTGTAGCTTGCCCATGATTGGATAAATGATCTGTTGTCTGAAAACTCATAGGATTATATGGCCATAGGGCGAGTTAAGAGCTAAGTTATGTAATACCAGTTGTAATATACGTAGATATTAAAAACTATGTTTCAAACGCATGAGCTTCAATGTTTAATTTCTAGCTAGATTTTTAGCGCAATTGTCGGATATTTTCCCTCTGACTGGGATGGTTCTGTCCCAAGATAGTGTGGGACTATTATGGCCTGGCCTTAAGGGCGAAATCAATAAACAATAAAGATCAGGTTTTTTTTTTATTATAATACTAAACTATTCAAGTTCAACGATTACATGAACTGAATAGCGGACTCTGAAATAATTGACCACGAGGCCCAGCAATGCACAAAAAGACCATGAGAAATCTTTCCAAAGAACCCTTGAAAATCTCTCAACATCGGCCTCAAAAAGTTACAATTTCACATGACTCTTACTTCTGAATCATCAGACTACATTTTGACTGAAATTCAACTAAGCCAAACCTCAGATGGCTGAAATACAAAAGGATTAGAGGTGAACATTTCACTGAATCTTTACAATAAATCTGGCTCTCGGCTGAGAGAGACAATTACACAATCCTACCTCTAGTTGCCTGGAAGAGAGGCAGAGTGAACTTTTGCATGAGTCAACGTCACTTCGCATTGCTAGGCAAAGATTTTGCATTGGTCAATTTGTCCAAATTTTATTTTTAAGCATCAAAAAGAGTCCTTTTAACATTAACAACACTGCCTGTGCAGTCAAACTGAATGAAAAGAATTTTTCTTCAACGTATTTACAGAGAAATGAGAACCACAACCGCTTCTCACTTCTGCTTGCAAATCATGAATGTTGCGAAGGATTGTCGGGAAAAGACGGATCCAATTTTTTCGTGACATTCTCCACGCCAGAAAAACCTGGCTGCACGGGACAGCAATAGGAAGGTTTAGACAGGTGGTGCACAAGTCTGTCATTGGGGCAGAAGTCTGTCGTCTGCTGTGGCTTATGCTCAACTGCTAAACCTCTAATTGAATGAAGCTCACGACACAAGATACGCAATAGCTCTAAAAAAAGTTACTGAAACCTAATTCGTGTCGTACAAAGGGTTTACATGACATCACATAACAAAAATATGCCTTTGCACTGCATCTCGGCAGTGGAAAGCAACAACACTAATGACACAGGGTGTTCCGCAGAACGCTGGTGGCACTCTTCAAGTGCATTAACAAGTCCAGCAGGATGTAACAATGTTCAAACAAACGTAGTGGCACTCTTCAATCGCGTAGGAACGTAAGGTGTTCCAAAGAACATAGCTGGCACACAATAACTTCAAACAACTAATGCAGTGTCTGAATATATGGCGGCTAGCATAACGTAGCCTACTCCCTTTCCCACCTGGTTGGGACTGGTGTAGTCAATGCTGATACTGATGAATGAAGTGACATTTGCGGTCATGCGAGGAGAATGGCGGAGGAGGTGGGCATTGCAGAGGGGGTCTGAAGGCTCTGATACATGCTACACGATGTCCCACAATTTACAGACAAATGAGAACCACAAAATGTGCTGTCTGCTTCTCACTTCTGCTTGCAAATCTTAAGTGTCGAAGGATTGTCAGGGAAAAAACAGATCCAAATTTTTTGTGACAACAATCATGACTTTAGTGATTTGTAAATAACCAAAACATATTTATTGTACATTGCTGAAGGTTCTATAACACCTCAAGAACAAAACCCTATCGTAGATATCTAAGCTTGGTGGCGAAATTTAGGAGGTGGAGTTGTGGAAGGAACAGCCACAGGGTTGATATTACCAGGAGGTTCAAATCTGGGTTGTGGTGCTCTTGTGTTCCTAAAATAATCATTAAAATATTTTATAAAAAGGATAGCATCTCTCTCCTAACATTCTCTGTCAAAACTGTCAAGATGGTCAAACAGTTGATTTTCTTTTCCAGGGCAAGGGCGAATAACGTATACCATTGGAAGATTTAATCTTCTCAGATTAGATATGATAGACAGTTCCCTCTGAAACTTGGGTTGCTGCTGTTTTTCCTTAATGATCTCATTCATTGTCTTCATGGGACCCTCTAATGGGAAAAATTGAAGACATTCCTTATCATATTACCACTCTGACTAGTAACCCTACTACCAGCAGTATGTCTTTACCTGATGTTGAAGTTCCTTCATTTATGCTTTGATCTGTATTGTCTCTAGTGCTATGGCTGAAATAGGTGAAATAGATAGTGAGGCACCTGCTTGACTGCCGATTCTAAGCTGATTCTGGTCTAGATCTATTTGATACTGGTTATAAGCAGCGTGTGCAGACCACAACTCCGCCTCCTAAACTTCTCCACCAAGCTTAAATTTCTTATATATTTTTCGTTCCTAGGCATGTATAACCTTCAGCATTGTACAACAAATAGGTTTTGGCTATTTTCAAAAAACTACTGACATGATTACACCAAAACTCTAGCTAGAAATTAAATGAAGTTCATGCGCTTGAAACATATTTCTGGTCTACAGCTTTGGTAAGTGTTGTTTCATAACTGTTAAATATATAGAATAATTTGTATGTAAGTTCTTAATACTTATGTTTATTACAACTGGTATTTACATCACATTATGTAATTTAGCTCTTAACTTGCTCTATAACTATATAATCCCAATTCTGAAAGTGTGAAAGCAAAACTGTGAGATTCAGACAACAGAACCTTCATTCAATCAGCGGCCAGCAGCTAAGTGCAAGTTGGCCGGGTTTAAAAAATAGACTGTAGGCATAAATTAAACTGGTAAGAAGCAATGAATGCGAGGCAGGAAGCTAGTAGAAATCTGGTTAAGAGACAATGGCTAACAACAGAGTCTTACTAGTCAATCGTCCTTCATTCTTCTGACATGACCAAACTATCTCAAAACAATCTGACCCATCCTTTCACTTTACATCAACCTTTCTTTCTATCACTTCCATCGATCCTTTCAATTCTTTTCACGATACATATACTTGCAAACACCCATCTAAACATTTCCAACCTTTTTTCTTCCATAGGTATTCCACATTAATACTTCACTTCTACTCAAAACAGTTGGTGTAACAATCACTTTATGCATTCCACCTTCCCAACCACAGACACTTCTAACCTCTTCTCAATCTTTCGCAGTCGCCCTACTACCTTCCATCCTTCAGTTGCTCTATGGCTCATCTTTCATCCTACCGTTATTCCATTATAATTCCCTTCTTACACTAAAAACATTCACTAATTCTTCACATAACCACTTGCAAGCTCTTTAACTACTTACAGCAGTTCATCTTCATTATCCTCAATCAGCACAGTATCGTCTGTTAACATCAACCATTCCACACTATTCACAAACCTCTCCTTAGACCCTACAGTCCTTATCCAACTTCCTGCACTAAACAGTACCTAAATTTACATTGATCCAATAACCCTCCCATCAACCTATTTCAGTTCATTTTACTTCTACAATAAAATCTGAATTCCTCTCAGCAAGTTATCTTCTAAATAATACTGCCTATCTTAAGCGTCTTATAAGCCTACACCCAAACACTCTGGTTTAAAGCTAAGGACTATATTTTGGAGGACTGACTCCCACCCTTATCAAATAGCGAATGACAAAAGAAGTTACATTTCCAAAATATATAGTTGGAGATATGACCATGGGTGATGCCTGGGGTCACCGCTAAGCCAACATTTGTTCTGTCACTTATCTTAATCCTTTTCATCATTGCCTTAAGGAAGATATTGTCTATATAGTCAGAGTCCTAGACTCCATTGGAAAGGTTAAAGGTTATTATCTTGTTGTTTTATCGGTGAAGATGCTACCATCTGACATTTTTATCAACAGCTGCTTTTGTATAAAATTTGGGATGAGTTCCAATCCATGGTATGGTTCATGTTATTTATATGATGGACAATTGCCAAACTATGTTTTCTATATCTAACTGAGCGCTTATGTTGAGTTAATATTTCATGTGTTAACAAACTTATGTATGAAGTATATCAAAACAGTAATTATAAACCCTATCAAACCTGCAGATAAGATTTGGCTTCATTGTGTAGACGACATCTTAACATATTGGAAAAGCAAATGGGGCAATTTTGATGACTTTCTACAAAAATTAAATTACTTGGTCCCGAGCATAAAACTTAAGTAGAATGGGAAAACAATAATCAAATCCCATTTTTAGATGTCTTAATCATCAGAACTAATAACAACAACAAATTCACTGTCTTCAGGAAAGTGACATTCTCATTTTCATACATACATTTTTACAGCTATCATGACATTTCAGTTAAAC
The DNA here is from genome assembly GCF_015104395.2 of Macrobrachium nipponense. Lineage (NCBI taxonomy): Eukaryota > Metazoa > Arthropoda > Malacostraca > Decapoda > Palaemonidae > Macrobrachium > Macrobrachium nipponense. The sequence goes on from NC_061091.1 coordinate 46,289,631, forward strand.
TCGGTATAGCAAGTAACTTATTTCTTAGAGCCCTGAGAATTTGCTCCCTAGATTTCCTTAACAAAGAACTTGAAACAATCAGAAATCAACTTATCTTGTTAAAATACCCCAAACACACAATAGAAAAAGCCATACATAAACCCACAGAAAACAAAGAAAAGGAGAAATTCACAAACAAAATCATAATCCCTCACATGGATAATTTAAGAGAGATTATACAAACTTCACGCCACCCTAACCCTTTTGTCTTCACTTATGCGAATACTTTGGAAAAACCCTTAATCAACATTCAGCAGACATCAGTTTCTAAAGACATAGGAGTCTACAAAAACCCATGTACAGATTGTGATAAGTCATACTATGAATTCACAGGAAAATCTCTCTCGAAAAGATTAACTAAACATAAGCTCTCAGTTAGATATGGACAACATAGTTTGGCAATTTTCCGTCATATAAATAACATGAACCATACCGTGGATTGGAACTCATCCCGAATCTAATACAAAAGCAGCTGTCAATACAAATGTCAGACGGTAGAATCTTCACTGATAAAACAAAAAGAAAATAGGTTCAACCTTTCCAATGGAGCTTGGGACTCTGATCATGTAGACAATGTCTTCCTTGAGGCAACGATGAAGAGGATTAAAACAATTGGCAGAACCAGTGTTGCCTTAGCAGTGACCCCAGGCATCACCTAAAGGCATATCTCCCATTGTATATCTTGGAAATGTAACTTCTTTTGTCATTCACTACTTGATAAGGGTGGGAGTCAATCCACCAAAATATAGTACTTAGCTTTAAACCAGAGTGTTTTAATGGGCCTTTCATACTCGAGACATATCCTGTTTTAACAGAAGAATTTATTTATGTGCGCAAACACACAGATATATATATATGTGTGTGTGTGTGTGTGTGTGTGTGTGTGTGTGTTTGTATATATATATATATATATATATATATATATATATATATATATATATATATATATATACACACACACACACACGCATATATATATATATATATATATATATATATATATATATATATATATATATATATATATATATATATATATATATATACAAAGGTCAAAATGCCATGACTCTCAAAGATTATGGGGAGGGGGATTCAGGAGAAGGACGGGAATTGGAGGAGGCAGGATGGGAGTATCCGATAGCGGTGTCAAGAGAGGCCGCTGCGGTAATTGTTATCAGCGCCGCCATCTTTCGGTCCCATCATCACTTTGGTTCGCCTGATTGTCGCCAGGCGGTGCGGGTGACCTATGACGTCAGTTGGAAGGTGTTCTCCCAATTAATTTCCTAAACGAAATTACAACGCAAAATGCAGTAGTTATGGGTTACTTAACAGCGCATGATATGAATATACGAATTATATTCAATTGGATTTATGTAAAAGCGTTTTAAATGAATACACGAACTAGTACTGTACTCATTTGTTATAATGTATAAAGAGATTGAGAGAAAAGCAAATCCTAAAAATCTCCGCACGTTACATCTATCATTCTTTATACATAATATTTACTTTGTCCTCGAAAAGTGGTGAAAGTGAATACATTGTGCAATTACATGCTGAAAAAGAGGACATCGTGTAAAATACAGGAAATGCCTAATATAAATTGACAGCACGTGTCTAAGTATAACGTAATAAATAACTTATATACATATTTATGTTTAGATCTCCAAAGCTTTTCATACGTACGTTTATATATACATAAAACATACACCTCTCACACAGATATACATGCACACACTCATATATATATATATATATATATATATATATATATATATATATATATATACATACATATATATATATATATGTATGTATGTATGTATGTATGTGTATGTGTATGTGCGTATATATATATATATATATATATATATATATATATATATATATATATATATTACGAATCGATGGCTCTCATTTTAAATGACTGAGGACGACTCAAAAACAGCCCAATACTATCCTTTTCATACAAAGACCACCACCTCCTGTAAGGTTTTGGCCACATGGAGTTGGCCCGGGGTTGGGGGTTGCGGGGAAGGGGGCGTGATTGATGAATGCGACCTCTCGACCCGGGTGGATTTTTATTGATGGCATCAAAGGCACTTAATCTGAGGGAGGTGTGATAGACGGTCGGCCTGGATGCGTAAAAAATGATGAAATGTCTAAATAAGGAAATCGAGAAAGGATGCCGTTGAATGGGGCGTTTGTGGAGATTACAAAGAGCATCTGCAGTGAACGGTTTAATGATGCTGTGTTACGGAATATCTTTAAGGTTCTTAGTTAACAACTGGGAAACAGTAATAGTGTACATATAATAAGAGGGAATGAAATAGAACTCAATCATGTTTTTAGATGGACTAAGATATTCAGTTATAACTGATGATTTTGATGATGTTTAACGGATTTATACACTTGTTCGAAATGATTCACCTTTTTACCCCCAATGCAATGACCGGCTTCATCTGCTTAGTTAAATAAGTTTTCTTTTAACAGCCCAATTCTCGGTTGTACTCGTAATTATAGTGCAAATTTATATTCTCACTAAATATTCGATAATACCTATATCATTGTAAAAGGATAAGAGTCGGAATATATCGGTAATAAAGATGTCCTACGTTATGTTGCCGTCGTTTGCGAGGTGACGGTCCAGTTATGCTATAATTTGGGGCATTATTTTATTCACATTTATTTAGTTCTGTTTTCCTTCATAAAAACTAAAAAAAAACATAAAAAGTCGAAATAAAGATTTGAAATATCGCCACGTTTTAGTAAGCTTCATGTTTACAAAAGGTTGTCTCGGTTACAATTGAAATGAGCTATAATGAACAAATTTTTATCTTATTCATCTTTAATGAATTTCACTTTGTTATAGAAAGACTTTAAGACAGTGCTTCAAATGCATATTACATCCGAAAGATAAATCATAACAAAAATGTCAGCCATGATTTTAAAACAATGCAACACCACTACTCGTCGCCCTTCAAACTACAGTAAGGAAAACAAGATAAAATTCTAAACTTTAAACTATGGTGTATCAAATAGCCATCGATCAAAATTAATTTTCCTCCAGTCCCGTAAGGGGAACAACAAAAATAAACGGAGAAAGGCAGGAGAGGAATTACAAAGTCTGGTATGCCAAGAGAGGAAAACCTTCAGGAGCCCAGGAAACGCCTCCCCATTGAATACGGTTGCCCCTCTGTCCAGAGGAGCCTTCTCATTTACGGCGAAATGTCACACCCTTTAGACCTGGTAAGCTAAATAACCAACATTATGCATTATGAACGGTATGAATATATATCCCGGCGTCAAATAGCAAAGTTTAGCGACGTTCTGACAAGTCTATACGCGTGTCAGTGACACTAATTTATCCCCAAAAGAAATGGTCAATCCAAATGCGTGGAGCTAATTGTAAAAGGTTTGGAGCTCGGAGTGTCGCCAGCCACACAGACGACAAAACTCAAAAGGAATACTGTAAAGCTACTTAAAGTTGTCATCAATATTTACCGCACACACACACTTACAAATAAATAAGTAAATAAATGAAAAGAAAATTAATATTTTCCATAGAAATTCCGAAAAGAAATATATTTGCGTTACTGAAACGCGGAAGAAATTAATCTAATTTAAATTGGCAAATGCACATTTCCCTTCCTGAAATTCCCCACGAGGGAATAACATCTAATCTGCTCAAATCCGGAAAAAACCTCAGCTTCCAGATAATTCATTCACGCCACTGAAACTCGACAAAAAATACGTGTATGCCCTATTGACCTTCAAAAATGGGTAACATTTTCAATATCCTAAAAATAATACTTAGTCCTACAAAAAAGACAATCACCTTCCAGACATAGGTAAGTAGGCAGGTATATTTTATCAACAAGTCCGTGAGGAGAGGGAAACCAGTCAATAAATACTTATGATACATTGACAGGGATCAAGAAACAAGAAAGGGAATAGAAAAAACTTCAAGAGCTCACGCAAATCCCACAACCGTGCTGATACTCATCATGCCGAGCTACGTTTGGGGGGTCTAAAGTTCAACGTGCAAGGTTCCCAGATATTGAAGTATGACTGTTTGAAATAAATGAAAAGTCATCATTTACGAGAGGACTTCTGTCACCATTAAAGTCTTACAAGAGCCCAAAGACTCTATTCCTTGTCTCGGGTAAAAGATGGGGTTGGAAGTCCCCTTGAGTGTCTCACCTCGAAAACTTTTAGAGCAGTCTGAAGCCAGCGGAACAGGGTCGTCATGAAACCCTAAAAGCCAATACATTTGGTAACACGCACAAAGAAAGTTCACGTATTTAGATGTTAACATCTGTTATGAGAGAAATAACCAGGGTCTATGAATTACATAATAAGGTGTCAAGGATTCAAGTGAATTCTTGAAAAGGTGGTTAAAGTAAAAATAATAACGGAGAATAAACTGAAGTAAAAGAAACTGCTGGACAAAATAATCCTCTACCTCAAAACTTCAACTGAGTCAGTGCGGGAAAAACCAAAACCTTCACTGACGATTAAAAGTGTCGTGAGGAATCTATAACGGAAGAAAAAATAAATAAGAAAAAATGTACAGCGAGCACTGCTAACGTGATTCATGTTAAAGGTGTTGAAGACGACACCAAGGTCATGATCAAGGTTACTAAATTTCATGTACTCGAAGAAATTCATTATTGAAATATGAAAGCCAAATGTGAAGTCTCTATTTCTGATGTTCAAATGTTAAGGCCAAAGATAAGCTAAAATTGTATGCAAAGCCTATGGTGTTTGGAGCCCTCATTTCAAACTTTGGCAAAGTTCTTGGATCAAAAAGGACGTGAGGGACACTGATGAACAGGCGGACGGGGGATCTCTCATGCCCATCTTTGCACGATGGTCTGCCTTCGTTACAAGACTGACCGAAAGCCCATCAACCGTGTACGAGGAGTTATTGTGACAAGTTAAGCATGAAAGACACAATGACAGACGGGCGGACGGACGGAGGGAAAAACTGAAGTTGACCGACCTAGTCGGTAAAAAGATATGAAATAAGAAGCAAGGAAGAAAATAAAAAGCAAAAGAAACCGTTTCCTTTCGTATCTTATGTTACGATGACAACAATTCAGATGGCCATACCTGGGACGCTTTCTAGCTCTTTAGCAAAACATTTTAACTGGCTGGATGGTACTGCAGAATCCGCAAGTTATCACCTTTCAGGACCTCACTGTAACTGGGATGTACCGACGAAAATAGAGCGCTTGATTCTATTATGTCCTCTGCTTGTTAACAAGACTGATACTGACTAACTGACTGAACTGAATTTATTTGACGACACAAATGCCTATGTGGAAATTTCTGTTCAGTTACCACAGTATAATCAACTATATACTATCCAAGAAAGTAAACAAATCGAAAGTTTTTAAGAAAAATTAATATCTGCACACACACAAATTAAAAGGTAAAAAAACTAGCTTAAAACATTTCATTAATGTTTTCAGTGCCAATTTCTACAGAAAACTCACGTTTTCTGAAAAATTAGTGTAAAAAATTCAATTCATCATTTACTTTTGCAATCTTTTCAAGAAGCTGTATATTCCCTGAAACTTCAATATTTAAACATTTATTCTTGCACTCCTTACAAGTAAATGTACATTTTGTAAGCCCAAATAGTCGAAATTTATACTTCCTCTGCAAACAGGAAATAGAACAATTACTAAGTAACAGGATACTGCAAAACTTCTATTTGCATCCTTTACAGTAAACAGTCAGTATCCAAAACCATACCTGCAAATTCGCACACAACAAATATGACAATGTGCTCGCCAAAGCTTTCTCCTCGTGGAGATTCTCTCTCTCTCTCTCTCTCTCTCTCTCTCTCTCTCTCTCTCTCTCTCTCTCTCTCTCTCTCTCTCTCTCTCTCTCTCCTTTCAGAGAAAAGTCATCAGGGTCGACCTGGGCCATTTATAGAGGGAATTAAATGAGCGCCATCCTTTCTGGTGACAAGACTCAGCTCTTTTAATTCCTATCTCGAACGCCATCTCGCCCTGGTGGTAATGATGCTTTATATGGGAAGGCCACGCCTACAATTATTGAGCGTAGCCACGCCCATTAAGAAAATTTTCATAACAAAAGGTACAAAAAAGTGCAGGGATATATATATATATATATATATATATATATATATATATATATATATATATATATGTATATATATATATATATATATATATATATATATATATATATATATATACATACATACATACATACATACAGACACACTTATGATTATATATATATATATATATATATATATATATATATATATATATATATATATATATATATCTAGAGTGGGTAATTGAACAATAACTGTCATTGATGCAGAATTCCAAAGGGTTGTGTTTTCTTTTTAGTTTTTTTAAGTAACCAGGCTACGTTTGCCCCGCCCTTATTTCTATACCATTTTAGGTTTGTTTTTATTTTGCAGCCAAAGAATAGATGATGAGACGTTAAGTTGACCGCCTAGTGATCAATGTATGAAAAAGGACTGTCTGGTATTCCTTTTTTTACCTATGTATGCACAGGAAATGACCATTTTAAATGCCAGCAGATTCAGTAAGCAATATCACAGCAAACGTTAAATGTTTTAACAAATGAGCTCCGTCTCAGCCTCTGTCTCGGGAAATCGAGCTTCGTTCTGAGCGAGTCAATCATTTATTTCCGTGAAACACGTGCTTGTGTGCTCATATATATATATATATATATATATATTATATATATATATATATATATATATATATATATATATATATACATATATATCATATATAGTATATATATATATGTTTAATATATATATATATATTTATATATATATATATATATATATATATATATATATATATATTATATATATATATATATAGTATATATATATTGCTGAGAGAGAAAGAGAGAGGGGGAATATATCTATCTATCTATATATATATATATACACACATATATATTATATAATAAAACAACAGAATTTGAAATATTCAAGTAAGAAGTACCCATACCAACAACAGCTTTCATGAAAAGTACTATAATCTCTTTATCAAAGAGCAACTTCATCTCATTTCCTTATAAACTTCGCCTTTGCTTTGGTATTTCCAGTCCCGATATTTTATGCTGGAGCAGATGAGATGGTCGAGGTAGAGGGTCATTCAGCAGTTACGATTGAAACCTATATCAGTCAGTCCATTTCAACGTAATTATCCTGATGTAGTCCAAGTCTGGACAGAAGAAAAATTAAGTAGAAACTGTTCGGTAAAAAATTAAAGAGACAAAATGGCACACAAGTTGCTCATGAAAAAAAACATCTACCTTACACATACGATGTACATTCTCTTGCCATGCAATTTTTCAAGCCTAATTTGAAAAGTTTCTGCTAAGAAAAGATATCTCTATTAGTACATGAAATGCAAGAAGAGACTACTTAAACTTTACCAAGTTAGTACCAATATTACACATAAGCACCAATATTACAGAGTCAG
>NC_061091.1:46299683-46362183 GCF_015104395.2 Macrobrachium nipponense
ATTCTCTCTCTCTCTCTCTCTCTCTCTGTTGATCTTTTTTTACTGTGCCGTTCTTTATTGAATATATCTATTTTTTAATTTACGGGTTTCCATTATGAGTTTTTCGTTTTTCGTCTGAGCAGATAATACTTAATTCAGATCCTGACTTTTACTGTGTTCCAATTACTGTAATTTCGTTCGTTTTCGTCCTATGTGCATTTTATCATTACATTTTAATCTTATTTCGGTTTTGAATCCATTGGTGCATCTGTGAACGTTGTTGTATCTCCTCGAACTCCTTTCTATCACTATTTTAACGATGGTCTCAGCGAACCCCCTAGGTTCACAATTTCTTAGCATCTCGTAATAACACTGTTTCTCTTTTCAGTATTCTTACATTCCTAAATCTTCATTCGTCTAATTCTTTAGTATTATATTCTCCTTATTTTCTTATATGTGAAGTGAATTCTTGGTTTAAATTGACTTTTGGCGGGGGGGGGGGGGGGGGGAGCGGCGGCATTTCTAAATTAAGTCATATCTCGTTACTCGTTCATCTACCGTTATCTTTTACATATCCTAAACATCTTTTATCTACTTTCATTAATCTGTTAATTTCCACATGGCTTACAATCATCACGCACTCTATTTGCATACTTTTCCCGTTAATTTAATTCTCCTGAAATGAAGGAAAAAAGCTCTTGCATGTAGCAAACTATTATTAGTACCATCACTGTAATAAGAGGCGTCATTATCAGCACACTTTTTCATCATTAAAATTAGCATTGTCATTATAATCACAATGGCGCAGGTGCAGCAGATATATTGCCTCTCTCCTGCTCTATCTCTCATACATACATACATACATACATACATACACTGACAGGAACGCATTTCTACATGTGCAGTTTTTCTCTGTTCAACTTCTGCCCTCAGATGGGCTGGTTCCAGCCGCCCAGTTCTTAGCAAGACCTGTTGTGACCGTCCACTGTCGAACAGCTACCCAGTACCTATTTCATAGCTTCATTACACGGAGGAACAGGGGATTTAACTGCGACGCCAGTATACATATACTGATGAAACAAACAATAGAATTTAACGAAAATGCCTAACTTTTTTAAAATACAATTTTAAACATAATCATTCCACGCAATGTACTAGTATGGTTGTTATGTTGACGGTTTAATATGTGTATGGATAACGTACGAAATTGTAAATTACTTTCTTGACAAGTCAAAATGATTAGTACCTTCAATTAAATCCTAATAGAACTGGAAAAGGACGGGTGTTGATCATTTTTAGATTGCCCAAAAACTTAGAAATAGTAAGATATAAATAGTGTTTACAGACACCACTAATATTTCTTCCTATGGGCATTTCTATTCTGGTCAAAGCAATAAACTTAAGAAATCAGTGCCCACCTCTGTGTTTTTAAGAGCACTAGGTATGTGTAACTCCGATTGCATTGACGGTGTAATATAGATAAGGTTAGGAATACAGGCAAGAAATGCAGTAGAGACACCAAAAAAAGACTCTGTCAAAAACAAAACCCTACAGCACAAAATATTTGCTTGTACTGCCATACAATGATGACATTAAAGATATCCCGACAATACTAAAGGGTGTGTATATAAAATTCAATGTAAGTCTTTTATACTGGGCAAACTGGTAAAATACTAGAAACGAGAATACAACCGCATAAAAAATGTGTGAGATATGTACAAGTGAACAGTGCAATTTTTGTTCATGTCAGTGAGAACAGTCATACTATCAATCGGGAAGGAGAAAAAAAGATAGCGTATTCTAATATCATTGAATCTATCTTTATAAATGAAAGTTATGGCCATAATTTGAATACAAGTCAAAGCATGTATAAACTTGACCCTATGATTCCAAGAGAAATTTGTTAAATGTTTACATTTTAAGGAAGTAGTGGAAATTATGGAAAAAGGATTATCACATCTGTAAACTAATGTATGTTTGTTTGTATTGTGTTTTTACGTTGCATGGAACCAGTGGTTATTCAGCAACGGGACCAACGGCTTTACGTGACTTCCGAACTACGTCGAGAGTGGACTTCCATTACCAGAAATACACATCTCTGACCCCTCAATAACCTAATGTATGTCTTTTTTCTTTTTTCTTGTCTCTCTCCCTTGACAACGGTCTGGTGTGGATGCTTAGTCTCACGGTTGCGTTTGTTCGTCAGTACTGTCTCTAGTACATATATATTTATTTCTACCACTATGTATTAGCCCTTCGTCAATGGCTTTGAAATAAAGCTGAAACCAATTCTCACCCGTCAGAGAACCAGCCTCTCAGTCCCAGGAGATTTCCTCACAATACCAGAGACGCTTCTTTGTAAAACGACATCAAAGAAACTCATCTTACCCCGGTATAAGTAAATAAAAAAAGCGATTTCATTATCGAGAATGCGTCTCTCCTACTCTGAATCAGAACAGCAAATACTGCAGTGGTCGGAGGGTCATTTCCATCCAGGGAGGGATGATTAAATGTCCGCGACGTCCAACGGTGTCTCCCAATCAGGGTAATGTTCCCCCTTTTTTTTTATTTAAGTCACAGATCAAACGGCTGACGGCAAAGGGCGAGTTCGCAAACAGACATTGCTGATTTATCTTTTGGCCTTTTTCTTTTTGTATATTTGAACGGATTAAATTTTCTGCGCTCGCGATGCTGATAATCATAATAACGGAGAACTTGCAAACAGACAACAATATTTCATCATCTGACAGATTTCTGTTGATATTTTTATTGATACTGATACTTTAAGCTGTCTATGATAATACTCCGCAGGGTTGATTACTAAAAATACCATCGCCATATATAAATCCCAAAATCTCTTAAAAGAACATACCTTTGTCTAAGATACTGAAAAGTGACTAAAACAACTCTTTATAACGAAAGCATGGCACTGCTCTTATAACTGACGGCATCATAAGAGAGAGTCCAAATGGCAAATCCCGACCCTAGGAAGTTACGTATCATCCATGCCTCATTCTGCATACTTATACAGAGACCAGTGGTGATAAGCGTTGACCTCAGGCTGGACGATTCCAAGTTTACACGTGGAAAACTTAGATGCAAACTGCTCTACTATATTTGTATCAATTAATGAACAACTGAATGGCAACCTAATCCTCTCTTGTCAGTAACCAGGAGGCAGGTTTCTCCACCTACACAATAATGCAGGTGTAGTTTTTATCTGTGTCTGTCCATGAGTCTGCGTTGCCCAAATGTTATACTTATGGTGGATATCAATCAGGCCTGCTACCAGGTTTCCAAGGCGAGAAATCATCAAAACTTTATGCAGGCTCTTTACTTTTCGCGTACTCTTGCTAACGAACAACAAGACACGCAAACAGATCTAATAACATATAAATTAAAGAACATTTTCAAATTGCTGGAGCGATTTCGATAGTTCCAAATTCATAATAATAATAAATAATAATAATAATAACCTCAATCCTAGCAGCCAGCTCCTCCGAGTCCTTTACACTTCACCACAAATACAAGAATGCATTTATCATAATTACATGAAACACTCCGAGAATTTTATGCTTCTTTTACAAATAAAAGGACGAGATTTATATAATGACTTAACTACTCTGAGACATTGACGCTTTCTTTAACAAACCGCAGGGGGCCGATATTTCCTTTGTATTTTGGAAGTAATAACAGTAAAACCAAGCGACAGAAACAATCCGTGGATACAAGGCCCACCCAGGGCGCGATTCATATTCTCCTGGGACATTGGTGAACCAATAAAACGAGATTCACACAAATCCGCTCATAAGTTTTCACGTAACTCTGGCATCCTGCTGACAGCCCCATTGACAAACCGCAACAAAAACGTCACTTCCTTCCTTGAGGTCATGATGTTGATTCCAAGAAAAAGTAGAGATGTCTTTCAAATAATTACAAATCAATGTATCTGAAATCCTTAGTAGAAAGTCGAAAACAGACCGAGGCATTAATCAGTTTTTCTATTCGAAATCAGTAACCTAATCCTGGACACAGTCTTGATAAAATTTCATTAACATCGACTCAAATATACTCGGAAAAAATGAAAAGCATTCATTTCCAGTTATCAGTTTTCAATAATTGCGATAATTTTGAGGGTTAAGTTCTGAAAAAAAAAAAAAAAAACTTTCAAACTAATCTAAAGAATAAAGACGGAAATCATTTACGACCAGATCCAGGAGGGAAAGGCCAACTCTGTCTCAACGGGTGAGGACGAAGTCAAAGAGAAAAAGAGCGGAAGAACAAAGACGCGCCGCGATATTTTCCCCAAATAGCGACTCATTAAAAAATGAAGGATAATCGACAAAGAATAATACGACGTAAATATCATGAAATATTCCTCGTCATCGTAACTGATTTATGTAAGTAAAAGAAGAAAAGATAGACAAGAGAAAAAAGAATGCCTAAAATCTCTCAGTATCACTTCCCTCTATCATTGCTGATTTATATAATGAAAATTACATTTTACAAATGCAGAGAAAAAACACGAAAACCAAAGAAGAGACTCTCAAGACCTCGCGTCCCTTATCCAGTTTTCTTAATCCGGTGAAGCGGCGGCTTTCTTTTATTGCTCTGGGAAAACTGAACAGCAAACATCATGTCGGTAAATCGCGTTGGTAGGTGAGCACATGACTCCAATCCGACACACGACACGTTGTTATCTTTGCAGCCTTTGGTGCTTATCCCCCCAGCCCCGCCCCTACCCTCCCCTCCTCTCACCTCTGCATACTCATCACCCTCGTCCCCTGCCTTGTCCTGTCTTGTCCCCGACCACTGTCCAAGTTCTAGACAGATTCCTGTTGCTAACAGACAAAAACGATGACATGAATAATAATAATATTTAAAAAAAATTCTCTCTCTCTCTCTCTCTCTCTCTCTCTCTCTCTCTCTCTCTCTCTCTCTCTCTCTCTCTGCATATTGTCATCCCATATAAATTTGATTTTATTTGATTTTAAATAGTATTTAAAATCTAAATTTTCAATTCATTCAGAAATAGAATTGCCATAAATGAAGTTTGAATTGACTTCGGTGATTTGTGTCTTACCTGCTGTATATAGTAAGTCTATTTCTTTGCTGGTGTTAATCTTTACTTATTTCTTCATATGTGTGCGAATTTACTCCTCTTCCCTTAGACTATTTTCTTTTGGCATATGCCTCTTCTGTTTCGCAGTAGTTTGCTTTAAAACGTATGGCTTTTTGAATTGTCCCATGTCACTGGTCACTACGCACGTATTTTGAACGGTAATAATAATAAAAATATTAATTTTCACATGCAAGGACGAATTATGTTATCCACATCTATAGCCTCCTGGTCCAGCCTCCCTCACCACTGTCTCCTATAAAGTATTGAGAGTGAAGGTGCCTTGATTTCAAGTTTCTAGACGGTGCATAACATTTCCTAGAGTCAGGACTTGCCGTCTCGACTCTTTCTATTACCGTGGAAATGCTAAAAACCCCAGAGGAAGTAGCGCTGATAAAATCACCCGCAGTCCTACCACCTGAAGTGTGTCAAAATATTCCATAACCGTAAAAGTCTTCATTAATGAGCTTAAGAAAGATGATCCAAGTCAAATATATGACAGCCTCTTCAATACAATGAAGGATAAATTCTTCGTCTTTTTTAAAAAAATAATCAGGCTGGTGATTTCAATGCTCATGTACAAACGGATCTCTCTCTCTCTCCTCTCTCTCTCTCTCTCTCCTTATTCTCTCTTCTCTCTCTCTCTCTCTCTCTCTCTCTCTCTCTCTCTGTGTGTGTGTGTGTGTGTGTGTGTGTAGACACAAGATATTACATATCATGAAACTATCATAGGTAGTGAAAATTACATCAGTCTAAAAATAAAGTTACAAATGAAAGTTCATAGAGAAACCAGTAGAATTTCAAATGCAAAATGATTTCTCAGCCACATCCCAAACGCCAAACTAAATACAAATATTCATCGGTTCAGAGAAACAAGAAAAATAGATTAATAATACACAATCAAAACGTAAGCTCAGCGCCTCGGTGGCATGGTTGGTATGGTGTTAGCGTGCCACCTCGGTGGTCGCGAGTTCGATTCTCGGCCATTCCATTGAGGAGTGAGAGATGTGTATTTCTGGTGATAGAAGTTCACTCTCGACGTGGTTCGGAAGTCACGTAAAGCCGTTGGTCCCATGCAACGTAAAAACATCATACAAACAAACAAACAAACAAAAAACGTAGGCTCGTTAGAACCAACGTAAGCTCGTTAGAACCTTAACTTCATTCACATGTCAAGTATGGACCGGCATTTTAATACCGGATGGATCAGAATGGATAATTGCTTGGCATATTTTACCTTTACTTTAACGGAGGGTCATATCTCGATGCCGTATTCCTGAGATAGAGAAATGTTTAAATCTCGGCAGGTAATTATAATCAACTGGTGAGTAATTTTTATATAACAGACATATTCATTATTACTAAGAACTACAAACACAATGAATGGCATGTGCTGAGAGAGAGAGAGAGAGAGAGAGAGAGAGAGAGAGAGAGAATTTCTGAGGGAACTTATCAGATATAATATAGCGCTATTCTTTTTGCATCAATGTACGCAATCAAAGAAACGTTTACAATTAAATACAAGAGCAAACAAAACATCGCACAAAAGAATGGGACCTACTGCCTCAGTTCTTGTAATTTAATGACAAATGCTTTACGAGCCAGGGTATCCGGGCTCCTGCATTAATGAGCAAACCGGTAATCAGCCTCACGGGGCACTCTGCCTTGCCACCTCCACTCCCCCCATCCACTTACCCCCAAGTGGTCGGTGAACCAGCCCCTCCCCTTATCACTCCCTGGGAAGGAAGGAAGGAAGCAGACTCAATCTCCTCCTCCTTCTCTATCAGCCCCTAGAATGGTAGCGTCAGTAGCCCCTATCCTCATCCCCCATTGTCATCTCTCGAAAAGGGAGTAGCCCTACTCCTCCTCCCTCCTCACTTCCAGGAGGAGAATGGCCCAACCTCCTCCTCACCAAATCATCCCCAGGAAGGAAACAACCTTAACCCCATATCACCTACCATCCCCAGGAAGGGAGTGACTCAATCCCTTCCCCTCTAACACCCAGGGAGCAGCCAATGTCCTCCCTACTACTACCCATAAAAAAAAAAGTAAATCCAGTACCCTTTCCCATCATCTCAAAGAAAGGAGCATTCTCCATGCCCCCCTCCCACCTCTATCCCCAAACGAAGAAGGTAGTCTAATTTGTCTTCCCTTACCCACCAGGAAGGGATTAGCCCCAATACCATCCCCCTTATCACCTCAAAGAGGAATAGCCAAAATTTCCTTCCCCTCTATCACCTCTTCTAGAGAGGGAAGCCAAGTCGTCCTGCCCTCTATCAATTACAGGAGGACAGTTGCTCCAATTCCTTTCCCCTTCTATCAACCCCGAAAAGGAACAGCTCCAAATCTCCATTCCCCCCCCCTCCCACCAACACCTACATCAGACCCATGAAGAGAGAATCGTCCAGTTTTAACCTTCCTTATCCAAAGGAAGGGGGTAGCTCCAGTCCCCTTCCAACACTACCCTTATCAGATCCTATCACTCTTTCTAGCTCTCACCATCAGAAAGAGACTTGTCCCAATTCCCTTGATGAGCCGATTTCCTCAGGAAGGGCAGATCCAATCCCTCTCCTGCTCTATTATCCCTGGAGAGAGGCAACATGAATACCATTATCCTCTTTTCATCCCAGGATGGGAGTTCCTCCAATCCTCCTATCCTCTGTCATCCCCTGAGAGAGAATAGTCCCTAAAAGTTTACTCTCATAAGACCTAGGAACGAAGTAGCACGAATCCACCCTCCCTCTATTAATCCCAAGGAGGGTATCAGGAGGGTAGAAAGGAGAGAGGAGGGAGGAATATGAGTGAGGGTAGTAGAGCTGACTTGTACCCATGTATTCATAATGCAATGAGTGTAATGAAGTTATGCCAATCAGGTGAACGCATGTAACATGGCCTCCCCGCTGTGACAGAGCATATAAAACGGACTTGGTTTATATAGATAGTCAGTTCGGTGAATTTATTTCTCAGTTAGGTATATTGAATTATTTGCCATGGCTTTGCATTTAAAAAAGTAAAGTGTTTGCAATATTGTTAGCACGGACTTCATCAATCCGTGTATGCTAGTTTTTCCTTTATTACTTTTTTGTGAAAATGTATTCATATTTTTCCTGCTTTTGGCAATGATGCAACAATTCATCACGGATGTTCGGGAACGCTCTTTAATAACAAAACTAGCCCTAGCTGCTCTGTCCAGTGATGACGTCGTATTATCTGTAGGACAAATACATTTTTTCGATAACGATAACGTAAATAAATAAATAAATAAATAAATACATAAAAAAAAACAGGTCTTTGAAGGACACTGGAAAGCGGACGCAGGACCGGAAAAGCTCGAGTGGCCTTCTAGTTCATTCACGTTCATTTATAAAGAAACGACACAGCAAAAAGACAGGATAAAAACACCCACAAAAGAAATATTTTTTGCTCTAAACACATGTCAAGATATAAATAAAATAACAAGGCGACAAAGACAAGACAGTTCCCCCGAAATGCCTACTCATTCTTTGTTAGCTCCAAGAGTTCCTCACTTTCTAAACAGTATTCTTGAATAACTTCTATTCTAATAAAGACCAGCTTTATCACGCGATCAAAATGACCAATAAACAATGAAAGCATAATTCACGCTTGCCTAACCGTATTAAAACGTAAATGCACTTTCTACTCACGATTACATTCTAAACGTTTATAACGTTTATCACCTGTTGGTTCACGGATCCTATTATGGATTGTCACAGGCGAAAACTTCTTCATTCAAAGAGTTGCAAAAGTAAAAAATTACCAGCAGCTTTATGACCCATTTTCTTTTCTAAGTAATCTATTTCGATTTCTTTCTTCGATGTTCCTCTTGGCCCATTTCTTACCCAACTCTTTCACGGCCGCTCTGGTGTTTCTTCAGTCCCATAGTCTACATTATTTGTCACAACTGGAACCAAATACAAATTCCATTCGTCAGCCTCGCCTTCTTTTTTAAACGTTATTCTTCTTTATCTGAGTTCATTTACAAAAGTTTTTTTTCTTATCCTGTACTTACCAACTTTTCTTTTCCACTACAGTTCCCATCTTCACCAAATTCTTGTATCCTTTTTGCTCATGGCTCACTTTCAGGTTACATCCGCTTGCTAAAGAATTCATTCAATAATCACGCTTCAGACACGTAAAAAGGTCACTTGAACCTGCTCCACACTATGAACAATGTTAAATTATTCAGTATACAATAAATTATGTCGTTAAATTATTCATGATGAGCACCTATGCCCATACTGAATTACCTAACATTATTCATTACATCGAATCATCTCAAATTCCCTTAAGCAACTTTCACATGTTTCCTAAATTAACTTCTCTCTTTTTCTTTCTCACAAAACTAGTTAAAGCTAGTCTGCATCAAAATACCCTCCCCATTTCCAAACTTTTAATTAATTTTGTCAAACATACTTCTATGCCGCCTGTTCTCTCTTGTCTTGTATCTAATACAAGTGTGCATTTCCTCCTGGCGCCTCTTCCCCTTCTTCTCACCCGTTTCCTCATCCTCATTCTCCACCTCCTCTTTTTCATTCATCCCACAGCAGGGGTGCAATCCTAGACAGACAGGCACGCCATGTTCCGGGATAAATCAAAACGGGGAGTTGGACCTGACTACAACGTATATTTGCCCAATTAGAGGTGGGAGGAGTGCGTGTGGTCAAGATGCACTTCTAACGATTGGCACCGAGTCCTCAATAGTCCAGGTGGGGTCCTCACACACACGCGCACACACACACACACACACACACACACACACACACACACGGAGCGTCCTGGAAATGTCTTGCTTCCTTACAATATTCCAGGAGTGGTACATACACGGGAAACTATAAAAGTGGTCTGTTTCTTTTCAACATCCCAGGCGGGTAAGCATTTACAGGAAGCTCTGAAAGTTCCTGTTCTTCTTTTTAATTAATACTCCCACTTGAGCATACATACATGAGAAGCTCTGAAGAGGTCTGTTTCATTTCAATCATCCGTGTTGGGTACGGAGAAAGGGTGTATAGTGGAAGTGGTTTGTTTCTTTATTTATATTCCAGGTATAGTAATTATAAACAAGGAGGCACTAGAATGGCCTGTTTATTTTCAATATTCCAAGCGGAATACACTTACTCGGGAAACTATAAAAGTGCCTATATTCTTTTTTAATTCCGGGTGGGATACACCCACAAAAAAAAGCCCTGGAAGTGGCCCGTTTCCTCCTAATATTCCAGGTGGGGTACGTACACACGAGGACCTCTGGAAATATTCGGTTACTTTTCAATATGTCAGGTGTGGTACACACACAAAGGGGAACTGGAAGTGGCTTGTTACTTTTCCAAATTCCAGGCTGGGTAAACACACGGGGACAGTGAAAGTGACTTGACTTTTTTTTCTTGATAATTAGTGAGGGTAGAAAAATTAGGAACTTTTTTGATAGTCTGATGGACAAAGTGGGTACAGGTAATGGGTACTTTTCGTCTCGATAGTCCCAGCACATACGAGTATACTTATGGTCAGTTCTTTCCGATAGTCCAAGGGTTTCGATAGTTCAAGTCGGTACGGGGAGCATGATGGAAGACCATTTGATTCACACTCCCCGTCTTTCGATAGTCTAGGTACGAAAAGTGTGGGTTATATTTTCTTTCTATTTTGATAGGTCACGTACGTACAGAAATATGGAAATTTTCTGAGGGGTACACCTTGGATACTGAAATTTCCAACTTTTTCTCGATAATCTGGCTAGTGGATGTGAGGTAACTTTTCGTTTTGATAGTCTAATTGGGAACTAGTAAAATTAACTTTTCTTGCCTCTTTCCTGAAGCATCTCCCAAGGAGATAAGATATATAGATAGACAGAATAAAGAATTTAGGCCAAAGGTCTAACTCTGGTTCCCATGTGTTCATTCAGCGCTGAAACAGAAAGACGTAACAGGAGGAAAATCTCGCAATTGCACTGAGAATCAACTGTTAGGAGAGGATAGAAAATAACAAGGAAGAAAGAGTATGAACGGAGGTACAGTGCAAGGAATGAAAGGAGTTGCAACTAGGGCCGAAGGGACGCCACAAAGAACCTTGAGGAACGCCTAAAGTGAATCGTGTGAGGTGCACTGATAATAATAATAGCAACTGCTCCGAATAGCAATCTGAAATCTCCACGGAAATGCAGCCGAATCAGGCCATAGTCACCTGAGGCTCTTTTCACGCTTTACAGCAACTGTCCTGTTTTTCCAAAGAAACCTTCCGGGTTGAATTCTGTTATTCTGTCCAGATTTCACTAGAGAGGGTCTCGCTGAAATGCCCGAAGAGCGTCACTTCCGGGTTAATTGTTCTCTCGGCTATGAAGGAAAATCAATTTATAAACGTTATTCAGATCCATCATTTTGGATTAGATGCCCTCAGTCCTTGAGCAAAACTGACATGCAAACAAAATAAAATTCCAATTTTGTTTAAAACGCCTGGTCTTTGAAACATCAATAGCCCATTTTTAACATTACTTTGAACCCGTAACCTTTAGAACAATTATGTTATAATCATTTGGGTCAAATCATCAAGGAACCATTGTGTTCCTTCCTGAAAAATTTCGTGCAGATTTGGATGAAAAAATGCATTTGAAAAGTAATGTTTAAGAAATTTAATTACATTCATCAATTCATTCTACTGCATGCAACGACTAAGCCAATTTTAAATAAATACTACAGCATCTTCAGGATCTACAAAAAAACACTCGGTAACATTTAGATGTGAATAAAACCTCTATCGTTTTATATCCAAAGGACTGATAAATCCCAGAAGCCTGAAAAAAGGACAGATGTGTGTGGGTGTGTGTATGCAGAAGCGGTATGGTCTCTACATACTCGCTTCATTAGCAAGAGGGGCTGGGTTGGACTCCCGGGAAACGTACTTCAGCACGGTCCCGTTACATCTCGGTGATTGTCATGACCTAAGCAATGAATAATGTGCCTGGTAATTGGTCGACTGTGAAAAGCAAAGGTTTACATGAGGATAGCAAAGTTTTAATAAAACAAAGAATGGTAGTATTTTCCGGGTCCACCACCTCTTAGGGGAGAGTGGCGTACATTATATATACATAAATAATTATTAACTATTATATTATATATATAATATATATATATGTATTATATATATATATATATATATATCATATATATTATATATATATATAAATATACGATGTCACGAAAGTTTAGCACGTGATGACCATAAAAGTGCGTGTGTATGTGTGTGGATTGGAGATATACACACGTACATATGAACGTCAGTATATTGTTTATTAAAAAGCACTAATTATATTAAATACGTATATATATATATATATATATATATTATATATATATATGTATCGATAGATATATATATGTGTGTGTGTGTGTGTACATATATTCAATGTCACGTTAGTTAGCAGTTGATGACCTCGGTATATTTTTTTTATTAAAAAGCACTACTCATATTAAAACGACTTTCTCTCTCTCTCTCTCTCTCTCTCTCTCTCTCTCTCTCTCTCTCTCTCTCTCCATGAGAAAAGGTTAAGTGACAAGGGCAAAGCAGGAAGAAACCGGACTTTTTCTCTCACCTGAAATGTCAGGGAGGCAACAGAAAACCAGTTACTCAATTATGCCTTTGATAAGCACAGCTATTGGTTCGACTTGCTTTCGTGACATTAGTCAGTCCATGATGAGATGAAACGGTTTGACTCTGTATTCGTTCTACTTCTGCTGGTTTCTCTGGCCTCACTGTGACCTCCTGTCACTCACAGCAGTCCCTCCTGTGGTTCAGGGAAAGTCTCTCAAGCTCTGGGTCCTGGGGTCCCTTGCACTTGCAAGACTCTTGCTTATGTGACACTGTGTCTCACCGAAACTAATATGAACTGAAAGACTGCTTTTCTTAAAGCAAGGGCTAATTGGCAGGGCAACTTGTAACCTTTTTTAGTCAGGTTTAAAGTAAAAAAAAAAAAAATAAGAAGTCGCGAAAGAAGAGTAAGCTCAAATCCCGTGGAAAGCGAGTAGGCTGCTTATTGGCCGAAAAAACAATGACTTGATCCATGAAAACGTGTACACTAAGAGAAGTTTAAAAGTAAGTTGAGTTTTCACGTGTACAGTTTTCCAACACCGCACTTTAAAAGAAGTAAACACCGATAATCGAAAATAGATTTCCTATTGTCCTTTGTAATAGAATCGCTAAGCCGCTGGGCATTCGATCAGCATAGCTCATCATACGGTGGGTCCCGTCAGTTTGTTGGCCCCAGAGCATCCCTTGGGAGGGCCTAGCAACTTCATCCTATAAATATTTGCTGAAAACTAAAAGGATCGCACCGTCTAGTGCTGCCCCTAGGAGGAAAAGAGAGTAGCATATGCAAATAAATTCACCGTACGGTTTGCCCCTTAGCCACACACTTCATAAACTCTGTACCACCTGTGCTCCGAGGGTAGGTCTATTCCCCTACGGTGAGGGTAGGTCTATCCCAGCTACGGCAAAATTAAGCAAAATATAACACACGCATACATGTAAGCAAGCATGAGCTAATAAAACATTAAATCCGTCTTGAGGGAAGTTGGGGTTTCTTCATTGGCTCTTCCTATCGGATTCTGAGCTTGATTAGAGACAAGGGCATCCAAAGGGTGCAAAGAGACGGGTAAGTTAGCAGGTCTTTATAACAAGTGTTTGGTGGAGGTGACCAGCAAATTATATATATAATATGTTGTGTGTGTGTGTAGAATATATGGAAGATATATAACAATATATATATATATATATATATATATATATATATATATCTATATATATATATATATATATATATATATATACATACCAATCAGTGCAAGAATGAAAAATGTTCTCCTGCATCGAAGGGAACAGAGTGAGTGTCCATTTCCCTAATCACAACAAACACGACTACAATGTCAAACACACCCATCTCCTCTGCTGCGACAACATCGTGCAGCTGTTATCTGGAGGGACTAAAGGCGCAAGAAGTCATTTCTCATCGGTCGACGTTCAGAGTCCACTGGAGATAAACAAGCTCCTGATCGAGGCTTCGCAGAAGACGCAACATTGCAAGATGCCGGGCGGTCGAAATGTCCCCTTCTCTCGAGACACGAAGGGGACGCTGAAATATTACAGGTGGTACCTGAGCGGTAAATTCGTTCACGGGACAGTATGGCTGCTGTGTATGATATTTTCTCTCGGGCTTTTATTTATCTTTATTTATATTACCGAGCAATTTTCGCTTCCCGAGCGTCGCACCTCCAGACACAGAGGGTGGGCCAGATCCGACACAAAAACTGATGTATTGGACAAGAATTATCAGTACATCTCTCTCTCTCTCTCTCTCTCTCTCTCTCTCTCTCCTCTCTCTCTCTCTCTCTCAATCTCACACATCAACATACATACATATACATACATACTACATACATACATACATACATACATACATATACATATAATATATATATATATATATATATAATATATATATATATATATATATATATATATTATATATATATATACACGGGCCTCATTTATTGAGAAAGGAATACTCTTAATAAAGAAAAGGCCACGAAAAATATGAGGCTCACAAACTGCAGAAGTAACGAGAACTGCATATCCTATATACCCATATGAGAGTAAACGAAATGGTACGGTACACAACCAATTGTTAACAAATATGTAAATATACTATAATAATTAAAAAGTGGAGGGAAAAGAAGTAAATAAATTACTATCAGAAAAACAAACACTAAACCGAGTTCCATACATTAGCATATGGTTAACTACATTTAATCTATCACTTATCGAAAATGATACAGTTCAATTTCGTTATCGCAAAACGCAATCTGTTCTCCGCCCTTTATATCACCTTTCTTTGTTCAGCTAATATCGTTTTTTATTCCGGTCCTTCACCATTTCCTCTTTATCACCTGCTTTGGCAATTTCTCTCTCTCTCTCTCTCTCTCTCTCTCTCTCTCTCTCTCTCTCTCTCTCTCTCTCTCATCAAGACCTCACAAAATTCTGCTCACACGGCAATTTTTGAGCCAGCACTAGGATGAAAAAGTTCCTATCATTCTAGTCCTTAAGCTTATCCAGCTTATCAAAAAACACGTGTCGGCAAACAAACACAAACATATATGAATGCATACACATACAGTGCGACGTTTTTCACAGTACACTTGTTTCCCATAGGAAGAGGGTGGCTCCAGAAGGGTAAAGCCTCCACCTTCTAAACAAGTCTTAAGTAACCCACGTCTTTTTCTTTTTTTTTTTCTTCTTCATTTTTTTTTTTTTTTTTTTTTTTTTGCCCACAATAGGCAGATCTACTCATTTACACCTGGGTGGACTGGTGGGCAATAAGCAAATCGCAATCCCGAGCCTCTCAAAGAAAATTGGTGGGGTTGTCACAGCCCTGCGCTCTATATTACTTTTCTATATATTTGTACATGCATAAATATATATGTATATAACATATATATACTATATATACAAATAGTATATAAATATATACACACACACATTATATATATATATATATATATACAGGGGCGGCTCATGAGTAGGCACTGTGGAACTGTAGTACCCCATATAGATTTCACATATATATATATATAATATATATATATATATATATATATATATCTATATATAATATATATATATATACATATATATATATGCACAAAATTACAAATAAAGACATGACTATGAGAAATTGAGTATAGATTATCAATAATCCTTGAAAATTATTACCATTCTCTTGTTTTTGTAATTAAAAAGAAAGCAAATGATTTGAATCATTATGTGGAACTGCTGGTGATCAGCAGTTCTAATTTTGCTGGCAGGGTGATATTGTGGTAGCCAGCCCGCACGTAAAGGCTGTTGGAGGGCGAAGGTGTGTTTTGAACTTCGTCAAAGCTTAATAAATATTTACTATTACTGGCATTGATAAAATTAGTGACGATACTAATGATATATAATATAATGCAGAATAATTAACTCAGTGACGAGTTGCAGTAAATGGGAAAAAATTATAATCACATTAATGTCAATGAGTAAAATTTAAAATAGCTTTCGGCAGTGGTTCTGCTGCCTTCCTCAGCGGGAGAGAGAGAGAGAGAAGAGACAAAGGGGAGAGAGAGAGAGAGAGAGAGAGAGAGAGAGAGAGAGAGAGAGAGAGAGAGAGAGCGTGTGTGTGTGCGTGTGCATGTTTATAGTATGTTTTATATATATATATATATATGTGTGTGTGTGTGTGTGTGTGTGTGTGTGTGTGTGTGTGTGTTTATGCAGTTATTTTCAAGGAATTTTTTTTTAATTATGTAACAGCACCTTTATGAATGATAGCCACGAGCCGCCATTATATTATATATATATATATATTATATATATATATATATATATATATATATATATATATATTATATATATATATATATCTAATAAAAGGAGCCCATAAAAACACCAAAATGTAGAGAGAAAAGTACTATATTTCAGAGACTGCTGTCTCTCTCTTCAGGTATATGAATGAGAAAAGTTTACAGAAAAGGTGGTATTTATACCAAGAGATCCGTCCACAAGTAAGCCAATTTAGGTCACCCCCGCTGATATCTTCCTTTAATCTTCTTAAGCGTTGGTTGAATGAAAACTTGGTCGACGACATCTGAAACCCACGCCCCTTTTGAGATATTCATTACCTGCTTCTCTTTTATTAAGGCCGATTCCATCATTTGACTCTTGTACCGGCAGTTGCTGCTATAAATTACACGTGACAAATTCCAGTGGCTTTTGACAAATTCATATCTGACAAAAACTACAGCCGTGAAGAGATATGTTTAAAAGGAGTGTTACTAAATGCCTTAACTGACCTTCATAAGAAATATCCTGTTCCCCGCAGATTCATGATAGCCATCCACTCGCTAAAAAAGTTAGATGTTATAATAAGTAGATCCGACAAAGACGGCAAAATCGTAATAATGGACAAAGACTTCTACCTCGACAAAATCAACCAGCTCCTTAGCGACACAAACACCTACGAAAAACTGACGAAAAATCCCCTCCAAAACGTTCCCACAGAATTTTTTCGGAAAGTAAGATTAATTGGCCAAGACAAAAAGAGTATTGAACTATTAGAGAAATTTAAAGTAATTAATCCTAAATTACCCTACTTTTATGGTCTTCCCAAAACTCACAAAGACAATCTTCCATTCAGACCCATCGTTTCATGCGCCGGAGCTTTCAATTACAAAATTTCTAAATGGTTAGCTGGCCTCCTTTCTCCTTTTTTAGGCACTTTTTCTCCCAGTCACATTAAACATTCGGAAGATTTTTGTCACAAATTCAGAGAAGCACATATACCACTTCACAACATAAAACTTTTAAGCCTTGACGTAGACTCCCTATTCACAAAAGTACCAGTACAGGACGTTCTTCAGTTTTTAAGGGAAAAATTATCCCCCTATTCAGATCATTTCCCATTGGCGCTTGACAAAATAATAAAGTTAGTTGAATTATGTGCATCTAATAAACATATTTCATTCGGGGAATCATTCTACAAGCAAAAATTCGGGTGTAGTATGGGTAGTCCTTTAAGTCCTGTTTTAGCCAATCTGTACATGGAATACTTTGAAACTACAGTAATAAATGCAATAAAACCCAAAAACATGCTGTGGATGAGATACGTGGATGATATTCTAACATTTTGGGATAATAGGTGGGGTAATTTTAATTAATTCCTCTCAAAATTAAACTCATTAGTGCCCAGCATCAAATTTAAAGTTGAATGGGAAACACACAACAAAATTCCTTTTCTTGATGTTTTAATAATCAGAGACACGACAGAATACAAATTTACCATATACAGAAAACCAACGTTCTCACTGTCATATATTCACTACTTTAGCTATCACGACATTACTATCAAGATATGTGTAGCTAGCAACCTATTCTTAAGAGCCTTACGAATTTGTTCCCCAGATTTCCTGGAAAAAGAATTTGAACTAATTCGCAAACAACTTTCGTCTTTAAAGTATCCTGACCATATAATTGAGAAAGCAATTCAAAAAGCAAACGTAATTTTCTACCGACCCCCTAAAGACAAGACCAGAGACACACCCAACAATAAAATAAAAATTCCTCACCTGGAGATGATTAAGAGAATAACCCACACTTTGGGAAATCCAACCCTTTTGCATTTACCTACCCAAACACCTTAGCCAAATCCCTGATTAACGTCCAACAAAAGACATCTCCCAAGGACTCTGGGGTCTATGAGATCCCTTGCCAAGACTGTGACCAATCTTACATCGGATTTACAGGTAAATCACTTCCCCAGAGATTATACAACACAAACGGTCAGTTAGGTATGGACAACAGAACTCGGCTTATTTTCAACCATATAAATGAACATAACCATAGAATAAACTGGAATTTGTCACGTGTAATTTATAGCAGCAACTGCCGGTACAAGAGTCAAATGATGGAATCGGCCTTAATAAAAGAGAAGCATGTAATGAACATCTCAAAAGGGGCGTGGGTTTCAGATGTCGTCGACCAAGTTTTCATTCAACCAACGCTTAAGAAGATTAAAGGAAGATTATCAGCGGGGGTGACCTAAATTGGCTTACTTGTGGACGGATCTCTTGGTATAAAGAAATACGACCTTTTCTGTAAACTTTTCTCATTCATATACCTGAAGAGAGAGACAGCAGTCTCTGAAATATAGTACTTTTCTCTCTACATTTTGGTGTTTTTATGGGCTCCTTTTATTAGATGGAATTCTGTTGTTACAGAACATTTTTACCAGTCATATATATATATATATATATATATATATACATATATTTATATATATATATATATAATATATATATATATATATATATATATATAATATACATATATATATATATTATAAACTACTCGTCCCTAAGTATCCAATGTGGGGATGTGACCTTCTGGCACTCCTAAAATGGCCTTGTGAGGCAGGACGAGGTTCATAATAAAACAAAGATCTACGGCTGAAGGCCGATGTTACTGAAAAGGAGGAATTTACATAAACTCTGGGTTCGAGTTTAAATGAACTATATTTACATTTAAATTACGTTTAGGTCCAGAAATAAATGGAAGGTGGTTGATTGCAGGTCCACCATAACACGTGGCCGGGGAATGACCCAGACACCAGGGACATGAACTTGCGCCAAGTGGGTTATTTAAACGCAAGTGTCCTTTTCAAGGGTTCCCAATATTTCTCCCACAATCAGGCAAGGTATTTGTCAACAAAGAGATTGCATTCTAGCATCAGTACTAAGGAGAGGGACATGTGGGAAACGTTACACACTACTTGCTTTTAGAATTGCATATTAAAGTTCACTCAAGGAGGCATAAAATGACTGGGAGCTTACAAAGGATGGAATAGTATGTTGCTTGGATTGACTACGGGGATGTTTAATATCATTACTAACTTCATAAGGGGAATTAATCACTGCACTGAACCAAAATTGGGGAATGAGAAACTGAATAAAGAAGGGGGGATAGTTGCCTTGGGAGAATGAACTGAAATACAGAAAAGAGGAAAAATGATTCACTAACTGCACTAGAAATTACATCTCACAGTACCTGGTAATCCTTGGTCTGCTGATATTTCTGTGCACTATGGAGGGTATAAGAACACTTGTGGGATCCCCAAAGGAAGCAGGGGGAGCAAAAGGTGGGAGAGTGGCATTCTGCAGGTGAGAGGCATCTGGCCTCTGAGAAAGTTCTGAGCTTCTGAGTTTCCGAGGTTCTGAGGAAGTTCTGAGCTTCTGAGGATCTGAGGAAGTTCTGGGAAAGAGCTGCTGGGGCCCAATCCTTTTAAAATCTCGGCCTGGAAAGGCTCCTCCCTCCTCAGGACACCTGTGGAGATGAATTCCAGAGCAGCCAATGGGAAAGAAGAGGGGGTTTAGAGAGAATGGAGGCTTTCAGTTCACAGGGGCAACTTGAGCATATAGGAAATTATTTACTTTTACTTGATTCTGGCTTAAAATCCTTAACACACACACACACACACACACACACATATATATATATATATATTATATATATATATATATATATATATATATATATATATATATATATGTATATATATATATATATATATATATATATATATGTGTGTGTGTGTGTGTGTGTGTGTGTGTGTGTTAAGGATTTTAAGCCAGAATCAAGTAAAAGTATATAGTGGCTCACCTTTCGTTCACTTCCATCTCTATTCTGTGTTAGTTCGTAGGATACTTCAGGGGGCCTTATGTCCCACTGAAACCCCCCATTGTATAGATAATATTCTTCTGATATGATAAAGTGTGTAAATATGATTAATTTAAGCTAACCCTGGTTGTTTACCTAAGTATTACCCAGTTTGAAGTAGGCCCTCAACCGTAATTTTTATATAATTTGTTACCCAATCCAAGGCCAGAGTTAGAATTGCATAATTTCCATACTCTGTTGTGCATCCCCTCGTAGCAATCATATCAATATATATATATATATATATATATATATATATATATATATATATATATATATATATATATATCGTAGCAATCACATCAATATATATATTATATATATATATATATTGATATGATTGCTACGAGGGAATGCACAACAGAGTATGGAAATTATGCAATTCTAACTCTGGCCTTGGATTGGGTAACAAATCATATAAATGTTACGGTTGAGGGCCTACTTCAAACTGGGTAATATCTATCTATCTATCTATCTATCTATATATATATATATATATATATATATATATATATTGATATGATTGCTACGAGGGCATGCACAACAGAGTATGGAAATTATGCAATTCTAACTATGGCCTTGGATTGGGTAACAAATCATATAAATATTACGGTTGAGGGCCTACTTCAAACTGGGTAATACTTAGGTAAACAACCAGGGTTAGCTTAAATTAATCATATTTACACACTTTATCATATTAAAAGACTATTATCTATAAAATGGGGGATTTCAGTGGGATATAAGGCCCCCTGAAGTATCCTACGAACTAACATAGAATAAGAGATTGAAGTGAACAAAAGGTGAGCCACTATTTCAAGTTGCGGGAGTGATGAAGTACAGTGGAACAGCTCCCACTGGGCACACAAAGTGAAGAACAGTATCTACAGTTAATTACTGCAACCTACAAGTAAAATGCAACGAGGTTATGCAGATGAACACGACACATGATTGTGGATCAAGGATGGTGTACTGATGGTACCTAACAACTCGATCCCACAACAATCAATTTCCCTTCTGTTATCACAAAATTTTATATCTCTGCCTAAGGCATGAAAATGCTAAAGTATCAAATAATACAGGACCTTGTAAGTAATCCTAGAACTCGAATCCTAGAGCTAGTTTCTCATTGGTCGAGCCAGTCTGGGGCAAATTTGGGGATCTATCGTTGATGTTGTTGTTTAAGATTAAGTTGGCTTTATGCCAGCATGTTGATGGTCGCAGGAGTTCAGCCATGCGAGCACTCGAGTAGTATGTCCAGGAATGAATGTCTGGAGTCCTGCCAGCAGCAGGAGTCCTTTCATTTTGGTGGTACTCCTGAATATCTGGCATTGTCGGTTGGTCGTTCGCTGCTGATCTTCGGGTGGCGGTATGGAGGAGAAACGTTTCTTGGGTATTATTCAAGTTAGGTTTCTCCTTTCATATATGGAGGGCTTCCATGAGGTGCAAACGTCGGGGATCAGTAGTTTGGTCAATAATCTCGATATTATGTATAATATTGCTCCTTTTTATTCTTTGGTTATGGGCAGTCCTGGCGTGATTATAAATCTCTCCTTCTTGGGCGTAGCAGGAGATTCTCTTGGACAATTGCATTGTGGTCATGCCGATGTATTTGCTGAGGCATCCTCAGACGGCATACATGTATTGGTAGACCACGTTCGTCTTCTTCAAGGAATTCTGCAGGGGGGCCGTTGGGTTGTTCCTCATCACCAGGATCCTTATCTTCTTCATTTTATAATATATTATCGAATTAATATTCTTGCCCTGATTGGTGGGGGTGATGTTTCCCTCGATGATGGTCTTGAGGCTTGCTCGTTCTCCTTATACCTCCGGTGAAAGTGCCCTTGGTAAAAAAAACTTGATGGGCTCTGGGATGTCAGGACGGGATTCCCGGAGGTATCAATCTTTGGATGTTCTTTGCTATCACAGTTTCAAAGGCGCAATTAGTGTGTCTGTTGTCGATGAGGATCTGGGCCGCGCAATCTAATTCTTTGTGCGTGTCGCATCAGGCAGAACAGTGCGAGAGGGTCCTTCTGATGAAGGCACTGATAGTGGAGTGTTTATACCTCTCAGGGCACTCGCTCTCTCCATTCATGCATACCCAGGTTCGACGGCTTCGTGTACACGTTTGTGTGGAATCAGGTGTCTTGCTGCTCGACAAGGATGTTGAGGAAGGGGAGGTGGTGGTCTTGGCAGTGTTCTATCATAAAGGAAAGGCAGCTGTGATCATGAATGTATGCCACAGCTGCTCTATCTCTTCCTGGGAGTTGGCGGTGACGAAGATGTCATCCTTGGTTTGCTGGAATTCTGGAAGATCCTCTCTTCAATAGTGCCCATGTAAAAACTGGCGAAGAGGACTACAAGGGGAGAACCCATCACCACCCCAACGATTTGGGTGTACATGCAGCCGTGGTGGTCGAAGAAGGGGGCCTTCTTAGTACAGATTCCGAGCAGGGCACGAAGGGCACGTTCAGGGATGTTTAAGGGTGGTGTATCAACGTCCCTATAGACCTTGTCCAAGATTATTTGAATGGTCTTGTCGAGACGGGGACGTTGGTAAATGAGGACTCCACATCCATCGAAGCGATACATCCTCTGGCGGGCGTTACTTGTAGGGCTTCCAGGAATTCGGCCAACGACTTCAAGCTGTAGGTATCCAGGACGTACGGGATCAGAAAGGTGTTGAACTTCTTGGCCAACATGTATGTTGGGGCAGGGATCTGGCTAATAATTGGGAGAAGGGGATTCCCTTGCTTATGGGTCTTAACGTGCCCGTAGATGTACCCCAGGTTATAGTCGCCCACAATAGGTGGTAAATGAAGGGTGTTAGAGGCGGTGTTGACCGTCTCTATGATCCGATTTGCCTCACATTTGATGTCATCGATAGGGTTCTTGGTGATCCTGTGGAATTTCGTGGTGTCTGACACGATTTCTTCTATTTTCTCATGAAATTCTTCGGTCTGGATAAGTACGAAGGCAGAAGTCTTGTCCGCCCTTCGCACAGTGACATCCTCTCGTTTCCTAAACTGCTTGGCTGCTTCCCTCAGGTTACTGGTGATGATAACGCTGCTGCAGTCTCCATGGTCCATGAGGGCCTGAATAACTGGCTGATAACAAAAATAGGTAAAATAGGGCCACTGACTTCAAATTCACACTTCCAAAGAATATGGTGTTCAGGGACACTTGTACAGTCCAATGCTGCGAGGAATAAAGGACCTCTGGAACTGAAAGGTTCGACAGCAAAGCACATTTACTTACTGCATATTGGCGCTGCTGTTCAGCAAATCTGGTTGCTCTCCACAGGAAAAGGAGGTCAGGGATCAATCGAGAATGTGAAAGATCTCGGTTAAAATACAACATATGGAAAACTGTCAAACAAAAGACCATCCACCTATGGTCTAAATAATCACTGCTAATATTAGGAAACAAAAACCTACCACCAACCAACCACTCTATCTAAAATAGATAAATCTCTGTCATAAGCAGAAATCCATAACGGAGAACAGTATTCTAATAAAGGAAGGACAAATTACCTAAAAAACTTCTGTTGATTACATCACTGTTATAAATATATGAAGCCTTTTGTACAATATCTAGCTTATGTGCACCATTTACTGAAACTTTCATTAAATGTTTCTCAAAAAAGTAAGATGTGAGGCAAAAGTTACATCTAGAATAGTTAAAGTTTCACTCATTCACCAGAGTCCCATCGACTTGGAGAGGAGGATGGGACAGAAAGTCTATACGAGATCTGTTAATCAACAGGGTTTTCGTTTTGTTGAAGACTAGGGTCAGCTTCATGTTTCATAAGTGGATGATCTTGCTTTCCCAACAACCATATCACTTGTATACATTACAAATAACAGTGGACCAAGAACACTATCCTGTGGAATCCCAGACATAATAGGTCTTGGTTCACTAAAGATCCCATCAACAGGAACTCGTTGCTGCCTACCTGAAAGGAAATCTTGATGTAAACCTAAAACATATCCACACACTCCAAGATTCTGAGTTTATAAATAAGTGCCTTGTCATTTACTAAATCGAAAACAGCATTAAAATCTTTTTGAATTACTCTGCACTCAAAACCCTTATCAAGGTTCTCTTTTGAAAATGGCATGTCAAATTTAAAAGAACATCACAGGTACCTAACTGCTTCCAATATGCATATTGGCTTAAAAACAATTTTTTCTGCATCTTTGGAGAGCACACGGAAAATAGAAATTGATCTGCAATTACTGCAGTCTTCAGATATGCCAGTATTTGGAACAGGCACTGCACTGTACTGTATTGCTAAGCTTGCACGCATCTGCAAAGGCACTATGTCGACATAGAAATCGATATCATCTACTAATCTTGGAAGACAACACACTAGAAACTGTTTTAAAAACAAGGGGAAGAAGCCAACAGGACCTTCTTCACCCTGTCAAGATTATCAAGAATTTTCCTAACATCCCCAGAGCAAAATGTAAATTTAGTAAGACGAGGTTCAGGATGACAGGTATCAGGACATTCGCATCTAATTGCTTAGCTTCAAAAGTTGACAAAGCAGCTCAGCTTTTTCTTTAGGGCCAGTAACCAATCTACTATCAACTGTTAGTAGTGGAGGAATGAAAGATGAGCTTGACCCAAAGATAGATGACGCCACTTTGGTCCACCAAAGATGAGGCTGGGTAATTCCTTCAAGTTTTCTCTTTATGGAATCATTGTAATTTCTTTCAGCGACATATTAAATTCTTTTCGCAGTATGATGAGATTCAATGACAATGGTGTAATTCTTATGTGAATGATTTCATTTCCATGTGTTGAATTTGGTCTGTTTGTAAAGGTAAGCTCGTCTACAAGTATCATCAAACCATGGCTGGTAATCTGTTCTGAATTTAATGACCTTTCTAGGGACATACCTTACTAAAATAGCCATCTACATTTCATTTAGCTTCCTCTTGGGATCTGGATATAATATAGCATCTAAAATATGGGCTCTGGATATGACATAGCATCAAAAATATTAAGTGCCTGAGATGTTTCAATATGTAACCCCAATTGGCTCTAGACTTCAGTCAGACCATTTCTCCAATGGCGCAGTGATCGGAAGTGCCTATATACTTAAGAGACCTTGGACTTCACAATAGCTGGAACATCTGTGAATATAAGGTCTAATCTATTTCCTGAAACATGTGTGAGTTCCTCAACTAACTGGACCAAATCAGAGGAAACAAATCTCAAGAGTAGACAGGTATTACTGTGATGACTGTCCCTTTTATCCAGTATTACTGTGGTGATGTTGATCAGCGGAATTTGAATTTCGCCACTCACTGTGCTTTGCATTGCAGTCTCCACAAACCACGAATGAAGCTTTTGAATCCTGAGCCTGAGCCATACTGATCCTCTTAGAGAGACAGTCATATATCGAATCGTCAATATTTGGCTTGCAGTAAACAGCAAATTATGTATACATTGTAGAACTTACTGAAAATTTCAAAACAAATTATTTCATGGCAACTACGCTCCTAGTTTTTCTGACTATATATAGGTCGCTTGGACTTAATTTATAGAGCCATTCCTTGCACATGTGGGATGTTACAACGATAAATAAAATCTGGGCCATCAAACCTTGGGATTAAGAATGCAACCTTTAACTTGTTACTAGTTACAAGTGCCTCAGCTAAAAGCATCAAACCCTAGTTACGGGCACAACTCTGGAGATCAAGAAGATTTGACCTTAAGTCCTGAATATTAGACTGAAGCACTCTGTAATTTTGCTTACAGTAATAAGTAACAGGCCCAGGGTACAACTCGATGTCTCCAAAAGAATTAAAATTAACAATATAACATTAGTAGCAAAACTAATGAACAGACCCATAACAACAGAAACATAATAAAAATCAACAGAAAAATTAACATTAATAATGGCATCAACAACAGAATTTACATTCTTAACAAAAATTACATTGAAAGTACAGATAAACCTAACCACGTTACTCAAAAGACGCTGGAAGAAACTGGTCGTTAGGGTGGGGCCGGCAGACCTTTTGAAGCAAATAAGAAACACACCAAATTTGCCATAGCAGTCAGGATGGATTTAAAAATTGTAAAAAACACTTTCAGAAAAAACAGAAAATAAACAAAAGAAAAAAAGTGCCTGATTGCACCTTTATTCAAGCAAGGGAACTCCAACCCAACATGGAAGGCCACAGTAAAATGGCTATGACAGTCCAAGGTTGGAGAACAAGGTTTGTATTCAGAGTAACCTTCTCCTAGAAGGGTTCCCTACCAAGGGTTGAAGAGTTCCTTCCACCGCCTGGTTTGATTTTGAAGTCTCCTTCTCCTGAAAGTCTCTCCTCTACCCGAAACACTTACTGACACGAAAATCAGGATATGTTGAAGTACGCTAGACAATTGGAGACAAGTCTACGTGTTACGAAGTGAGGGACATGCATACAGACAGGAGAAAGGAGACTGATGTCAGGAATGAAAGCCTCGAATGTTTTTCGGGCAAAGATGGGAAGATCGAGAAAGGAATGATATGGCTGCGTGTGAAAGACTTCAAAAGAAAATATCTTTTTAAGTAAAATGCCCAAAGTCTTTTAATCAAGGTACGCTTCCCGATAATGTGACCTCCTGTTAAATCTAAATTAGCATTTAAAGTAGCAATGTTGTCGCATGAGGAGCTCATTCTTCAAGCAGCTCTTTAAAAAAAAGGGGGAAGCGGGGGTGGAGCGAGTGCGACCATTGATGCCAGGTATTTCTTTCATATTAACAGAAGCTTCAGTACCCGTGTCAGCAGCAACATCAGTTTTTAATACTGAATCTGAATTACAAAATCTCACTTCAGGAAAGTTCGTACTATATGTATTCACCATATTTGACTATTCCCCAGTGCACTGCCTCTCTCTCTCTCTCTCTCTCTCTCTCTCTCTTACGGAGCTATCCAATGAGTGCTCCCAATGCCTCCGCCCGTAGTAGCGTGGGCGTAGCGGTCACGGGAAAGCCATAAAGACAGGATTTACGGGCGTGTGGAGCAGGGGCATCATGCGGGGGGTTGGACAGCAGGGGAGCAAAGACCCCCCGTGGGCGACTTAGACAGGGGGTGACACGCTGGAAACCCCAAGGAACAGGTGAAAGACAAACTGGGAAAGAGCAAAACAAAAGAAAATTCAAGAGGGAAGAAGAATCGCACAACAGACTTCTGTAGAAATCGGGAGATGAAAAGGAGGCCGCTTGATGCTCTTCGCAGAACTTACAAACCACCTTTTTATCAAGAGTCGTTATATCAGTTACTTTATTTGTGCTTATTTGTTTCATTTCCTTCTCTCACCACAGACATACGAGAGAGAGAGAGAGAGAGAGAGAGAGAGGAGAAGAGAGAGAGAGAGAGAGATATTCCCCCGTAACTCTTATTGAAGTCAGCGGCATTACTTGCAGACTATCTTTTAATTTTCTTTTTAGTTAGATTTTAAATCAGGTTGTACTTCTCTTAGGGGAAGCTTCTCAAGAAGACGAAAAATGACTCGCGTTTCTTTACATTTACTTATTAGAGCCGACAGGCAGTTTCCTCGCCCATCGGCGGCATCTGTAAGACTCAATTCCAAATTAACAATTTTATCGCTCTTCTCTGATTCAAAGTATATATTGAAGAATATTTAACCACTACGATTTCTTTTCTACAACTTTAGGGTAGTCTAAAAGATGTAAATCAGTAAAAATCAAACCCCGCACATTTACTTAAGGATGTCTACATTCATTTGTTTATGGACGCATTAGCATACTGCAGCTTAAGGATACCTCCATTTATAAAGATGATAATATATTCACTGTTAAACGTCACTACATACTTAAAATAACAAGAAAGGGTCACATTCTGGCAATTGAGGCGTTTAGAATCAAATTTCTCTACGAAAGCTTGACGTATTCCTGTGTCAAGTGTAACTCACTATTTACCAATTAAAACTTCAAATAATTTGACTGCCTGGAAAGGAATGCCTCAGGGGCACAACCTGATTACAGTTTAGTTGGGATAGCTCAACACAACCCAGACTCTTATTTGATCCCTAGAACTAGGTCCTAGTGCAAACAAAATCGGAATAAACAAAAGAGAGTGCAAGATTTCACAAATATCCCGAAAATATTCACAGCGGTCAAGTTTTATTGTCGACCTAAAGTAAAAGAAAACAGTGTGCCAGACACTTGACACAACTACAACCAGAGATATTGCGACAACCCTCTCTATTCCACCTTCTTCAACTGCCTCAGAATGTGGCACCTTGCCTTTTCAGTTTCCACCGGCAAACTTTGAAAGTCCTCATAGTGATGAAGCTGTATGGCTTAAAATCCATTTGTTTACCTTCACATGAAGCTCGGAGTGGATAGCCAGATAGATAAGAAATATGGTGTCGGAATATTTGTATATAAGCGTATATGGTTTTATATTTTTTTTCTGTTGTTATTTTGTATTGTTGCTGGTTTTTACTATTTTTTTGTTCTCTTACTTTAAATTATATTGATGTAACCAGTGATGTCACGATTATTTTACGTCTTCTTGTGTTTTTTACGGGGTTTTAGAATTTTTCTGATATCTCTTTGTATCGTATTGTGCTTAAGCCACGATACAAAGAGATATAAGAAAAAACCGTAAAAACACAAGAAGACTTAAAATAATCGTGACATCACTGGTTACATCAATATAATTTAAAGTAAGAGAACATAAAAATAGTAAAAACCAGCAACAATACAAAATAGTAACAGAAAAAAAAATATAAAACCATATATACAAATATTCGGAGTCCATATGTCTTGTCTATCAGCCTATCCACTCCATGTTACGCCCTTGAAAATGCAACAAATTATGAAATGCACCCTGCTCTCCCTCGTTACCCAGTAGATATATATATATATATATATATATATATATATATATATATATATATATATATATATATATATATATATATATATATATATATATATATATATTTATGAGCTATATATACATGTATATATATATATATATATATATATATATATATATATATATATATATATATATATATATATATATATATATAGATATATATACCTGTTTATCTTTATACATATATTATAATATACAAATATATATATATATATATATATATATATATATATATATATATATATACACATATATATCTATCTATATTATATATATGTGTGTGTATGTGCGTGTAATCTACTGGTGATTTTACCAGATACATACGTAATTGTAAGCGTCAAAAAATGCGAGAATTCGAAAAGACGGCTTTGTGGCTATTATATATATATATATATATATATATATATATATATATATATATATATATCTACTGTTATAGACATAATGGAGGTATGGAAAGGCATCCTTTTTTCTATCCACTTATCAACAAGCCGACGCTTCGTATCGGTAGATACATTTTTCAGGCTGAAAAGCGATTAAAAATAAACAGTATTTGCGTATAAAACGTAAGAGATATGCACATTATCCACTTATTAACAGAACATTAGTAGTTAAAAAACAGAACAAGGGGAAAAAAAAACGAAAAGTAAAGGCAAGAAGCAAAAAACACCTGCCCAAGATGGTAGCGTAAAGCAGACTAACAAGAATTGCAGACCAGGAGTGGGTGAGCGAGGGGGGCTAGGGAGTACTGAACATGGGGTAAAAAACATATACATGATTATGTATATATATATACATAATCTGTTTATATATACATATATATAGTATATAATATATAATAATATACATATATATATATATAAATATATATATTATATATGCATATTAACATATATATATAGTTATCTATATATATATATATATATATGATATATATATATATATTATATATAATATATATATATACTATATATATATTATAAATATATATATGATATATTAATATTATATATATTATATTATTAATTATATATTAAATTGATAATTAATTATATAATTGAGGGAAATGATCAACAAGAAAGCTGATTACTTTCAAAATACACTGACCAATTACTTGACAGGGAAAATGCACAAGTAAGGAAAAAAGAAAGCGCTAAGAAAAATCCACACCTTTGGGACATACGGAAGAGAGAGAGAGAGAGAGAGAGAGAGAGAGAGAGAGAGAGAGAGAGAGAGAGAGAGAGAGAGAGAGAGAGCTTTTTAAAACAGCTTTGTAAGGTAACTGAGTCACTGGACACTTACTTCCCATTCTCTCCCCTCCCCTACCTATACTATACCCGTCATTATTATTATTATTTTTTTTTTTTTTTGCTCTATCACAGTCCTCCAATTCGACTGGGTGGTATTTATAGCGTGGGGTTCCGGGTTGCATCCTGCCTCCTTAGGAGCCCATCACTTTTCTTACTGTGTGTGCCGTTTCTAGGATCACACTCTTCTGCATGAGTCCTGGAGCTACTTCAGCCTCTAGATTTTCTAGATTCCTTTTCAGGGATCTTGGGATCGTGCCTAGTGCTCCTATGATTATGGGTACGATTTCATCTGGCATATCCCATATCCTTCTTATTTCTATTTTCAGATCTTGATACTTATTCATTTTTTCCCTCTCTTTCTCTTCAACTCTGGTGTCCCATGGTATTGCGACATCAATGAGTGATACTTTCTTCTTGACTTTGTCAATTAACGTCACGTCTGGTCTGTTTGCACGTATCACCCTATCCGTTCTGATACCATAGTCCCAGAGGATCTTTGCGTGATCGTTTTCTATCACTCCTTCAGGTTGGTGCTCGTACCACTTATTACTGCAAGGTAGCTGATGTTTCTTGCACAGGCTCCAGTGGAGGGCTTTTGCTACTGAATCATGCCTCTTTTTGTACTGGTTCTGTGCAAGTGCCGGGCATTCACTTGCTATGTGGTTTATGGTTTCATTTTTCGTATTGCACTTCCTACATATGGGAGAGATGTTATTTCCGTCTATCGTTCTTTGAACATACCTGTTTCTTAGGGCCTGATCTTGTGCCGCTGTTATCATTCCTTCAGTTTCCTTCTTTAGCTCTCCCCTCTGTAGCCATTGCCAATTGTCATCGCTGGCTAGTTCTTTAGTCTGTCTCATGTATTGTCCGTGCATTGGTTTGTTGTGCCAGTCCTCTGTTCTGTCTGTCTTTCTCCTGTCTCTGTATTATTATTATTATTATTATTATTATTATTATTATTATTATTATTATTATTATTATTCAGAAGAGGAACCTTATCCATATGGAACAACACCACAGTGACCACTGACTTGAAATTCAATCTTCCAAAGAATATGGTGTTCATTAAAAAGAAGTAACAAAAGGTAAAGGGAAACACAGAAAGAAGAGATCACTTATTAAAAAAGGAGAAATAAGTCAACAAATAAATCCATAAAAACTTAAGTAAATAATTAAAATGCGATGCAAATTATGTTAGGATAGTAACGCATTACATCTTCCTTTGATCTTTCGAAGTTCCAATGGCAGAATCCTCATCTTCCTTTGATCTTTCGAAGTTCCAATGGCAGAATCCTCGGGAGGCTGTTCAACTGTCCAACGCTGCGAGGTAACGTTTATTGCATAGTGGTGCTTCTGTTCAGCAAATCTGGTTGATCTACGCAGGAAAATGCGATCTGGGATTAATTGTGAATTTAAAAGATATCTGTTGAAATACTACCTAT
Source organism: Macrobrachium nipponense (assembly GCF_015104395.2). Classification (NCBI taxonomy): domain Eukaryota; kingdom Metazoa; phylum Arthropoda; class Malacostraca; order Decapoda; family Palaemonidae; genus Macrobrachium; species Macrobrachium nipponense. Next base: position 46,331,745 of record NC_061091.1, read on the forward strand.
GAAAATTGACATGTTATAGCTACTAATATTATAAAACAGGAACCTATCACCACGAACCACTCTATCTAAAAGACATAAATCTCTGGTAGAAGCAGACATCCACACCAGAGAATAGTATGCTAGTAAAGGAAGGACAATTGATCTTCTACAATAGCTTACACTGATTTCATCATTGTTTAAATATATGAGGCCTTTCGTAAAATACCTAACTTTCATGCTACATTCGCTGAAACTTTCATTAGATGTTTCCCAAAAGTAAAATGTGAGTCAAAAGTGACACCTAAAATAGTTAAAGCTTCAGACTTATTCAGCAAAGTTCCATCCACCTGAAGGGGATGATGCTGTGGAAAATCTATACGAGGTCTGCTAATCAATGGTGTTTTCGCTTTACTGGAGTTCAGCCTCAGACCCCACCCACTATACCATTCACTAATCCGCTTCTTGTCACGGTTGAGACTAAGGTCAGCTTCATTTCTTATGACTGGAGACTTTACTACACCCACAAGTGTTGCATCATCCATATTTCTTATATGCACTAAAAATAACATAGGATCAAGAACACTATTCTGTGGAACTCCAGACGCAATAGGTCTTGGTCCGCTAAAATCCCATCAACAGCAACTCGCAGTTGCCTACCTGTAAGGAAAGCTTGAATTTAACTTAAAACATTTCTAGCCACTCCAAGATTTCGAATTCAATAAATAAGTGCCTTATGATTTACAAAATCGAAAGCAACACTAAAAACTATTTGAATTATTCTGTACTCAAAACCCTTATCAAGGTTCTCTCGCAAATGGCATGTCAAATTTGAAAGAGCATTGCAGGTACTTAACTACTTCTTATTTGCATATTGACTATCAGCTAATAATCCTTTAGATTCCACATACTTACATAGTGGCTTAGATATAAGTTTTTCTGCAACTTTGGACAGCACAGGGAGGATAGGGATTGGCTTCTAGTTACTGCAGTCTGCAGATATGCCAATCTTTAGAACAGACACTGCACTGCTCAGCTTAGGCTCATCCGCAAAGATATTACGTCGATCAAAAAATCTATATAATCTTGGGAGAAAACACGCCGGAAAGGGCCGCCATTTGAAAATGAGGCAGATTAAATAATTTCGGAATTACAGAGAAAAGCAGAGAATTCCACCTCCAAGAAATTTGACACTGGAGTTTGTGGTTTCCATGTAATACTTAGGACGGACAACCTTCATGAACTGTTACGCTTACCCTCAGGTTTTCTGAGCGCTGTCATTCAGTTGTCCAACATTTCTTTTCAAGGTCATCAATGAATTGTAATAAGTGGGAGTGAGTGGCCATACAGAAATTTATTACTACAAGCAAATAGCGAGAAGTAGTAGTACTGGTAGTAGACTTAATTTTAGGATTGAACGACGAATCTAACACCTTCAGTGTGTGTGAAAAAAAAGTAGTTTCCTTTTTGCCACACACATAATCACGTCACTGCACAAACAAACATTTCCACACTTAGGTTAACAAACTCTCCCAAACGCAAGCGTTCAAGAGTGATGGAAAACTAATATTGATGGTTTCAAGGGAAAGTAACCATCAAATCCGGTTATTACAGTTCCTCCTTCACCCTTCCCTCCCCCCGCCCCCACCCCCGTCACGGAAACTAACAAAAAAACAAAAAAGTTTTGAGAAAAACATGACAGCAAAACTACTATAAATAAAAGATTTAAAGCTTACGCAAACAAATCTGCGAATGACACTTATGTTTTCGTATTGACTGATATCAAAATCATTAAAAAATTGTTGAAAGGCGAATCCACAAGTAACTTGACTTCGAAATGATACGAAAGCATCGCTGGAAAAGTGTTTGTCATCCCCTCCAGAATCTCTTTCAAATCTTATGATTAATGACGAGACTTTGTACGACTTAAATGGAAATTATCTGTAAATAACGGCGCACCCTTTTTATATATATCAACATACATATAATATATAATATATATATATATATATATATATATATATATATATATTATATATATACATATATATATATATATGTGTGAGTGTGTGTGTGTGTGCGCGCGCGCGCGCGTGTATAAGTATATATGTGTGTATGAATGACTCTATATGCAGGAGAAATTCTTCATAATCAAATAAAGATGGCAAATAGTTTATTATTACGCTATGAACACGAATAAAAGAGCTAATGATATACGACATGTGCAATGTTACTAATTACTAGCGAATGAAACACACACACGTGTATATATAGATAGACAGATAGACAGAGATAGATAGATAGATAGGTAGTTAGATAGGTAGGTAGATAGATATATGCTTAGATAGATACATAACAAGATTATCAATCTATTTAGATGATGAAGCTCCTGCTTCCTGGCGACGTTGTTTCCTCATAAATCTGAATCGAAGGAACGTCGGTCGGGGCACCTGTCAAGGGAAGTTCATTTACATGTCGGTACATCTGCGGCCATCTGCTGCCTAGAGAAAATTTGCACAAGACTTTTTGCTTGTTACAACTTTGTGAAGCGAGGACGCACTTAGGTGATGTCAAAGGTTTTCCTCTTCGTCTATCTATCTGTTTCCATCTTTATGTGAGTGCATGGGCGCATACAATCATTCACGTGTGGTATATACGTATATATACATAAGTGTTGGTATATGTGAACAATCTCAACCGAAGATATATTTTCGTACTTACCTACCACAAACAAACACTTATCATTGGCTAAAACGATAGGAAAACCACAGAGAGAGAGAGAGAGAGAGAGAGAGAGAGAGAGAGAGAGAGAGAGAGAGAGAGAGAGTCAAAGTGGCCTTTTCATAAAAGACTTATGATTATCAAGACATTCACTAATGGCAATGCTGCAGTGGCAATAATGAATTCGCGTTGTGGTAAATAAACGACAAACACAGTGGAGAGTCTTTCCAACATGGCAACGGCATATGTTCCATGTTACATGTTATATGAAGTAAGTTGCACTCGCATACTAAGTACTTTTGTTGGAGATGATCATGCATGTAATTATAAAGCTACAAACTAATGCTTCAGTGTCCATTATCACCAGCATAATGGTCATGCACGTGGATCAGTCAGAATGGCAGATAGACGGATCACAAGGGATCATAAAGCTGTTATTGAGAGTTGATGGACGCGTGTCAGTCGTTCCACGAATTCTTCCCAACGATAATTCATCAATGGCTAAATTCAATCGGGTCAGTTGCCATGCATAGACGGAATGTATTATATAAGAGAGGCTGGAAGGCAAGAGGAGCAAAAGCGAGTGATGAAGATGAAGGATTGATCATCATTTTCTATGAGAGATTCGAGAAAAATGTAGCGAGTCGTTCACAATCAGAATAAGACCTTCAATACAAACCGATAGCGGGAAATAATCAGAGCCGACTACAAATTTCCAATAAGAAATGTGTAAAAAGCGATAACAAAAACTCTCGGCCATAAACCATCAGATATGAGATGAGAGTTAAATTCAAAGCCATCAGAGCCAAAAGCGGAATGAATGATAATTTGCTAATGGCGGGCCTTCATCTTGCAAGCACGGCCGCCCACAGGAGGCAAGCAGCAGCAAACGCTTTGCCGACAAGCGGCCGCAGTCTGCACTGACCCCTTTTAATGAGTGGTTGATAAAGGTCAACAGTACATCACAATAAAATTCGTCTCGGGCAGCCGAGGGGCCACCAATAACTCGCAATCCTGATTTTCTGTTTTGGGATTTTACTGTTCTCCATTTCGGGGGCCTTTCGACACGGCACTGTCACGCCTTCCAAGGCCTCGCTCCTAATCGGTCGTGTACCACACGTATAACTCTTGCTCGTGAGTGATTGGGAGGCACAGACAGGGAGTTAACAGGGGGAGGAGGTCAGCCCTCCTCCTCCTCCTCCTCCTCCTCCTCCTATTCTTCTTCTTAATCCCGAAGGTATGATGCAAAGGTACATGTACCCATCTCTCTCTCTCTCTCTCTCTCTCTCTCTCTCTCTCTCTCTCTCTCTCAAAATATTTTAAACCTGATTTTTGTTTTTATAGTTTATCATTTCTAATGATCGTTGTGTTTTTTTTATTATATCACCAAATTACAAACATGCATTGGATCTGAAATCAAATATAGTCTTGGAAAGTCATACCAAGCTTAACAGTTTTTGTTACTTTTGCATAAGCGCTTTCGAAACTGCCTTAGCTGTGGCTAAATACTTACAATATATCCTTTTAAGGCAGTACAGTAGTCTCATGTACCACTGGCGTTGCTAGTTCGACCCAAGTCACACCCTGAGCACACTCCATGGACATCTATCTACAATTCATTCCCTGACCTCCATGATTGTTTGATCCCTGCCATTCAACCATACATTAAATGCAATGCTTTCTGTAGAGATCTCATTTGTAACCCTTCTTAGTTTTCTGAAGAGAAAACTACTGTGCCTGCTTTGTCTCTCCGTCTGCACTGTTTTCTGGCCGACCTCAGATCCTAAAAACTACTGAGACTTGAGGGCTGCAAATTGTTGTGCTGATCATCCACCCTCCAATCATCAAACATACCAAATTGCCGTCTGGTCTCAACAGTTTCTATCTGATTTAAGTTTAAAGTTCGCCATAATCGTGCATCTGGCAACACAGGCTACCACGGCCGGCTGAGAGTTTCATGGGCCGCGGCTCATACAGCATTATACCGAGACTACCAAAAGATAGATCTGTTTTCGGTGTCTACAGAAACTCGATTGCGCAGAAGAAACTTCGACGCATTTTTTACTTGTTATCCCTTGTTTTCCAGGGAGAATTCCCCACCCTCGGCTCTTTCCGGGGACAGTCTTCTTCTTCAACTACTTCCAACCTTCTTAGGGTTGCCTAAGCTGTGCTCTTCGCCAGGCCACCAGCGCTTTCCAGGGATACCCTCGGATCCTTCCAGGAACATCCCTCATCAACCCCTCGACTAGGAACACCCTTCCTCACCCTACTGACAGCCCTGTCCAGAAATACCATTCCTCCCCCTACCAAGAGCCCTTTTCAGGATCACCCTACTTCCCCCTTCAAAAGAGCCTTTTCCAGGCAACTCCTTCATCTCCCACGACCCCTTTTCTGGAATGCCATTTTACCCTATACCAACAGCCCTTTCAATAGATACTCTTCCTCTCATTCAGCCCTGCTCTCTCTCTCTCTCTCCACTATCGGCTGGTCTGCTGAGCAAACATGGCGCCAGCTTACAAACGGAGATAGTGCTAATGTCCAGTCATGGCTAATAATTGACCAGCATCCCTGCCTTCTTAATACTTCCCTTAAAGGAGGAGAGAAGAAAAAAAATACGGGATTGTTGGGAATAAGATTGGATAATAGAAGGAGATACGCAAATTAAGGAGTACGGGCTTTGGAATTTATTTCATGGAAGAGGAAATGATGACTCAAGATCTTATCACCAGCTGAAGTTCTGGATGCGTAGGACGGTGCACGAAAAAGATAAAAACATGTCGTGGCAAAAGAGAAAAACGGGTAAAGTGCTGTCTATACGGAGAGCAATTTTTTATGCGAACGAGTAACGTTCCCCAACATCAATGAAAAGGACAAGAAAATTCGAAAGCTATTTCAACCTTGAGATCGTTAAATGAAAAAAGTTATGCCTTAAAATTTCACTTCATCACCTAGGGCATTTGAATTGCCATTCGACTACATAGCAGGATATAATCAATAGGATATGCACGACTTTTACAGTTAAAAGAATCATTCTTTCTTTAACCTATGCCTGTGTGTGCTGTGCGCATACATTCTGTAATGTACGAACGAAAATATGTATACAGTTAATAATGGTGGAATTCTTAAGGAAAACCAAACGAACACTTCCTTCATTAAAACATGCAAGAGAAATAAAAAACCTGCGTGCATTATCTACGTGCGTTACAAATTATATTTAATACAGTACATAGTTATACAAGGTCTAACACAGACGTTGTCACTTGAAAGCAATAAACGAAGAAAATATAACGCTAAACATCATTATTATTCAACACGAGCACACATTCTCATTCGGAAGCCAGGACGGTCGTGACCTTGCTCAGCAGATTTCCAAGGAATAAGCTATGACTTCACGAAAGGGAAATTCACTCTGAGAAGGTGCTTATACCATGCCAGGGCCTAAAGCCCCCATACACTGAACGATTGTCTGAACGACTGTCTGTATCGTTCGCAAAAAAAGTGTATGGGCTTGTCTGAATGCAAAAGTGGGCGGAGCCTCGTGTCTGAACGATCTCAGCGGGAATCTGTCACGACCAGGTTGCTGGCTTGCGACTTAAGTCTGTCATACACAGATCGTTCAACGTATGGGTTTGTCTGCCATATAACGCTATCGCGCGCGTCTTTTCTAGAGATGATGCCATGTCTTCCCGAGACAAAATCTTTGTTCAGACTGAAATCGGCGCGGAGATCGTTCATTATGTATGAATGTGTGTGTGGGTCGATAACGACAATAGTTCAGACAGTCGTTCAGACAATCGTTCAGTGAATGGGGTCCTTAAGAGTGTTGCGCATCCCACACTGCCAGGCAAATTACGCATATCATGCTAGAGTCAAGAGAAAACTACGCATACCACGCACAAGGTGACGAAAATGGAGCTACGCCTTCTTCACACACCAGTATCTCGAAAGAGGTCTACACCACACAAACGTCTCGAAAAATGACTCTATGTCGCACAGAAGGATGCAGCTGTGCTTTGTCAGTTAGTATTCATACCAGGTCAATGGTTTCGTTGTGTGTGTGTGAGAGAGAGAGAGAGAAAAGGCCTGCAGACTTTTCAACCTTCAGTCAGTACAGACGGCAGACATGTTATAAATATGAGTAAATGTAATGTAAGGCATTATGACAATGAAGACTGCGACTCTAAGGTCAATTTTCAGATGTCAAGGATTGTTTTCTTGAGTGGAATATGGCTTATTAATATGTTATCCATCAGGGTGGAAGAAGAAAATTTTGGAGAATAAATGAATATCTTACGAGAAATTCAGCAAACCAAGCAACTCCGGGTGTAAATTGTCTTGTGGGAGCGATCTTCCCAAGAAAACTGAGCACAGTCTCTTTATAGATCAGATTCCAGAGGGCTACACGAGTCACCCTCCAGCAACAGGATCTCATGAAGCTGAGCATCCTAGAACAGGACCTGGGAAAATTATGCACAGCACAACCACCAGGTCTTGTACATCATATTTCTAAATACAAACTTCATGAGTTGACATGTAAAATCAACGTCTTAATTGGTAGATACCGTATCAAATGAACACTCAGTGAAATCAGTCTAGGAAAGAATAAGGATTTTCTTAGGTTCTTTAGCCGAAAGAAAAACTACCGGGACTAAAATTTCCCCACAAAAATTAGTACACAAAACAACTGAATAACACTTTTCTCCCTCACTATCAGCTCACACTAAATTGGCATTTCCGTCATTCTTATCGTTCCAAATACTTTTTTTTCTACAAAATTTGCACAAACCCTCGTGACTGTAATATACTTTTAATTTCATTGACAACTAACACAAAGGTTCTCTCTCAAAATCTCGTCAAATTTCCAAAAGAAATGCGAGGATAATGTTCCCCTTAAAAATATCGCATATCCAAAATCCGGTACTATTTTCAGAAGCTACCTGGGGCTCTCGAAGATTTTAAAACCAACATAATATTCTCAAGACTTGACATTTTTCTTCGGTTCAACCATGTACGAAATCTTCCATACACTTGCTGTCTGAAACTCCATTGATGAATAGTTTTTTTAATCAGACCTTGCCAAAAACTCTGCAACAAACCCTAACGGCTCCTGTAACCTTGAAGATCAATCTCTCTCTCTCTCTCTCTCTCTCTCTCTCTCTCTCTCTCTCTCTCTCTCTCTCTCTCTCTCTCTCTCTCATATCTAAAACTCTTAACTCTTGCGCTTTCCATCCACAGTCTCTCTCTCTCTCTCTCTCTACACACACACACACACATATATATATATATATATATATATATATATATATATATATATATATATATATCATTCGAGCTACAAATGTCCTTTAATATCATATTCGCTCTACCTCGGAATTGATATATTTTCATATATGTACCGAGGGGGAATTTTTTAGTTGATAATAATTTCGTACCCCCATGGGATCGAACCACCGTCCAGTAGGACGGGGAACGAAATCAGGATCGGACAGTGACACTACCGAAACGGCTATCAAGAGAGGCTAAAGGTTTATATCGTTCTGACCATTTCAAATCAACGTCGATCTCGTTTGTATTTGTAATTAGAATCGATATGGAACCCCCTCCACCATGGTAGCCGATTCGAGCGTTTGACCCACGCAGCCTTATTATGAATTTTATCACATCACCGTGATTCATATAAATCATTCGAGTTACATGTCCTTTAATATCATATTCGCTCTAACCCTCGGAATTGATATAATTTTTCATATGTACCTACCGATTTCGTTCCCCACCCGTCCTACTGGACGGTGTTCGAAGGCCCATGGGGGTCCACGGAAATTATTATCACTAAAAAATTCCCCCTCGTACATATATGAAATTATATCAATTCCGAGGTAGGAAGCGATATGATATTAAAGGACAGTTTGTAGCTCGAAGATTTTATATGAATCACGTGAGTGTGATAAATAAATTCATATAGGCTGCGTGGGTCAACGCTCGAAATCGGCTACCATGTGGAGGGGTTCCATATCGATTCTAATTTACAAATACAACGAGATCGACGTTGATTTGAAATGGTCAGAATCGATATAAACCTTTTAGCCTCTCTTGATAGCCGTTTCGGTAGTGTCACTGTCCGATCCTGATTTCGTTCCCCGTCCTACTGGACGGTGGTTCGATCCCCATGGGGGTACGAAATTATTATCAACTAAAAAAATTCCCCCTCGGTACATATATGAAAATTTATCAATTTCCGAGGTAGAGCGAATAATGATATTAAAGGACATTTGTAGCTCGATGATTTATATGAATCACGGTGATGTGATAATATTCATAATAAGCTGCGTGGGTCAAACGCTCTAGTCGGCTACCATGGTGGAGGGGGTTTCCTATCGATTCTAATTACAAATACAACGAGATCGATGTTGATTTGAAATGGTCAGAATCGATATAAAACCTTTAGCCTCTCTTGATAGCCGTTTCGGTAGTGTCACTGTCCGATCCTGATTTCGTTCCCCGTCCTACTGGACGGTGGTTCGATCCCATGGGTACGAAATTATTATCAACTAAAAAAATTCCCCCTCGGTACATATATGAAAATATATCAATTCCGAGGTAGAGCGAATATGATATTAAGGACATTTGTAGCTCGAATGATTTATATGAATCACGGTGATGTGATAAATATTCATAATAAGGCTGCGTGGGTCAAACGCTCGAATCGGCTACCATGGTGGAGGGGTTCCATATCGATTCTAATTACAAATACAACGAGATCGACGTTGATTTGAAATGGTCAGAATCGATATAAACCTTTAGCCTCTCTTGATAGCCGTTTCGGTAGTGTCACTGTCCGATCCTGATTTCGTTTCCCCGTCCTACTGGACGGTGGTTCGATCCCATGGGGGTACGAAATTATTATCAACTAAAAAATTCCCCCTCGGTACATATATGAAAATATATCAATTCCGAGGTAGAGCGAATATGATATTAAAGGACATTTGTAGCTCGAATGATTTTATATGAATCACGGTGATGTGATAAATATTCATAATAAGGCTGCGTGGGTCAAACGCTCGAATCGGCTACCATGGTGGAGGGGTTCCATATCGATTCTAATTACAAATACAACGAGATCGACGTTGATTTTGAAATGGTCAGAATCGATATAAACCTTTTAGCCTCTCTTGATAGCCGTTTCGGTAGTGTCACTGTCCGATCCTGATTTCGTTCCCCGACCTACTGGACGGTGGTTCGATCCCATGGGGGGTACGAAATTATTATCAACTAAAAAATTCCCCCTCGGATACATTATATGAAAATATATCAATTCTGAGGTAGAGCGAATATGATATTAAAGGACATTTGTAGCTCGAATGATTTATATGAATCACGGTGATGTGATAAATATTCATAATAAGGCTGCGTGGGTCAAACGCTCGAATCGGCTACCATGGTGGAGGGGGTTCCATATCGATTCTAATTACAAATACAACGAGATCGACGTTGATTTGAAATGGTCAGAATCGATATAAACCTTTAGCCTCTCTTGATAGCCGTTTCGGTAGTGTCACTGTCCGATCCTGATTTCGTTCCCCGTCCTACTGGACGGTGGTTCGATCCCATGGGGTACGAAATTATTATCAACTAAAAAATTCCCCCTCGGTACATAGAAAATATCATTCGAATTCCGGTAGAGCGAATATGATAGGTTAAAGGACATTTGTAGCTCGAATGATTTATATGAATCACGGTGATGTGATAAATATTCATAATAAGGCTGCGTGGTCAAACGCTCGAATCGGCTACCATGGTGGAGGGGTTCCATATCGATTCTAATTACAATACAACGAGATCGACGTTGATTTGAAAGTGGTCAGAATCGATATAAACCTTTAGCCTCTCTTGATAGCCGTTTCGGTAGTGTCACTGTCCGATCCTGATTGCGTTCCCCGTCCTACTGGACGGTGGTTCGATCCCATGGGGGTACGAAATTATTATCAACTAAAAAATTCCCCCTCGGTACATATATGAAAATATATCATTCCGAGGTAGAGCGAATATGATATTAAAGGACATTTGTAGCTCGAATGATTTATATGAATCACGGTGATGTGATAATATTCATAATAAGGCTGCTGCGTGGGTCAAACGCTCGAATCGGCTACCATGGTGGAGGGGGTTCCATATCGATTCTAATTACAAATACAACAGATCGACGTTGATTTGAAATGGTCAGAATCGATATAACCTTTAGCCTCTCTTGATAGCCGTTTCGGTAGTGTCACTGTCCGATCCTGATTTCGTTCCCCCGTCCTACTGGACGGTGGTTCGATTCCCATGGGGTACGAAAATTATTATCAACTAAAAAACTTCCCCCTCGGTACATATATGAAAATATATCAATTCCGAGGTAGAGCGAATATGATATTAAAGGACATTTGTAGCTCGAATGATTTATATGAATCACGGTGATGTGATAAATATTCATAATAAGGCTGCGTGGGTCAAACGCTCGAATCGGCTACCATGGTGGAGGGGGTTCCATATCGATTCTAATTACAAATACAACGAGATCGACGTTGATTTGAAATGGTCAGAATCGATATAAACCTTTAGCCTCTCTTGATAGCCGTTTCGGTAGTGTCACTGTCCGATCCTGATTTCGTTCCCCGTCCTACTGGACGGTGGTTCGATCCCATGGGGGTACGAAATTATTATCAACTAAAAAATTCCCCCTCGGTACATATATGAAAATATATCAATTCCGAGGTAGAGCGAATATGATATTAAAGGACATTTGTAGCTCGAATGATTTATATGAATCACGGTGATGTGATAAATATTCATAATAAGGCTGCGTGGGTCAAACGCTCGAATCGGCTACCATGGTGGAGGGGGTTCCATATCGATTCTAATTACAAATACAACGAGATCGACGTTGATTTGAAATGGTCAGAATCGATATAACCTTTAGCCTCTCTTGATAGCCGTTTCGGTAGTGTCACTGTCCGATCCTGATTTCGTTCCCCGTCCTACTGGACGGTGGTTCGATCCATGGGGGTACGAAATTATTATCAACTAAAAAATTCCCCCTCGGTACATATATGAAAATATATCAATTCCGAGGTAGAGCGAATATGATATTAAAGGACAAAATGTAGCTCGAATGATTTATATGAATCACGGTGATGTGATAAATATTCATAATAAGGCTGCGTGGGTCAAACGCTCGAATCGGCTACCATGGTGGAGGGGGTTCCATATCGATTCTAATTACAAATACGAGATCGACGTTGATTTGAAATGGTCAGAATCGATATAAACCTTTAGCCTCTCTTGATAGCCGTTTCGGTAGTGTCACTGTCCGATCCTGATTTCGTTCCCCGTCCTACTGGACGGTGGTTCGATCCCATGGGGGTACGAAATTATTATCAACTAAAAAATTCCCCCTCGGTACTATATGAAGTATATCATTCCGAGTAGAGCGAATATGATATTAAAGGACATTTGTAGCTCGAATGATTTATATGAATCACGGTGATGTGATAAATATTCATAATAAGGCTGCGTGGGTCAAACGCTCGAATCGGCTACCATGGTGGAGGGGGTTCCATATCGATTCTAATTACAAATACAACGAGATCGACGTTGATTTGAAATGGTCAGAATCGATATAAACCTTTAGCCTCTCTTGATAGCCGTTTCGGTAGTGTCACTGTCCGATCCTGATTTGCGTCCCCGTCCTACTGGACGGTGTTCGATCCCATGGGGGTACGAAATTATTATCAACTAAAAAATTCCCCCTCGGTACATATATGAAAATATATCAATTCCGAGGTAGAGCGAATATGATATTAAAGGACATTTGTAGCTCGAATGATTTATATGAATCACGGTGATGTGATAAATATTCATATATATATATATATATATATATATATATATATATATATATATATATATATCTTTCGCTTTGTAAAGGTTAATATTCCTGTTTAATCTTAAATTTCATCAATTTTTATGTCAAATTTAAGTAAGTTTCAGTTCTTAGCAACCAGTTATTGTGAATTACTTTAGTTTTTTATGTATTCCCTTTTAAATTAGTAAATAAACTTTAATTTCATATTTTATAAATGTGAATTATTTTTATATTACAGACTGATGATGTGTCAGGATGGCACGAAACATATCTTAATAAACTCTTATTGATCTTCTGAGTTTCGTTAACCTAACTTTTGACTACATTCGCATCTTTTGATATATACATACATATCTCATAAATTCTTGTATTTACTATCCCAGTGATATTTCCAAAATCTCTCTCTCTCTCTCTCTCTCTCTCTCTCTCTCTCTCTCTCTCTCTCTCTCTCTCTCTCTCTCTCTCTCTCAATAGGAAAAGGTGGAGGCGTATGTTATATGTCAAGGCCCATCTCAGCCCAATAGTGTGTAAAATTACAACCAAGCGAGAAGTAATTGGCATCAATATAAAGAGTTTAGGGACGAAGATATTTCTAATGCCAATGTACCGACCTTCCCACAACCACAAATGTCCGACGAGATGTATGCACTACATGGACAAGAAATTAACAACAAACTCAGGATAATAATTGGAGACTTCAATGCAGCAGTACACTGGGACAGTATGACCTCCGCATCAAACTTAGGAGATTTTTGGAGTTTGTAAAAAATGAATTCATCCACCAATGGGTTGACAAACCTACTAGAGGAAACAACATACTAGACATCGTTCTATCAACAAAAGCGACCATAAAATTATTACATTTCATATCAATATTCAACATGATAAGGAGAAGATACTAAAGAGATTAGAGTACCGTCGAGGAGACCTAAAAAATTCAAGGTGTATGTTAAAAATCTGTTGTACCACAGGAACACTGACATAGATAAGTACTGGGAAACCTTTCTAGAAGACTACACAGAAAAACACTCTAGATGTATACCATTAAGTGGTTCGACAAGAAATTAAAAATAAAATAAGAGAAAGAGACAGATTACCCAAATCATTGAACCCACACCCAACACCAGAAGAGGAAGCAGTCATAATGAATTCTGTATAATGGTGGACAAATTAGTAAGAAATGCAAAGATAAATGAGGATAAGAGAGTTGTATCAGTTTGTAAAGAAAACTTAAAAGAATTCTTTGAGCATGTTAAAAGTAGGAAACCAATAAAAAATAGCATGGGTTCCCTAAGAGACAATAGAAGAAACCTGATGAACTCAGACTTGGAAAAAGCAGTTACTGAATTTTTTTGCTAGTGTTTTCACAATTGAAGATACTACCTCAATCCCTGAACCAGCTACTAAATATGACGGGGGCAGAACCGGTGAACAAAATAACATTTACAAAAGTGGATATTAAAAACAAAATAGATAACTAAACAAGTTCAAATCTCCTGGCCAATATGGGATTCATCCAAGAGACATTAAAGAATTAAAAGTGGAGACAGTTCATCACCTATATAAACTCTACACAAACTACAGAACAACGAAAGGCATCAAAAGGGATAGAAACAGGTAATGTGGCCCCAGTTTACAAAAAAGGCCCAAGAGAAGAGCCAGGAAATTATCGACCAATCTGTCTAACGTCAGTCCCTTGTAAGATTTTTTGAGTCCATAATTGCAGACCAAATTGTGGATCACATTGATAGAAACAACTTGTTGTTAAACAGCCAACACAGTTTCAGACAAAACAGATCCTGCCTATCAAACCTCTTGGAGTTTTTCATAACATAGTTTGGTATTTACGACAGTAGTAGAGCAATAGATATACTCTACTTAGATTTCCAAAAGGCCTTTGACAAAGTTCCACACGAGAAACTAATGACCAAAGTCGGGGTTTTAGGAATTACAGGAGAAATAGCAGACTTGATCGAAGACTGCTAATTAATAGAAAACAGAGTCGTAATAAATGGTGAATAATCAGAATGGGCAGATGTGACAAGCGGAGTCCTTGGTCCGTTCCTGTGTTTTATCTACATTAATGAAACTGATGTAGGCTTAACTAACACGAGAGCAAAATTTGCAGATGATACTAAACTAGGTGTAAATGCAGCAGTGCCAGATACAGTGGAAAGTTAAGAAATTATCTGGAAAATGGGAGCGTGGTCAAAAAGATGGCAAATGCATTTTGACCTGGATAAATATAGTTACAAATAGGAACAAACAACCCTCATGCGAACTACATGCTGCTTGGGAATGGCATAAATAGCGTAGAACAAGAAGAGGACCTTGGAGTTATTTTTACCAAGGACTTAAAATCCACACAGCAATGTATCAAAGCTGAAAAGAAGACAAAGAAACTATTGGAATAAATAAAGAGGCAGTTCAAATACACAAAAAAGGAAACGGTGCAGCAGCTCTACACATCAATAGTTAGACCACATCTTGAGTATGCAGTACAGTTTTGGTCACCAGTGGTAAGAAAGGACATAAACTGACTTAAAGGGGTGAAAGCAAGAGCCACAAAGTTAATCAAACCCATCAGACAAAGACGACTAGAGAGCTTGAACATGTACGACTTAGAAACACGACAATTGCGAGGAAAACTAATAGAGACTTTCAAAATACTGAAAGGAATAACAAAAGTAGATGGTAACTTTTTTACATTAAATGAAAACCAGAAAAGAAATAACAGCTGGAAACTAGAACTGAAGAGATACATCTCCCTGTGTGGGAACTTCTTCACATACAAGATATGTGACACGTGGAATAAACTACCACCAGAAGATGTAAACAGCAACAGTGCGGAAGTTTGAAAGAAAACTAGACAAAATCATTAGAGCCCTGTGAATGAATTGTAACACTTGCTCCTAGAAATAAGTGGGCACATGATGTCTCGGATGGGTTGATAAGCCTTTGAAACATCCTAATCCTTGTAACTCCTTGTAACTCTTTCTCTCTCATCTTGTATTTACTATCCCCGGTGCCAATTCCAGAACCTCTCTCTCACTCTATCCTTCATATCAAGAACTCTTGTCTTTTCCATCCACAATCTCTCTCTCTCTCTCTCTCTCTCTCTCTCTCTCTCTCTCTCTCTCTCTCTATTCATATCTCAAATTCTTGTATTTACTATCACCAGTGCCACTTCCAAACCCCACTCACTCTCTCTCTCTCTCTCTCTCTCTCTTCTCTCTCTCTCTCTCTCTCTTAAAAGCTTGTCTTTCCCATCCCCCGTACCATTTCCGAAACCTCTCTCTATATCTCTTTTTCAGATTCTTTTCCTTTTAAGACCTATAACATTTTTTCCAACAGTTACCTCTCACCCTTTTTTTTAAGCAAAACGAGCGTCCATCTCTCTCTCTCTCTCTCTCTCTCTCTCTCTCTCTCTCTCTCTCACGGGTCACCCGAAATCCTCCCGGGTCGGCTCCCCCACCTACCGAGATGCAAGGTGAGGTTACGAGGCCGTAAAACGGCGGGTTTCGGCTCCGACAGCAACACTTATGACGCACATGAAATTGTAGCTGCACGCCCCGTATCCATCGCCCGGAGACCGTGTTCACACTCGTGTCAACCCCGTAAAACTCCTCCCGACCCAACAGCCATTAAGCACTCGCACAAATGGATTTTCTTCTTCTTCTACTTCTCCCTGGACTCTCGTCCTTCTGGTTACTCTCTTTCCTTATTCCCTCTTTTTCTTCTTCTTTAATCTCGTTTGGCTCTCGTTACCTAAACTCAGCTTTTCTCTCTTCTCTCTCTCTTCTTTATATCTCCTCCTCTTCTGTCCCTATTCATCCCCTCAGCATCAACCTTCCATTTTAAAACCTTCTATTCCATCTCTTCTCCTTTTTCCATATATATCATCCTTCTTTCCTTTCACCCTCCTCCTATCCTCCTCCCCCTCCTGATATTCGTGGCCCTTCAAGCTTCCTTCTCACCAAAACAAATCCTTTACAATTCCTCTCTCATTCCTTCTTACTTCCTTTCCCACCTTAAATTACTCTGTCTTTCGTCCCTTTCATTCTGCATTCTCTTTCTTGACGCGAGACTTTCTTCCTTCTCTGAAATTCCCCTCCTTCTATGGCCGCTCTCCTTTCTTTATTAACCCTTTTTTTTCAGTTCTTTCCCTTTCCTGGATTTATTCCCCAACCTTATTTACTCCTTAAACAAAAGCGTTCGGAGTCCTCCACCTTCTGTCTCACCTACCTCCGACAAATGTAGTGAGTGTCGCCGCACACCCTGCCTTCTTTCAGATCAATTGAGGGATGGGCAGACGGAGACTAAAATTCCCTTTTCAAAAGTAAGTCTTATCTACTTCGATATTTTATCATACGCTGCCTTTTCGTAAGCTATTTGTAAAATTCCTCATTTACCTTTTTTGCATAGTTTTTATTTATTGGTTAGAAAAGTTAAGTGAAAACAACAACCTCTTTGTTAGCTATGTTTCGGATCTGGCTTCTGCAAAAATGTTACAACTGTTAGACCAAACACAGAAAACAGTGAGATGTATAACTGCCGCTGTTTTCTTCCTAACAGACATTACAACCAGGGAGACGCATGACCTTGTATATGTATATGTACGACTATAGAAAAGAAATAATTATATAAATATATATATATATATGTGTGTGTGTGTGTGTGTGTGTGTGTCTGTGTATAAACGTACAACTATATGTGTGTAAGTATGTATGTGTATAAACGCAAATATATATACATATATATGTGTGTGTATATATATACATACATGTATAAAGTCTGCGTGTGTATGCATATACAAAATTCTATTATTGTTTGGTTCCATGTTATGCAGCCACTCTCCTCTTTAGGGGCTTGCAATAGAAAGGACTGTTAATTTTGTTCCCTGTGTATATTATTACAACTTTTAGCTACCTGTAAAATTCACCAAAATCAACAGACGACCAGGAGACGTAATAAGAAGGAAAATCCCGAAAAAAGTTAAAAATCAATGGAGAACGTTCAAATTTGACCCAAGTTCAAAAATTTGCAAATGATGGAAAATATTTCAAAATTAAATACAAAGCGAGGCATTCACTAGCAAATGGAGAAGGGACACAAAGAAGGATGCTTGCAATTTCAAAAATAATCGTCATAAACAAGGAGAGAAGAAAAATTCGCAATTAAGACGAAACGTAACATAAAAAATGTGAACCTTTCAAAACTTAAAGGGAAAGTTGCGAAACAAAACAAATATTCCTCGGTAAAACACTTCTCTTTTTCTCTATTAGACTTCGCCTTTCCCATTTTTTACCCTTCCTTTTTCCTTTATTCTACCTTCCTTTTATTTTTCGTTTTTCATCCTTATTTTTTTTCGGGTTTCCGTAGTTTCATTTTCCCTCCCTTACATTTTCCTTCCCTTTTCCCTTTGTTTTTCTCCTTTCCTTTCTCGCCATTGTTTTTATCCTTCACGTGTTTTTATCCTGTCTTGAATTTTCCTTTTGTGAGGATCTGGGCAAGAAATTGGAACCGGTGACGTCCTGAGCCTCACCCGAGGCGGGGCTTCGCATCGAAATAAAAGAATTGAAATTCAGCCGCGATTTTTACAAATAGGAAAGATTTACGATAATTATGTGCAAAATAGATCAACATTAAATTGCACATAAGAGCGTTCTTCACTAGCAAGACCGAAATTTACTAAAACGCCAAGATTTATAAGTAAAGGCAAAATTTGCAAACTAATCTTAAGCGCTCTAAAGGTCATTCATATATATGAAAAATTAAACAACGCAAAATAAAAAATAACTACCAAATGTTAACAAAAACCGACAGGAAACTTAGGGAAGTTCACAAGATGGACATTCATAAATCATAACACACTCGTACTCACGTGGATTTCGGGACTCTTTGTGACCCCTTACCGTTCGCACTTGATAAGTTTCCTTACCATTTGGCATTTTCCGAAAAGGGGCGTTACCCCTATGATCCTCCTCCCTCGGTCAGGGGTCGATGGACCGAGTACAGGTGTGTACAGGCCTTCACTTTAGATTAAGAAATTTGTTTACATAACAAATGATGAAAGAATACCCTCATGGCGCTTACTGTTTGACCCTGGGAATAACGTTTAGGCCTCTCACGCACTGGTTACGACATCACAGGGGGGGAAAAATGCTGTTAGGTAGACTTCCTTCCTGCAGTGATCACAAAACTGGGTGCCTAAATATTAAAACAATGACTGATGACCAAAACAAGAAATACTGAAGTGACAATACTTTGCATAACTGGTATTCTTACTCACTTACTATATATAACCAAATAGAATAAAATCACTTATAACTGAAATTACAAAAGACTGATATTGAACCACGAATATGCAGAAAAGGATCACATACTAAAAACCCACACGCTTAAACCTTCCCTTTACAAACCTGAAGATATCAGAAACAGACCTCTGCCGTCGGATTTCAACAGAAAATGCCGTCACAGCAGTTATGGACATCAACAAAGACCATATTTCTAAGCTGGTTGCACACTATGTCAGGTTATGCGGTGACTTCCGCCATGGCTGACCTCGACTGCTCTCTCAGTTTCATTAAGGGAAAAATACAAGTCCTTAGAAACATCAACCATGCATCTGAAGAGAGAGAGAGAGAGAGAGAGAGAGAGAGAGAGAGAGAGAGAGAGAGAGAGAGAGAGAGAGAGTCAACTACAACGTATTTCTGCTGGAGAACGTGTATCTCAAACTTTCACTAACAATATCTCTTCAAAGGCTTCCAGCACCAAGGCCCAGACGACCAAATCTCAATATTAATCTGAGGAAACACAGAAATATTACACATATCACTGTCAGTAATGACTATGCCACAGGTTAAAAGAAAAAAAAAAAAAAAAAAATCTGGGAGCACCTCTCGGAAAAAAGGTTCCTCGTCATAACAACCATAATTGACTTCAAGACGGTTTATCCTGACGAGGACAGACAGATGCTGACGGCGCGCGGGTGGGAGGGCCTCAATGGGTTGTCTTTCGGGTTCCTGTAGCAGCTAATCAAACGAGCGCCCTCCGGAAACGCTTTTCTTTAAAAGATCTGAAGAACAGATACTCGAATATGGAATGTTCCCTCCCCTGGCCTGTGCAATCAGTCTCCCTACCTTAAGAGGCACAAGAAGTTCCCCGTCTCGGGGGAAGGGGTCAAGTTTTTTCCTCCCTTTACATATGCACTGAGTTCCCCACCAATTGCAGGTGCAAGAGATACCCCTCCCTTTAACATATTAAAAGGGTTCCCCTCCTTTAGCATGTGATAAGATTTCCCCTCCTTTGACATATACAAGGAGTTCCATTTCTCGCGTGCAAGAGGGGGTGGGGGCGGCTTTATCCTCTTGTTGGGCGAGGTTAGGTCATTCGGATCAAGCAGTCAGGTACTTGGCATTAAAACGCATTTTTTTCATATTCGAAATCTTCAGCAGGATATAATTTCACCTCCCTTGAACCTCAATTTCATAAAAAGTGCGGTGATTAAAATCAAAATATGATTATTTATATCTGAAGCAAAAAATTTAAAAGCTTACAAAAACGTTCTTTGGGAGAAGTAAATATTTCAATAATGTCACGATAAATGAATATGAAGAAATAATATGAAGAAAAATCAAATGATTGGCTTATAACTCCATGAGCTGAGTAATTTGATAATCGAAGACTCATTTTGGGATGATCCTTTCACTTCAGGTGCATAAATATCGTCTTACTTTCCGGTCTGCTTCAACCAAAATTTCATTATCGAGCTCAGTGAGGAACAACTTGGGCTCGAAAGGCCATGCATGCATTAGCCTGCCTGTCACATAGATAGAATATAAGATTTAGGCCAAAAGTCAAGCACTGGGACCTATGAGGTCATTCTGTGCTGAAACAGAAATTGAGTTAAATGATTTGAAAGGTATAACAGGAGGAAAGCCTCGCAGTTGCACTATGAAACAACTGTTAGAGAGGAAGGAAAGACATGTGGAAGAAAGAAATATGAACGGAGGTACAGAAAAAAGGAATGAAAGAGGTTACAGCTAGGGGCCGGAGGCACGCTGCAAAAACCCTTCAGTAATGTCTACCGTGCACCACGTGAGGTGCGCTGACGGCACTAACCCCCTAACTGTCAGTCCAACCCATGGCAGTCTCTTCTTGCAAAGGCCAACGGGGCGGACAGTCTGGCACCCGATCTCGACCTAACTCGAGGAGGAGTGGGATTTGACTCGAAAGGAGGCAACTAACTACTCGCTTCACATTATGGATCGTCGAGGTGACTGTTCCTTTCACATTAGCTTTCTTCCCGAAACGTTTATTCAGAACTGAGATATATAAGACACTAAGGTGATTACATGGCAGTTATTCTAGAAAAGTGCGAAGGTACAGTTACTGAATAATGAGGGTCACCGCTATTCGGGATAAATGCATCTTATTATATTTTAAATGCAACGAATGTTTTGGGACTTTTATTCTTTGTCAAAAATAATTCAGTTTCGCCTCTCTTTGCTTACATACCCATCTACACAATTTGCGCAAGACATCTTACCTATTCTGCTCTCTCTCTCTCTCTCTCTCTCTCTCTCTCTCTCTCTCTCTCTCTCTCTCTCTCTCTCTCTCTCTGTGTGTGTGTGTGTGTGTGTGTGTATGTGTGTGTGTGAATTTCACATAATAAACACAGCTCACATATTCAGCTCTTCACTGAAAACCGCCCCACCCAACCAACCAAACATCATCCTCTCTCTCTCCAAATATTGCAAGCCAAAGGGGAGCGTCGAGTGAATAAAAGCTTTCACGATGATATCTGGCGAAAATCTGGAAAAGCTGGCTGTCTCTGGAGAGAACCCTTGACAGGCACACAGCGGTCGCCCCCAGAAGACTGGAACGTTAATTGCGTGTAGAACAAGGCAGCTCTGCGCCATAACTAATTACTCAAGACCGCTCGCCGTTATAAAATATGCGGGACTCAGTGGTGGGTCTTCGCTTTTGGGGACGAATTAAATCTATAAATGGAAACGGAAATAAATGCGATGAAGGATAAAGAAGGTAAAATAAACATAGCTCTTTCAATTTCCTTAAAGGGTATTCTTTTACAGATGAGCTATATATGTATAATATAAACAACACACACACACACACACACATATATATATATATATATATATATATATATATATATATATATATATATATGTATATATATATGTGTATATATATATATATATATATATATATATATACACATACATGTGTGTGTGTACACAAAATAAAATGAAGCAAAGGAAAATCAAGATAGTTCTGGAAAATAGGCAGTTATGCTGATGATCCTCTTTCCGGTTGAATTGAATAAGTGAATGGAAATGGCAAAGAAACAAAGATAAATTACACATCGAGGCAGGAGATTCCAAGGGAGACCTTTTTTGATGGAGTGAATTAAATAGATGAATATAAACTGAAGTCGTTATGATGTAGGAAACTAAATCGGAATAAAAAGATAGTAATTAGAATTCACGCAAATAATGATGGCGGGTCTTCTTTTCGAACGAATAAAGTTGCGAATGGTGATGTAAAAGAACAGGACCAAGATAAATGAATGAAATGAAAATGGGTTGAATGTAAATAGTCCGAATTTTATAAGCACCAGGCTGGATTTAAGAAGCTTTCTTCAAAGAAATCTAATGGTGAAATAAAGTATGACATCAACTTCCATGAAAACCAATTCCTCGAAAATTCTCCTCCTACAAATTTCTCCTCCTGTTTTCAGCTAATTTAGATGAACTATTACAAAATTTATTCAAAAAATGTATGTTTTTCTTTAATATACCTATATCAATAAACAATGCTTAATGCGGAGCAAATAACAACGCCTTCTTTACAATATCACTCATATTGACCATAAATTATTATGGGGAATCAGGTGTCCCCCCTGACTCAACACTAACAGACTCCCACAGAGTTGAATGCCACTCGCTGACAGGAACATATACTACATTATGATGAAAATGACGTCAAGAACGATTAATACGATATTTTCAGAGCAAAACGCATACTACTTCAAATTCAGGAACATAAACTTTGTCCACGAGTGACGTTACCGTTGAAAAAAATTAAGTACTCAAACATTTTCTCTCTCTCTCTCTCTCTCTCTCTCTCTCCTCTCTCTCGTCTCTTCTCTTCTCTAAGAGAGAGAGAGAAGCATAAGCGAGTCTTGAGAGAATAGATATATACTAGCTGACTATTAGGTATATAGAGGAGGAGAGAGAGAGAGTATATGAGTTAGTAGATATTATATATAATTATTATAATAGATAGAATATTTATATAGTATATTATATTATATATAGATAATATATGATTATAATATTATTAATATAATATATATATATATATAATTCTATATATATATATTATAAAATATTGCTATAGATATATGTATATATATATATGTGTGTGTGTGTGTAGAAATTTATACTTATACACCACACTACAATTGCAGAGAGAGAGAGAGAAGGATGAGAAAGAGAGAGGAGGGAGAAGGAGAAGGAGGAGAGATAGAGAGAGAGAGACGATGAGACGAGAGAGAGAGAGTTTAATAATTGTCTCGTCGAGGCCCATCTATTAATAACTCCTCCGTACCTGTGTTCCTATGCTTCCCGGATAAACTCCTGGAGGCTCCTGGTAAGAACCAGTAAAGACCCTTCTACCGAACTAGGAACTGTAGGCTCCCTCTAGAATGCCGGGAGGAACGCCTTAAAAACGTTTTTCATTTGGCCTCATAACAAAAACCTAGACAAGCATAAACAGATCCTATTCCCTTAGACTCCTGGAAGACACTGGATCCATTCCAGTAACAGTTTCATCACTTTCTAGAAACTGAGAATGAAATTACGTTAACTATAAGTTCGAGGAGCCACAGAGATTCAAAATGGCTTACGGACTGGTTACTAAATAGATGAAGTGTCTTTGGGAAATCACTGAAAGCAGAAATTGGTCCGTGGTCTCGTTCAGTATTAGAATAAATCGAAGTCATCATCAGAGGCAATCCTCCGAAGATTCCAGAGAAAACCTGTGGTCCTCCGCCTGGCAGAGGAGCCCTTTTTCAAGTGTTTCTCAGGGGAGCTCAGAGGAGATTGACAAAATATCTTTCCCGGAGGTATCTGGGGATTCCATTGACTCAGGTTGACAGAGTAATCCTCCTCCTCCAGAGCTTCCCAGAGAAGACAGACGGATCCTCAGGGATTGGGAAATTGACCAAGGACTTTCACATCCCTGAATTCGAAAGTGGTAGTTATGAAATTATATATATTATCTCGACGGAAAACTCGTTTGCTGTGAAATATCTTAATGTAACCATCGTATGTCAGCATTCTTTTCTTTCCTGTTTCTTACACCCTACCCATAGCTACGACCCACAGCAGTCGTTTGACCATCAGATGCGTAATCAATAGCAGGAGTCAGCAGTGGCACAATGAGTTAAGGGGAAAGAACCGCAATAGTTTCTTCCTGATGTGGGTGGAACCTGGGTGTTGCAAAAGTCCTCGATCTTAGGAAATAATGAGAGAGAGAGAGAGAGAGAGAGAGAGAGAGAGAGAGAGAGAGAGAGAGAGAGAGAGAGAGAGAGAGAGAGAGAGAGAAGCCTGCCGTATAAAGGTTGATTCTCAGTGAAAACTTTCCACTTACAGCCAATTTACAGAGAATGGGCTTACGAGCAACAAGTCCTACACTACTTTATAAACTGAAATTGGAAATACATCAAACAAGAATGTATAGCAATATAACTCATAAGCATTCAACTATAATGTTGAAAACAAAGTCAGGTCAATTCCAGTGGGGAAAATAAAGTTATTTGTCTTAAAAGGACAGCCAAATGTGACGGGCAAACCAACGACCATCTAGCCCGGGCTTAAGAAACCTGGAACATTGAAAGGAAAAGAATCGGGTCCAATTTCTGAATCTGATACCGCTCGCCCAAAGGCTTTGTCCTTAAATCACAGGTGAAGATCGAATCAAGAAGTTGAACCAAAAGAAGCTGTACAAATAGGTTGGAGGAAGTCAAAGGAAACACTTGAAAAGTTATAAAGGTCAAAAGTCACAAAGGACGATGCAGCAATAGACCTATCCGAACGAAATAAGACTTTTGGTAGGTAACGAAATGGTTCACAACAAAAAGATAACAAATCTAAATAAACAAAGAAAAACAGCGGAGAAAATCTCTCCCCAAAATATGGGCAGAGTATTAAATGGAGTGTCACGTGACCAAGTGACACAAAAGGTAACCGGAGAAAAATAGCAGAAAATTTAATTCCAACACTTTCCCTCTCACATACACTCGACACTCCTTTAGAAACGAAAAGAAATTTTCCGAGCTTGGTATACTATACAAACACTGCTTTGTATGTTGCTCAGACTTTACTACATTTGTTACCGTCTTAATTTTTAAGTTGAATATACGCATAAAATATCAATATATACATACATACACACAAACACACACACATACAATATATATATATACAAATATATATACACACACACACAGACACACACACACACACATATATATATATATATATATATATATATATATATATATATATATATATATATCTATATATATATATATATATATGACTGGTAAAAGTGTTCTGTAACAACAGAATTCCATCTAATAAAAGGAGCCCATAAAAACACCAAAATGTAGAGAGAAAAGTACTATATTTCAGAGACTGCTGTCTCTCTCTTCAGGTATATGAATGAGAAAAGTTTACAGAAAAGGTGGTATTTATACCAAGAGATTCGTCCACAAGTAAGCCATTTAGGTCACCCCCGCTGATAATCTTCCTTTAATCTTCTTAAGCGTTGGTTGAATGAACACTGCGTCGGACATCGTCGACGCAGTGTTCATTCAACCAACGCTTAAGAAGATTAAAGGAAGATTATCAGGCGGGGGTGACCTAAATTGGCTTACTTGTGGACGAATCTCTTGGTATAAATACCACCTTTTCTGTAAACTTTTCTCATTCATATACCTAAGAGAGAGAACAGCAGTCTCTGAAATATAGTACTTTTCTCTCTACATTTTGGTGGTTTCTATGGGCTCCTTTTATTAGATATTATATATATATATATAGATATTATATATATATAAGAATATATATATAATATATATATATATATATATATATATATATTAATATAAAGTTTTCGGACATTTTAGTTTAACCAGACCACCGAGCTGATTGACAGCTCTCCAAGGGCTGGCCGGAAGGATTAGATAATTTTACGTAGCTAGGAACCAATTGGTTACTTAGCAACGGGATCCGAACCCCATTATATCGAGAAATGAATTTCTAATCCCCAGAAATAAATTCCTCTGATTCCTTGTGGGCAGAGCGGGGAAGTAAATTCGGACTACCAAATCAGTAGGCGAGCACGTAACCCACTCATCCAACAAGGAAATATATATTGATATAATGATAATATAGATATATATATATATATATAATATATATATATATATATATATATATATATCTTCTTTCCCACCATCATCCCTACATTAAGGGTTAGGTTGCCTAATGTACCTTAAAACATAAAGCATGGTTTATTGTTTGGCAGAGGCGTTTTTACAACTGCATGCCCTTTCTGTCATCAACCACAGTTACTAGGGCCTAGCCTTTGACTAAAAAGTCACCTGCAGGCAGCTGTTTCAACAGTTATCGGCGGTGAGCCTAGTCTGTTGCTAAAAAGTAAGATTGCAAGGCAGCAGTTTCCACAGTTATTGGCAGTGGGCCTAGCCTTTTACTAATAGTAAGACTGCAAGGCAGCAGCTGTACTTTTAGTCACCCTTTACAACACGGAGGACTTACAGTGGTAGTATTCTTACACTCTCCCCCTGGGAATTAAACATATCATATATATATATATATATATATATATATATATATATATATATATATATATATAGATATTTACATATCTATATACTATATATATATATATATATATATAGTTTAAAAAATCACAGTAGATGCACGTGACTTCATGATACAAGCGAATACCACAGGAGCTCTCTCAGATGCTCCCCATTCCAAATGTAAGCAACAGCTCTTCATCTGCTGAGGTGCCCTTGTCCCTTGTGTCCCACGTGGCTGGAATCTAGACCCTTTTACCTGACGGCACTGAAGTGCAATCTCCCTTCCTTCATCGGTGCCCTTTAAGAAGCGGAGACCAGCAATCAAAGATGGTAAAGTACGTACGTAGTTGGCAGTCATTTTTGAGTCTTTACTGTATTGTGACAGTGGGAACGTTCCTAGCTAATCCTTGTCATCCCCAACCACAGCAGTGCTCCCCTGTTCCACGAAGCTGATCTAATTTAAGTGCTGTAGTTCCCTTGAATGTGATTACTAGTGCTCATAGCTTGAATAGCCTCCCAGTATTAGCAGTTGCTAAGAGAAAGAACTGGGGGAGATAACATAAGTTGGTGTCTGTGTTTCACACCTCCCATTCAATGCAAGAACTATCTGTGAAGTAATTCAGTCACTTTTTGCCCTCTGAGGGAATTCTGGTAACGTAAGATTTATATTAAGCAAGTCTGAAGATTTGGCGGCATCATCGCACTTGATCAATCCTTTGTGTGTTGCATGTGTGGTTATAGAACAATACCTTGTTGCAGGTATCCTATCACCTTCATCCCTGCTGTGGGACGTGGACTTCCTTATCCTTCAAAACTCTGGGCCCCCCTTAACCGTGCTTAGAGTCCTCCGCACGTGTCGGAAATCCTATCACGTGACCCCAGCGCTACAAGCAACTGTTCTTTCAGTAATAAGTTGGACCTTGAGAGTCCTAGAGCCCTTATGGCCCCCGTGAATACGTCGAGTAATTAACTTGAAAATATATCTATTCCCTGTGAATTTGATCCTTGAGAGTTCCCTTACATTTACCCTTGAAATCTAATATCAGCCCTAAGACGTAAATTCTGATCATGAACTAGACCTTATAAGGCCTTCCTTTTGATTAAGTCAGATTCATTAAACCGCTGTGCAAGTAAAAAAAAAGAGGCAAAATTTATGATACTATATATACACTTTATTTTTACACTTTATCTTCCCGCCACTGGCCAGTGGCTTAAGGCTGAAATAGTTCCTCTCCATCTGTCTCTATCCCGAGCCATTTCCCTCGATTCCTCTAGGTTCTGGATTTCATCTCCAAAAGCTCTGACAATTATGTCTATCCACCTCGTTCTTGGCCTACCCAGTCGTCTTCTTCCTATTTGTACTGCTCTCAGTATATATATATATATAATATATATATATATATAATATATATATATATATATATAATATATTATATATATATACATATATAATCATATATATATCTATATATATATATTATATATATATTATATATATATTTATATATATCTATATACATATACATGCATATATACATGTGCACATATACATACATACACATATATGATATATATATATATATATATATATATATATATATATATATACTATATGTATATATATGTATTACAATATCCACGCTAAGGTTACTCAAGGTCCGGATTGACAACCATAATGCGGTCAGTTACAGAAAATGCATCAAACTTTCATCTCATGAGTTCTCTAACATCGGAGAACAAACCAAGAATTGCAAATACGAAATCCTGTATAATGACTTGGTGATTTTTAGACAGGGCATCTAACCAACAACTTTTGGCCATTACCACATCATTATTTATGTATAAAGCAGCTTATTCCTCCCAAAACAAGCAGTCTGTTTCTACTCCTCTCGAACTCTTTGAGTAGTCCTCACACATCGACCCCGTTTCCTGGTCAGTCTTCTCTTAACAAATCTGTGCCAGAACTCTAAAGCCTACGCTTCTCACGCTCAAGTAACAAGTCGTCACCAGTATGAGAAGCTGAAGAAGATCTTACCAAACTCATTATTCTATGTACTTTGGGTCTTAATAGACAGATTCATGCCATCCCCAGCAGTTTGTGTACAACAGATCTTCGACGCAGCACAGCGACCGTTAAGTGATGAAAGCCGCCATTCTCAAAATGTGAGCCCTCGCCCGTCTTCCTCTTGCAGCAGATGGTTCACCAAAATCAATTGACATCCTCAAGGCCCTATGGCTGCAAAGCCAGGGAAAATATATTTTGGGCAGAGAGAGTTCAGCCCCACCCCCAAGATGAGAAGGGTCCCATAGGCCTATGTTTAATATCACAGAATTCTGATAAGAGTATCGGAACTAACTTTAAAACAAGAAGGGCATAATTTTATGTTCAGTTGTGTTTTCTCACACCTGGAAAATACCTAATAATTCTTTGTCTAACATGAAAAGTTTTCTCATATATATATATATATATATATATATATATATATATATATATATATATATATATATATATATTATATATAAATCACTGATTCAGCAGTCAGTCATCAATTTGTGTTTTCTCGGGAACCCGACATTATAGTTCTTTTCGATGGTGAGTGGCCGGAGGGCCTTACAGTATTATACGTAATATACACACACACATACACACACACACACACACACATATATATACATATATATATATATATATATATATATATATATATATATATATATATATATATTAAAACCTTTCAATAAAGTAACTAATGAAGATGTGCTAATGTTTTGTAATGTGTTCTATACTTCCTTCGTGTAATTCTAATTCCTAAAAGATTGGAACAAAATGATCTTACAGAATCACTATATACAAAGAATCTTTGGGCTAAAACAAATTATGTAAGAGTCAAAGAATAGTCTCAAACAATCAAATATAACAAATGCTAAATAAATATGTAACAACGGCCATAGTAAACGTTTTGGTTACGGTGGTAATAAATTCAAAAAATAAAAAGGAAATAAGTATGATTAAAATACATAAAAGAAATTCGAGCGAGTCAAGTAAACATCACTGATCTTGCAGTGCACCGGACATCATGCCTGTCATCCACGGCAGTATTGCCAAACCAACGGTGCAGCAACGCGAAATGCAAAGGGTTTCCGACTTTAACAAGATTTACGGAATAGTTGGTTTTCCCAATTGATTTAACAGCCTCTAGACGCCCCATTTACGCCGAGACCAACACTGAACTCGAGCCCTCGCCGTCCAACCCCCCCCCCCCCCCCCCCCCCCCCCCCCCCTCACACACCATCATTCTGCACACTAGAGAACTGCTCCTCCCCCAAACCCCACTCCAAAATTTTAACCTCAGTGCTGAATTCACATTAGCTCCCAATCTCACAGAAAATTAACACCAGAAAATCTTACCTGCTCCCACCTCACAAAAAAAAAAAAAAAAAAAAAAATCACCAAAATGTCCCACACACAAAAAAAAAAAAACTCATCTGACTCAACCAAACGAATAGAGAACCACCTATAATTGCATCATCTTCCAATCTCACAAAAACAGAACACCCGTAATTGCATCAGCTGCCAAAGTCACAAATATCACCCAAGAACTTCAACTATTACCAATCCTGGGGAAAGTTAATACCCATAATCCACTCGCCCGTCTACCTTAAAGGGAACCCGGAAAAATTCTTTATGATCAAGATACCACTTTAATAAACCAACCGAAAATCCCCTCCGTTTTTGTATAAAAAAAAAAAAGAAGAAAATCTGGAGGAAGGTGTAGAGCGTTGTTCCTCGGGTGTAATCGTGACGGGGCTATTACATTACGCACATATTTTTCACCCCAATCACGTCTTGTCCCCATGAAACGCATCAGCCGAAATGCTGAAATCGGTGTATGTTTCGCCTATGGGAAAGGGCCGGCTCA
>NC_061091.1:46364683-46409683 GCF_015104395.2 Macrobrachium nipponense
AATTTCGCGGCACACGCTACAGGTAGGTCAGGTGATCTACCGCCCTGCCCTGGGTGGCAGGACTAGGAACCATCCCCGTTTTCTAATCAGAATTCTTCTCTTCCACCTGTCTCCTGCGGGGAGGCTGGGTGGGCCATTAATCGTATATATCTGTCAGGTAAGTATGTATAAAACTTTATTGTAACATGACAATATCATTTTTATACATTCAACTTCCCTGCCAGATATATACTTAGCTGATTAGCACCCATTGGTGGTGGGTAAGAGACAGCTAACTACTGAAATAGACAGGTAAACAACATATGTTGTAGGTATTAATAAACCTTGGTTCCTACCTTATTAGGCTGAAGACTTCGCGGCTACTGCCTTGGAGTCTGCTTAGCCTCAAGAGCCTCAGCGAGATATTGATCTATGGCTAAGAGTTCTTGTGGGTCTGCCAATGGGGTCTTATCCACTTACTCGGCAGAGCCTAAAGGCCTTTGTCATTGGGTGCTATTCCACTAACATGACAATACACCTTGTTCAAGGAGCACAAAACCGATCCCGATCACCTGATCCTAACATCCATGTTAGTTCTAAGATTGTAAGGAGTTATCCCCGAACTCCTTACAAACAACCAAAAACTCGAAACATAATTACACTTTCATTACAAAATATACAAAAAAAAAAAATTTTGTACTCCCCTACTAGTCATACATACCCTTGATCCCCTACCAGCAATGAACATCTGCTCCCGTGCGACAGTAGTGAGCTTGCTAATAGAAAACCAAGCACATATCTGACAAGAGGGTTTATGTACGATAAAAAACACAAAATTAAGGATCAGTCTTTGCTCCAAGACCCAGTACTGTATCTGCTGATACAAAAGGACCTAGCGAGAAGCACTTCTCATAGGTCACTCTCACATCCTTCAGATAATGAGATGCAAACACTGAATTGCACCTCCAATATGTAGTCTCAATGATATTCTTTAGAGACATATTCTTTTGGAATGCCAAAGACAGTTGCTACTGCCCTCACTTCATGAGTCTTGACCTTTAGAAGACCGAAGGATTCCTCCGAGCAGTTCTTGTGAGCGTCCGTAATAACGCTTCTCACAAAGAAAGCCAAGGCGTTCTTGGACATGAGTCTTTTGGGTTCTTCACCGCACACCAAAGACCTTGTTGACAAGCTCCCATCTGTCTCTTCCTCTCTAAATAATATTTAAGAGCTCTCACTGGACAGAGAGATCTCTCTATCTCTCTGCCTACAAGGTTAGATAGGCCTTTTACCTCAAAACTTCTGGGCCACGGTTTTGACGGGTTTTCGTTCTTTGCCAGAAACATTGTCTGGAAAGAACAGATGGCAGCATCTCCTTTGAACCCCACCGTGGAATCCAGAGCGTGTAATTCGCTCGTCCTCTTGGCTGTAGCGAGAGCCACCAGGAACAAGCATTTCCTAGTGACGTCGCGGAAGGACGCCAGATGTAAAGGCTCGAATTTATCCGATGAAAGGAATTTCAGGACCACGTCTAGATTCCAACTAGGTGTTCTAGGAGTAGCTGCTTTCGAAGTCTCAAAAGATCTAATTAGATCGTGTAGATCTTTGTTGTTAGCAATGTCCAGGCCTCGATTCCTGAATACTGAAGACAGCATGCTTCTGTATCCTTTTATTGTCGAGACAGATAGGTGTGATTCCTCTCTCAGAAAGAGGAGGAAATCGGCAATATTCACTATAGAGGTACTGGAGGAGGACAGCTTCTGACCCTTACACCACCTCCTAAAGACTTCCCACTTTGACTGGTATACTCTCTTCTCGTCGAAGCTCTGCGGGCTCTAGCGATAGAGCCCGCAGGCTTGCGAGAAAAGCCTCTCGCTCTGACAAGTCTTTCGATAGTCGAAAGGCAGTCAGAGCGAGACCTGGGAGGTTGTGATGAAACCTCTCGAAGTGGGGTTGTCTGAGTAGATCGTGTCTGTTTGGAAGCGATCTGGGGAAGTCCACTATCCACTCCAGTACCTCCGTGAAACCATTCCTGGGCTGGCCAAAATGGGGTATGAGTGTCAACTTCGTGCTCTTCGAAGCTACGAACTTCCTGAGCACTTCCCCAGGATTTTGAACGGGGAAAGGCGTATGCGTCCACACCTGACCAATCCATGAGAAACGCGTCTATTGCGAAGGCTCTCGGATCTTCCACTAGAGAGCAAAAGATCTCTATTCTTTTGGAGATGAACGTCGCAAACAGGTCTATGTGAGGTTTCCCCCACAGGGACCAAAGACTTCGACACACTTCTTCGTGTAGAGTCCATTCTGTGGGAAGGACCTGATTTCTCCTGCTCAGTCTGTCCGCTCTCACATTCTTGATCCCTTGAACAAACCTTGTGAGGAGAGTTATGCCTCTTTCTTCCGTCCAGGTTAACAGGTGTCTTGTTAACTGATAGAGGGAGAAAGAGTGCGTGCCTCCTTGCTTGCGTATGTAAGCCAGAGCCGTGGTGTTGTCCGAGTTTTATCTGTATCACCCCGTCTCTGACTATCTCTTCGAAGAACTTTAAGGCTAGGTGTATGGCCACAAGTTCCTTGCAATTGATGTGCCAGGACACCTGTTCCTTTGTCCAGGTGCCTGACACCTCCCTTGCTCCTAGCGTCGCTCCCCATCCCGACTCCGAAGCGTCGGTAAATAATACTTGGTCTGGGTTCTGCAGAGCAAGCGATACGCCCTCGTTCTTTTGAAGCGGAGGGATCCACCACTTCAGATGATCTTTTACTTCTTGTGGAAGTTGGAAGATGTCCGAGAGTTGACCCGTCTTCCAACTCCACACCTCTTTGAGGAAAAACTGAAGAGGGCGAAGGTGAAGTCTCCCTAGCGAGAAGAACTTTTCCAGTGAGGACAGGGTCCCTAAAAGGCTCAGGTAATCCCTCGCTGAGCTGTTCTTTCTCTCTAAGAAGCTCGAGATTCTCGACAAACCTCGAGCGATTCTTTCTCGCGAAGGATATACCCGAAAACCCGAGAATCCATCTGAATCCCCAGATAGACCAGTTCTGGCTGGGGATCAGTTGTGACTTCTCGAGGTTGACGAGCAACCCTAGCGAATCTATCATGTTCCTTGTTACTTCTAAGTCCTCCAAGCACTGAATCTTCGACTTGGCCCTGATCAGCCAGTCGTCCAAGTAGAGGGAGATGTTTATCCCTCTAGGTGAAGCCATCTTGCTACATTCGCCATCAGGTTGGTGAATACTTGTGGAGCTGTAGACAGACCGAAGCACAGAGCCCTGAACTGAAAGATCTTGTCTCCTATTACAAAGCGAAGATATTTCTTTGACAAATGGTGAATGGGAACGTGGAAATATGCGTCTTGCAGGTCCAGAGAGACCATCCAATCTCCTGGACGAAGAGCCGACATTACAGAGGCGGACGTTTCCATGCGAAACTTCTTTTTCTGTACGAAGCGATTCAGAGCGCTTACGTCCAGAACTGGCCTCCACCCCCCCGATGCCTTTGGTACTAGAAAAAGGCGATTGTAAAATCCCGGGGAGTGTGGATCCTGCACAAGTTCGATGGCCTCTTTTTCCCACATTTGCTCCACCATTTGAAGGAGAGTCTTTCTCATTAACGGGTGTCTCTGTACCTCGCTGACAGTTCCCGAGGCGTAGATGTTAGGGGAGGGCTGTCGTCGAAGGGGATTACATATCCCTTCTTCAGGACCGACACTGACCAAGGGTCGGCTCCCCTTTTTGCCCATACTCCTGCAAAGTTCAGGAGTCTGGCGCCCACTGGTGCTTGGAGGAGCAACAAGTTCACTTTGATTTCTTGAAGGGCCTAAATGAAGACCTTCCTCTCTTTTCAGAGCTCTTCTTTCTGGCAGGGGGACGAGCCGCTGCACCTCCACGAAAGGGCTGCTGAGGAGGACGAGAGTCCTTCTTAACCGTCGACACTACAGGGCGTCCTTTCTTGGACGTTTGCGTTAGTAGGTCTTGTGTCGCCTTCTCAGTTAGCGAGCGAGATATATCCTTCACTAACTGAGAAGGAAACAGATGATCCGATAGAGGGGCGAACAGTAAGGCAGTCCTCTGGCTCGGAGAAACCCCTTTCGATAATAGGGATCCATAAACTGATCTCTTTTTCAGGAGACCAGCACCAAAAAGGGAAGCCACTTCACCCGAACCGTCCTGTACTGCCTTGTCCATGCAGGACAGGACGCTATGGAGAATTTCTGGGTTTTTCAGAAACTCCGGATCCTTAGATTTGTTGGCCAGAACTCCGAGTGACCAATCCAGAAAATTGAACACCTCTAAAGTGACAAAAAGTCCCTTTAGAAAGTGGTTCAACTCTGAAGAGCTCCACGTCGCTCTGACCGATCCTAAGGAGTGACGTCTAGAGGCCTCCACTAAATTGGAAAAGTCGGCATCTGCCGAGGCAGGTAGAGAAAGACCCATAGTCTCTCCTGTCCCATACCAAATACCTCTCTTTCCGTGCAATCTGGAAGGAGGCATGCAGAATACCGTCTTTCCTAACTCCTTCTTCTTGTCCATCCAAGAATCTAAAGAATGGAGTGCCTTCTTCATAGATATCGCAGGCTTCATTTTTAAAAAGGCCGACGATTTTGCCGTAGCCGAGCTCGAAAAGAGCGAACGAGGAGAAGGAGGAGCCGCCGGACTAAGAGAATCTCCAAATTCTTGAAGTAATAATGAGGCTAAGACTTTATAACTAGAAAGTCCCTCATTAGCAGGAGATTCGTCATCAGACAACTCGTCTAACCCTCGATCAGACGAAGGAGAAAGTTCACGTTTGGAGGGAGAGTCCTTCCAAGACCTCCTATGTTCTGAAGGAGAGGAGCTCCTATTTGGAGAAGAGTCATAACCTCCAGGAACGAGTCCCCGACTCTTGCCTCCTGGCTCTTGACTCTTGCCTCCTGACTCCTGCCTCCTGGCTCCTCTACTGCTCCGCCTCCTGACTCCTGACTCCTGCCTCCTGACTCCGGACTCCTGCCTCCTGACTCCGGACCTGGCTCCTGCCTCTTGACTCCTGCCTCTGGCTCCTGGCTCCTGCCTCCTTGGCTCCTGCCTCTTGGCTCCTGCCTCTCCTCCTGCCTCCTTGCCTCTTGCCTCCTGCCTCCTGGCTCCTGCCTCCGCCTGCCTGGATGCCTCTACACTCCTGGCTCTGGCTCCTGCCTCCTGGTTGACTCCTCACTCCTGGCTCTTGGCTCCTGCCTCCTGGGTGACTCCTCACTCCTGGCCGGTGCCAGACGTCTGATCGGTTCATCCAGGTTCGTACCGGAAACCTCACCTCGAGTAGGAGTATCGATCCTGGAGGCAGATACCTCCATACGTCTGGAGGATCTTTTAATAGGAAGGGAAGTGTCTTTCCTTCTAGGAGGCTCCTTTGACAGGACTCCTACAAACGACGAAATCTGTTCCTGCATCACCATCATGAACCTCTTTGTAGCCTCCTCTTTATCCTCTTCGGGAGGAGGGGAAGGAGGAGGGGAGGAGTCCATAGCCTCCACCTCCTGCCTCCTTCTCCACTCTGGTTGAAAGAATGGCTCTTCTTGCCTTCTTCACTCCCGATGGAGACTCCTCAGGGAAGTTTTCAGGGCTCGAGTCAATATTCGGAGCCTTCCAACTCCTCTTGAGAGGCCGAGATCGATCTGAATCTCTCCAATCACGTCTCGGTGATGAAGATCCCGACGACGAAAAACACTCACGTAGGACGCTTTTACAATAGCGGTCCTTGGCAGTCTGGGGTGTCACAGAAACCGCCGAAGGGACACCTGATCGGTGGGGATTCTCCACAACCTCCTTTCGGCTTTCGACAATTCCTTCTCCTCTGGGCATTGTGAGCTTGGAAGAGGTCTAGACCTAGGAGCGTTGCTGAGCCGACCAGATGCCCCCTCCACTACACTGGGGACACTCATATCACTGTCCACTGAAAAATCACTAGCCTTACCTTGTATGGCAGCCATTTTGTTTTCCATCAACTTGAAGGCTGCTTTTAGATCCGCAAGTTCTTTTGCTGGATCTACAGGTTCTGCAATAGGAGAAGGGGCTGCAATGGAAAGAGAAGTAGCAATACTTACCCTTGGGGAAGATCCCAAGCTTGGAATTAGTTCAGATCTAGAACTACTTAAACTTCTATGAGAAGCCTTCCTCACTCTTTCTCTTTCTAACTTTTTTAAATAATTAGTTAGATTCTTCCATTCGTTCTCACTCAAGTTCTCACATTCCTTACAAGTATTAGTAAAAGAACATTCATACTCCCTGCACCTCTTGCATACCATGTGAGGGTCTACCGAAGCTTTCGGCAACCTCACCTTACAGCCTACATTCACACAACGTCTCACAACCATACCAGAGTCAGACATATTAAAGAAAATTCCAAAATCAAGTCCACAAAACAGTCCACAAAAGCGTATGCCAATCCAACAATCCAGATACGTCACCAAAAGTCGGTCAAGAAGATCAATTGCCGGTGAAAAAAGAAAAACCAATCGAGAGGAACCAACAACAATGTTGATGGTCCGGGCGACAGAAGAATTCTGATTAGAAAACGGGGATGGTTCCTAGTCCTGCCACCCAGGGCAGGGCGGTAGATCACCTGACCTACCTGTAGCGTGTGCCGCGAAATTTGAAATTCTGTCGGAGACGACGGAGTCTATAGCTAAGTATATATCTGGCAGGGAAGTTGAATGTATAAAACCATAAGTTCCCATACTAGGGATACTAACTTACACATGCTAATGGACATACGAATGTACGCATGCTAGTCTATTCTTGGTTCCAATGTACATGCGTTTTCCTATTTCTCGTGTACGGGTCCTATTAACGCACAAACTGGTGTACTCACGTAACCCCAGTCTTCTGACACCACGATCACCTGATCTATTCGTTATCCAGGTCATTTGCGTGCCCGCGATCTCTCTGGTGCGATCGGGTGTGTTATGACTTTTTGTCTTCTATGAACATCCTGAGGAATTCACTGTTTATAAATTTCTATGGTTCCAAAACATTCGAGGTTGTACCGTTTTCGCATCCAACTGCCTGTCACTATAGTAAACAACCTCATTTTGATTTATTAATTATATATCATATATGTCTAGTGCTCTGCCACCCCTTGTATGCACCCCTGTCGCATACTAGACTCGACTACTGGAAATATTTTATAATGTCTTTTAACTTGCAACATGATTCAGGGCCACTTCTGCTGCTGGGGTCCTCCTACCCCATCGGTTACGTCCAAATTTGATGGCCCCTGCAACGCACATTGTGACCATCGTTATCGCTACCATAACGGCAATCACTGGAACTGCGTGGCGATCTGTGGAGAAAAATTCGTCCTTTCCATTATCCTCTAAGCTGGGGGACCGTGATTTGTCTCCAGTGTAGGCGGAACTTTTACCGCCGTGTAGTACCATTGTAGGTGTATCCTAAACACCCTCGTTGATAAACTGTAGATTCGCCATCTTCCAATGGAAGAGCCGTAGCCGCCTCCTCGTTGCTGAACTTGAAATATTCCGCGACTCCCGTACTCCCGTGCAAACGCTTCCTGCACATGCCTCGTAGAAGTATCATAGATCCCCGGTTTGTCGCAGAAATTGTCCTGAGACGACTCTACACGAGCCATCGAAGATTTCCCGTCCTTGTAATAGTAATAATGTGTGAACTCCTCACCCTTGGTGAAAATCAAACCTCTGGCGCAGTAGATCCTAGGTTGATTTCATTGTCACCACTTGGTGTGAGCTTGGGAATTCTCTAAAGTCATCGTGTGTCCGTGTTTCGTCATTAATAGGTTCTAACTTGCCCCATGACAAGTCTATGTATTACTAGAAATAAATTCCTACCTTAACACATGAATCTGTCATGAAGCAACATGCCCAACCTCATAGTCAATTACTAAAGACTGAAATTCGTCACTAAATAATCATGGTCTTTATCTACTGACCCCTTTTTTTTAATTATTGGGAGAACTCTATCATTAACTGATCACTCACAATTAACCTTTTAACTGCCAAGTACACCAACAGAGGCCCATAATGTTAATACAACTAACCTCCATCAAATATAATGCTTGACTCTCATTTCTGTTATGTATCCCAAGATAAATTCTACCCCCTTCTACAACATCACGCCATCCAGAAGAAACCTTATTTAAAATCACACTCACACCACTTGATCCTCGATAGATCTCCCCCAATAAAATAAAATAATTCAACTCTTTCCTCACATTACCCAACGTACTTTGTATCACACACACAAATTACTGCTGCAACAAATCAGTAGCATTTCAAGTATGACCTCTTAAAATTCCTCACAATGGAACGTCATTATCTACAATTCCGGAAGAAAGTAAAAACCTCTGAGTATCCAACTCCAAAAGAAAATATGAACAATTGGTCTCATCTGAGACACCACAACATTATCAGCACCAAAAAAACCTGTTTATTCGAAACATCCTCAAACAGCGATATTGCCCTGTCTAGTTAGTCTCGTAAACCCCGAATTCACCATTAACCTCAAATTAGCCCCAAACCTCATTAATCCTCTTTGGGGAATCCTCAATAAATCCTCACTGATACCACATAACCACATTAATCTTCACAAATCCTCAAGAAATCCTCACTGATACCACATAACCAGATTAACCCTCAAGAAATCCTCATAAATCCTCACTGATATCATATAACCACAATCTTCATACATTCTCAAGAAATCCTCATTAATCCTCATCAATCCTCATTGTAACCACACGGGTACCCAAAATTGTCCACCTCCATTATATAACCGCCAGTATGAAATACACCGCCACAGGCTAAATCCTAAGCCATTGAAACACTGCAAAGTATACCTCAAAGAAACCCATTTGTGATACCGCCACATATATATATCACCAAAGAAACCACCGGGGTAGGGTATAACCTCATAGAACCACAATTCACGAATTATCAATCATAGGCCATCATATTACCTCTGGTGAATATAACCTCATTGAATACATCCCCTCACCAGGAAACCGTAAAACCACAATTGGCTCATAAAACCACAGATCACCACCGAAAATCATAACCATCAGAAATCACCACCAAGAGTCATCACCAAAAATCATCACACCAAAAGTCGTCACCAGAAATCACCACCAAAAATCATCACCCCAAAAAGTCGTCACCAAAAATCATCACCACCAAGAGTCATCACCACCAAAAGTCATCACCAAAAATCATCACCACCAGAAATCACCACCAGAAATCGTCACCAAAAATCATCACCAAAAATTTCTTATAATATTTCTCAACTCCACGGTATTTTCCCACATATTTCACCCAAATTATTTAATTTATATAACAATTACCCCAGGTTTTTACGCCAAATCGCTGCAGTTGCGCATAATAAGAGAAAAAGAAAAGAAAAAAAAAGATTCATATTTCATCATCCATTTGCAAAATCTAGAGAAAAAAATGCAACTGCGCAATATCACCTTTTTATCATTTTCCCGTCTTCTTGATCTTTGATATATGTGTCAATCAGGACCGACCTGTCTTTTCATTTAAGACTACAAATCTGTTTCCTCTCTTTTCTTCAATAACTCTGAAAGGACCCTCAAATTTTGGACATAACTTATAATTTAATTCGTTTCTCACATCAGTTTTCAGGAGTACATCATCTCCAATAGCAATTTTAACATCTAATGATTTTCCGTTGCTTTTTTCCACCATTTCTCGGGTCTTGGCCTCGAGATTACGGCTGAGACAAGCATGTTTCTCCTTTGCTGTAAATATTAATGCATTATTTGTATCCTCTCCATGATGAGGTATAGGCAATAAATCAAATGTGCCACGCACCTGGCAACCAAATAATGCTTCGAATGGAGACATTTTAATGGAATCACTAGCCATAGTGTTAATGTTATGCCTAACTGTAGCTATATATCTAACACAGTTCCTATCATTTCCGCCTATAGTCTTCCTGAGAGATTTGAGTACTTCCCTGTTTCCGCGTTCACATAACCCATTAGCTTCAGGTCTGTATGGAATAATTGTTACTTTCTGTATCCCCATAACTTCTGCCAGACACTCTAAGGTCCTGTTTACAAATTCTCTACCATTATCAGACAACAAAACTTCAGGCGAGCCATATCAGCAGATGACTCCATTGAAAAATGCTACAGCCACTTCATCGGCTGTCTTGTGTCTAAGTGGAAAAATTTCCACTGTCCTCGTTAGTTCATCTATTACTACCAATAAATACTTGTGGCCACTGACTCATAAAAATTCCCCAATATATCCATCCATGTGTATCCTCTGAAAAGGTCTACTTGGTATTGGATATGACCCTAATTTGCAAGCATTGCACACTACACTTTTTCACAATATTTTCCACATCTGTCCGCACATTCCTCCAAATATATACTTATTACACATCTCATTATGTCTTTTCTACCCCCAAAATGTGGGCTACCAAACTTGGAATGTGCTATATCTAAAACCACTGGGATTAGGACTTTCAGATTCATGATAAGTGTCGTATGCCCTTTACTTTCGCGTCCTTAATTTATATTTAATTTTCCTGACCAACAAATTACCCTCTAATTATAAACCTGATAAAGGTAACTTATAACCTTTCCCGACTAATTCACCTCTGAGGAATGCTTTGGCGTCTGCCAAAATGTCATCCTTATCTTGCCTATGCTCTATGAGACCGATATCCCATTGTATAGCATCACTATAGTTGATTCACTTCACCCGTGCATCTCATGCCTAGCGCCGTTCCTTACGACACTTCTGATTGGCTATTGATAAGCCAATCACAGGGCTGAAAACCCTCAGTCTCTCTCGATATGGAGGAGTAATGGGAGTTCCATTTGACAATGTCCTAGAGAGAGAGAGAGAGAGAGAGAGAGAGAGGAGAGAGAGAGAGAGAGAGAGAGAGTGTGTGTAATTGCTAACGATTGAATTGGCTGTTGGTGAGTTCTGGGTTGTCTGCTGGTGCAGTTGGTGTTGGTATCAGAGTTTTGAGTCAGTCTTGAGTCTTTGGTCAGAATCGGTGAAGATCGGTAGTGTCGGCAGCGGTCTGTTAAGTGTTGAAGGCATTGAAAGTTGAATTTTGTTTTGTTGATTTGTTATTTAGTTGTTGTTAAGTTAATATTGTTTGCTTGGAGTTGTTGTGCCTGTGCTGTTGGATTTGTTGTGTTTGTGAGTTCCTGTTGGGTTATATGTGAGTTGTAGTGGTTGAGGGTTGTTGTTGTTGTGCGAGGCTGTTGTGGTTTCTTGGTGTGGTTGTGAGTTATTGAGGGTTGTTGCTGGTGAGCTGTTGTGATGCCTTGGTGTTGTTAGTGGGTGTGTGTTGCCTTTTTTGTGTTGTCGTTTTTTGTGTTGGTGATTGTTTGTGCAGTGGTCTTTTGATGTGGTTGTATTCCTTGTTTGTTTTTGCGTTGTTGAGCTGTGGTTGTGTTCCTTGTTCTGTGTTGTTGAGTTGTGGTCCTTGGGTGTTATGTTATTGTTGGGTTGTGGGGTTGTGGTCCTTGGTTGTTGGGTTGTGGGGTTGTGGTTCTTGGTTGTTGTCTTGTTGATGGTGTCTCAGTGACCTCGACCACCAGACAGCACAGCACAGCCCGGAGTATCTGGAGTTGGGTGAGTGCATGTGTTTGTGTTTTTTCTGTTGTGTGTGTAGGTAAGTCAATTGTCCTGCGTGTATTCCATAGAGTAAAGAGGAAAGTGTGATTGAGGGTGAGCTTGGCAGCTGGATTGATTAAGTTTATGTGGAGGGGATTTTGCCCGCTTGTTTTTGAGCTTGTAATCCCACCACATCGAGAGTTCACGTACGCAACATCTATGTTCCAACATCTTTCAAACATTATAACTTTCATTACACCTCAGTTTTACCTGCAGAAAAGGAGCGTTTCCCAATTTCATCACGAAACATCGTCAAGCCAATGATTTAAGGATTATAATGATATAAGAGTTATGTACTTCAGTGAACTTAATACGAAATAAAATCATTTATAGTGAAACAAACGTAAAATTCTTAATATGAAATTTATTCTCTCATTCCTTACATGAGATCGCAGTGCATTCATCATTTATCATCTTGTGTTTCATACAGTTTCGTAGCTTAAATATCATGGAAGACAATGTTACCAAAAAAATTATAGGCAGGGCTATCAATATGAAAATAACAAGCAAATGATTAAGAATATCAATCTCTCTCTCTTATCTGATTATAGTCAGGTGTTGGTCACGTGATCACTCGATGACTTCATCATGATCACACCCCTCAATAGAAGATGTTTTATGGGGGGAAAAGAATATAAAGACTTCATTATCATCACTATCATTATCACCATCACCCTTTCATATTCTATGGTGGAAATCACTATATGAAAAAATTCGTTACTTAGATATTGATACCGTATGGAGGAAATTCATTTATCCCTTCGATTTTCACTACAATCAGTCCTCTTATATCCCTTTCACTATTCCTGTTTATTATATAAATAATATTACGATTTTCTTCATAGTTCTTATTTCATTATAATCCTTAAATTGCTGGCTTGAAGACGTTTAGTGGTGAAATTGGGAAACACTCCTTTTCCGCAGGTAAAACTGAGGTGCAATGAAAGTTATAACTTTTGAAGGAGGAGAAGCGGAACCTAGTACATCTTGACTACGTGAAATCTCTCTAGAGACAGAGTTTCCAGCCTTGTGAATGGCTTATCAACAGCCAATTAGGAGTGTCGTAAGAACGGCACTGGGCATGAGATGCAAAGTGAATCTACTATAGTAACCACCCCAACTTGAAATCCTTCCATATCATAAAAACTTCTACTAAGGGCATCTGCAATCACATTGTGTTTGCCCTCTATGTATTTAAGCTTTGCATAAAAATCTCTGATGGTTAGGAACCGTCGAGTTCTGTTGGGCAACAGGTCTGGCTTTTTAAAAAAATCCAATAATAGCTTGTGGTCTGTAAGAACTTCCACTTTATTCCCCATTAACAACATTTTTCAATGAACCAAGCTTGATACTGTTGCAAAAGCTTCCTTAAATTTCCTGCTATAATAACCTATTGGATGGAATTTTCCTTCAAATTTTTGTACAAGGCAAGCACCTATACCCTCCTGACTGGCATCGGTCACTAGTGTAATAGGTTCACTGAAATTCGGAAATTTCAGAACTGGGGGATTCATAAATGCGTCCCTAACTTTCTGAATTTTGATTTTCATTTATATAGATTTTTGGCATTATGCCAAGCACTGGGGCAACTAAAGCCATTCAGCGCTGAAACGGAAATTGACAGTAAAAAGATTGAAAAGTGCAACAGGAGGAAAACCTCATCGTTGCACTTTGAAACAATAGTTAGGAGAGGGTGGACAGCAAGACAGAAGAAAGATAATATGAAAGGAGGTACAGTAAAAGGAATGAAAGGGGTTGCAGCTAGGGGCTGAAGGGACGTTGCAAAAAACCTTAAGTAATGCCTACATTACACCGAATGAGATGCACTGACAGCACTACCCCATTACAGGGTTAACTTTCTGAAAAACTACGTGTTGTGGTTCTCCCCAATAAAATTGAATATCTTCCCGCAACACATCTGTTAAAGGAGCTTCTATGTTAGAAAACCCTTTCACAAATCTGCAAATATATCCAGCAATCCCAGGAATGACCAGGCAATTGCTTTGACTTTATCGTTATTTACTTTAACTTCCTCTTTAGATATGACATGACCTAAATATGCAATTTGCTTCTTCAAGAAGGAACACTTCGCTAACTTAATTTTCAATCCTGCTAAGTCTCCTAAGTACTTCCATGTGATGTTCGATCGAATCTGTTGCAATCAATATATCATCCATGTACACAGACATTTTTGCCTAATAGCTCGTTCAAAACTGTTCATTAACCTCATAAAAGTCATAGAACTACCTCATAAACCAAAAGACATCTGCTTAAATTCAAAATGACCTTTGGGCACTGAGAACACAGTCATACTGCGGCTTTCTTCACTTAGAGGAACCTGCAAAAATCCCTGTATGAGGTCTAATGGGGAATATATTCTACATCCCACAATTTCTACAAAAAGGTCTGGTACGCAAGTGACTGGATAACGGTCATGGATTGTTTTCTCATTAGGGCCCCTTTCACACCATGTGTTTTGCCGACGCAGTTCACTGCGTTGCTGTGATGCAGGCAGCAGTCGACTTATACATCTAAGGCTAAGGCCCCATCGAATCCATCGTGTGTGTCCAACACTACCAAAGCAGCCTCGTCCATCTACAAGCGTATCCGTCTTCTGCATGTGTGGCCCAACCAGACAAATGAGTGATGGTTACAAGACGGACAGATCAAACTTCAGCAGCACTTCCTGTCATGAAGGGAGCACGCGAGGTTTTGGTCTATGGCTCGTTGCTGTCAACCAAATTAGAGGCATTGAATGGTAGGAAAATCTGGATTTAAGACAAATTTACAATGAGGAA
The DNA here is from genome assembly GCF_015104395.2 of Macrobrachium nipponense. NCBI lineage: Eukaryota > Metazoa > Arthropoda > Malacostraca > Decapoda > Palaemonidae > Macrobrachium > Macrobrachium nipponense. The sequence goes on from NC_061091.1 coordinate 46,379,118, forward strand.
AGAGTGGAGAATATGCAACACTCTTTCATAAGTTACGACAGTACCCAGACAAGTTCTTTTAATATTGTCGGATGTCGCCGAAAACCTTTGACTTAATTCACGAGGGTGTTATATCTCGAATATCAAAATTTTATACCAATTACAGAAGATCAATATCAACAGAAGAAAGGCTTGTAGTAACTCTGAGGGAACGATTACTGATTTCGAAATTTGTAAAGTTGCACTTTATTTTATTCAACAAAAAAATTCAGAAGTGTAGATTGTGTGTGAACTGAACACTCGATACAGTAACTTCTGAAACAAAGGTATTTAAATAAATGTATCCATTAGAATATAATAAAAAAAAACTACTTGAATTCTTTATCATAACCACAAATCATCACATTTGATTTTAACTCAAAGTTGGGCAGGTGGTTCAAATGTAGGTTGTTGTGGGTTTACCACAAATTCTTCCTTCATGCGGACCCCAGCTCGGAGACGCACGTCCAACTGCAGCTAAAAACAAAAAGTTTTGTTCCTTGCGCGTCCAGTCCGGTAACGCACCTGACGCCACTTACGCTCATGCGCTGTGTGGGGCCACTCGTATTTGAATTACGACAGTTGATCAAGACGCACAAAACGTTTAGCCATGTTGGACGCATGCGACAGATTCAGTGGGGCCTTAACCTTAGCGTTTTGTGTCTCGATCAACTACCTTAATTCAAATGTGGGTGGCCCCACACAGCACATGAATGTGGGTGGCGTCATGTGCATTACCGGACTGGACGCACAAGGAACAAAACTTTTTGTTTTTAGTTGCAGTTGGACGTGCGTCTCCGGCTGGGGTTTGCATGAAGGAAGAATTTGTGGTAGACCTACAACAACTTGCATTTTAACCACCTGCCCAACTTTGAGTTATAATCAAATGTGATGATTTGTGGTTATGATAAGGGATTCAAGTAGTTTTTTATTATATTATAATTTGATGCTTCCTTTGCACTCATATCCCAGACCTGAGGGCATTGCCTACAAGGGGAAAGTGGGAGAAGCATTAGCTACAGCATGTGACTACAACGATGCACTAAATGCGGCCAAAGCGGCCAAGATATTAAGGAAGCAGATGCTTGATCATGAGAAATAATTTGATTTGATGGAACCTTAACTGCAGATACTGGAAGAGAATCTGTACCGCAAAGTTTGATGGAATTTGTAAATGTGCTGCAAAACGGTGGTGATATAAAATCCCAACTTACATATGGAACATCATCTACTGATCTAGATTTAGCACAACTTTTTCACTTTAACTATCGGAAGACTCCTGCATCTTCAACATTTACCAGACATTCCAAGTCAAAAGAACCTTAGTCTCCAATATACCTTGGTCTCCTGGTCTTCGCAAAAACTAGAATGCGTCAATTAATTTATGTATACAATTCAAAAACATGGAATCAGCGTCAGCTACTATAGAGTTCTGGAATTGACTAAAGGGTTGAGAGAAGCATTTGTAGCACGGGGTGTGGAGAAAGTGGTAGTTTGTCCCACTACACTAAGAAAACGGCTCTTTACAACTTGTGCTGTTGACAATCTGGAACATAAAAGTGCCACAGCAGCATGGGACAGGCATATCTTTGTTTCAGCATCCAAGCACTGATGAAAAGGGTGAGAAAAGAAACTTGGTCCAAATCATCCAAAGTGGAACAAAGTAAAAAAAATAAATAAATAAAAAAAAAATAAGTACCTTCTCTTCCTAATTATTACACGAATGTACCCCCTTCTCACTTTAAATATAAGAATCCCCCCCCCTTCATCCAGTGGAGGTAACAGGACACCAACAAGTCGTACTTTCTAATCATATTTCTCTTGAGTATGAATGGCTTGAGAGTCATTCTGTCAGACAGGAGTGAAATGCTGTGTCCATATCTCAGGCAGCTCATCGTGCTTTTCAGAATCGACAGGCCCCCTTTGAAATAAACTTGTTATCAATGTTACCTCTTTTCCAAGTGACAGCTCATTCAGTTGCAATTATGAAATGTGCCATGGACATTGCAAGAACAACCACAGTTTCTCAATCCTGGCCAAACCCCAGTTCTAGCAGTTGATCAGCCACTACTTGCAATTGATAAGCAGATCCAATGGGAATGGCCATTGCAGTTTGGTGATGTGGTTATCATGTTTGGATGGCTGCAATTAGAAATGGCAACAATCAAAATTCTTGGTGATCTCATGAAAGATAGTGGTTGAACCGGTGCTCTTTTAGAAGCAGAAATAGCTACTCTTGGAACAGCAGATTAATTTATCTCTAATTCACATGTAAAAAGACATGTCTAGCACACCAGGTGACAGCTTGGTTTATATCAGCTGTGTAAAGCTGCCTATATGGCATATATCCAGGAAGCTGAAGACAAAAGTGAGCCAAGTTGTGAAAGCTGGATCACAAAACAAGAGTCAGTGTCTCCACAATTCTACTTTTGGAATCTTGTGCTTCAGCTAGAACTTCTAGTGTTGTTTTCATCAGGTCTTACCGGGAGTCTAATTTTAATCTGTTTAAAGACATGCTGCTGGAACTCATTCCTTTCTTCTTTCCCTTCCAGGTGGCTTTCAATTCATTTCAGAGACATGGAGGCTCTCAAAAACGACAGATTTGTTGAATTCACAAAACCAGTCAGTCTTTTTCCCTAATGGCTATAGACCAAATGCATGAGCAGAATAATGCTCATTGAAAGGAGATGGGGGAACCATCAGCCTATTTGAAGATGCAGATGCTCTCAGAAGGTGGACAGTGGCTGGTCCTGAAGTAAGCTCGTGATTGATGAGTTTGAGACAAGAGGTGATGCTGATCCAAAATCTGAGGGTAAGCATCATAATGAAACTGAAACTGCTCAGAAAAGGTTTCTTGAAATGATTAAGGATCTAGCAAAAGTAATCAAAGAAATGGGCAACCATTTTGAGGAAGATTCAGTGGATCTGATTGTGAAAGACAGTCATGAAATTATGGACAGCAAAGTTAGTGAAACCCTGAGATCTATAAAGAGCCTTGGACAGAAATAATTCACAAACTTTATTGAGACACATGACACCCAGCAAATTCTATAAGTCAGTACAGAAGAACAAAATTTCACTGCTCACTCGCAACATGTCTGCTACTGAGTCCAAGGGCAAGCAGTCACTGTTAACCATAAAGGAAGACTGTAATCTATTCTCACACCTTTCCATATGCCAGAACAGACATTGTGACATAAATGAATTCTTTCAACATGAAAATCAAAATTGCCTACCATCACTGGCACAGAATGGGCAGATGCATCAGGGCAACAAGTCACAGCTGCTGACTCTACTAGAACAGCAGGCACCAGACATCCATAACAAAGAGCCTACCGCTGATGTTATCACAATGGATGGTGCAGTTCATGTAAATACCGAGACCAACCAAAGGGTCTACATTTGAGTCTTATCCAAAAGATGAAGTCCTGCCCAAGGTACAGAAGCACATACAGAAGTACAAACAAGCACACAATGTATTTGATATGTATAGGATAGACAGTATGGGAGCACAAACAAGACATAAAAAGGGGTGCAGGAGTGTTACAAAACTACAAAGTGATTAACACTGCAAAAACTCCCAGCAACTGGGCCAGCTTCCTCAGGAATGACCAGAACAAAACTGAACTATTTGCATGTTTGGCAGACATAATCGTTTCAGCTGATGATACAACATACATTATTGTCACCAAAGGGGATGCTGCACTTTATAGCAGAGCTGAACAATACACTGCTGACCCCTTTTCCATGCACTTAGTGGGTGTGACAGTGTCTCCCTTCAAGGAAAGGGGAAGAAGCCTGCATGGCAAACACTGACTGTGTTTCAGCATGCCATACCCACCTTCACAAAACTAAGTGCAACACCACCAGCTGTAGAAGATGAAGACCTGCAAATCATTGAAGAGTGGTGCTAATGTACGACAGAAGCAGTTCATATAAAGATGTAAATGAGGCTAGACTTGATCTCTTTACAAAAAAGGCAGCTCTTAGAGAACACTGCAAGAGGGCTGCCTTTCAAGCAAAGCACATTTGGAGCCACTCTTTAGTATGTTATCCAGTTTTGCCCAGTTCAAGACACTGGGGATGGCAACAGCTTGATGGTGTCTTGTTTCCATATTGGACAGATTTGCCAGTAGGAGTAAAATCTTGCCAAGAACTTTATAAGTGTGGTTGCAAGAAGGAATGCCGTGGCAGGTGCAAGTAATAAAAGTCTGAACTTAGCTACACAAGCTCTCTGCAGCTGCACTTGGTAAAACTGATTGATACACGAAAAATATTGGTATCTATCAAGAGATATATACATTTAAATCTTTGATGGCCATTTTGGAAATGGTGGCCATATTGGAAAGATGGGTTCAGATGATCTCTTAATGACAGTAAGAATGGCAAAATATAAATTCACAATCATTATATGGACAGTATGCAACTTTTGTAGGCTTAAGAAATGAAAATATTTGAAATATAGAGCAAATTTGCTGTCATTTTGGAAAGTTGTCAGTCAGATTGGATATAGCCATATATTGAGGTGGCCGGAGGTTGATTTTGATATATGCGGATAGTAAGAGTTCTCATGCCAAATCTGTTGCTTGTATTGCCATTTGCACATTTTTTACACTACCCCACTATTTAAAGAACATAATTTTCAAAGAGTTTATATAATTTCTGCATTAAAACTTATTTATAGGTCACTTCACTGCCCTTGGAGACAAGCCTCGATGATATATTTGCCCCAGACACTACTTTAGGGAGCGAGTCCTTAAGTCAGTGCCACAGGAGGCACTAATACTGGACAGCTAGCCTGTGCACCAAAAGAGAAAGTTGGGCGAACAAGTGACATGAGATCACCCTTGCGGGCCCACCATTAAAGCAAGCGGTCAACAAAGCAAAACACAAGGTCAAGGCGGCACGATATAAAACAGATGACTCCTGGGAAATTAATCTGGGTGAATGGATACGAGGACAAACACATGACTCTCCTTGTCAGAGACACACTGGATGCAGTCCTAACACCTACTAGTCTTTGAGCTCCACTCCCTAAGAGCAATTTCCCAAACAACGTGGCTGACTGCCAATCCAGTATATTTTCAGTGCCAATTTCCTTTAATACCGCCCCCATCATCGGCGCATCTACTAGGACCCATCTCATCTACACAAGGTACAGTGCCAGGAATTCAAGTTATACCAGTAACATAGCTCCTTTTTCTTTTGCTATTACATTTTCCGTGTTTCCAATGCAATTCTCATACAAACCTGACTATTATTTGTGTTCATAAGTGAAATAGTTCAAAAGTATCATACCCAAGGATCCATTGGCACTTCAGTGTATCCTTGAACCCTTAATTTTGCTAATTTCGTCAGTTAATCGCATGCATTCTCCATTGCAGATGGAGTTTTCTTGCTATGGATCCTTCTGCTTCGATTGTGCTTTCATTGGCGTGATAAACCCACAGCAATTTGATTGACGGTGCTCTTGAGGTGAAATCCCCGGCATCCAGTTACCATCTGTTCATCTAAACTTAGTGCTACGACAGGATCCATTTACCTATTCTAATTATTCACATCTTTGTGTTGTTGTAAATATTTTGTGATTCTATTTTTCCTAAGAGTTTATCTAAAATTCCCTTTTCTAGTAGAGCCATCAGCTAATTTTCTTTCCTTCTCTGTTCTACCAAACATGGAATTCTAGTCAGATTGAATTATCCCTTGTGGTAAGTCCCCGAATATAAAAGTGGCGACCCTTGCTCAAGATTTGTACCTTGCAACATCATTGCCACTCCAGCAAATAGCTCCGCTAAGCTGGAACGAACCTTTTACAGTAGATCCCCTGAAATAAGCAATTATTGCAATCTGAAATCACGACTGGAACTTTTGTTTTATTAAATTTTCTCTAAGAATTAAAATCCCCGCATGCATGCTGAACGAGTAATCTCACAGAGAGAGAGAGTGTTGCCATTTCGAAACATGAGTTTTGTCTCTACCACATACTAACATTTTCTGCACGACATATATTGCTAAGTCTTAGTTAGGAAGAGAAACATTAACCGCATTATAAGGAGACAAGAGCGTTTATTTCCCCCACCATGTGCTCTAGTCCTCCAGCTCGGGGGATGTTCGTGTACAAAAAAGGTGCGTTACTTTTCTCTTCACAGACTGATAGTAGACACATGCAAAGGTCAGAAAAAAGTGGGTGGTCTTTCCACATATGATTTCACATTTTGAGTGCTAGCCACCAAACTTGTCTTTCAATTGCTTTCAAATTTTCGCCAGACATAGCTAATATGTGCAGACGTAATCTGATTAAATCATAAGCATATTGAAATTTTTCATGTAAAGTTAATGAATCATGAACTAGAATTCATGAAAAAAAAATCATGGAAATATTACAAATAATTGAGTTCTTAACAAAAGATCAGGGTAACATGAACAAACGTCTAAATATATATCAAAGGATAGATAAATAAAGTACTATTCATTATATATTTACTTCATATCTTTTACTTTTCATGAGATACAGTCAATTAAATAACACCATACATGTAACTGCAGTTATTCGCCATTATGGTTGTGATTACCTGGTATCATATAATGTTTGAAATCTTATGTACAAATAACTATAATCTGATTATAAAATCATTATAATCTGATTTAGGAAGTAAAAATACTAATTTTTCTAGTGTAATAAATCCATTACTATACTGCATATTGACAAACAAAACTGACGTTGAGAACATTGAAAACCGAGAAAAGAAAATTGTTGAATATTTCATCGAGTTATGTAGTAAATATTCTATAGTCACGGATAATCTGTGAAACAGTACAATTCAACAAAAAGTGAGGTTTTTTTATTTCCTAGATAACTAAAAGTATAAAATCACTTCCACTTATTCATTAATGATATACCAGTTTTTCTGTCGCTTTCACTTTACAGTTATCTCAAATTTGGTTGATGCAGAATATTGTTAGAGCGCAGTGCACGCATTATAAAGATACAAAATAAATGAAAAATTATATAACACAATTTAATTAAGAAATTTTTTGCCCACCGGGAAGAAAAAAAATTTTCTTTGTCGGCAATGGATGTTACTCATCACGTATACAATGCAAACAAAATACACTTGCAATCTATCTCTATAAGAACATAATCGACCTTTCCATTAACAGCAGCAAAACAAGAAACTGTCCAATTTCTTATTGATATACAACATATTAACCGTATGTCATGATGATTCCTGCAATCATTATCATTCATGGTGTTTTGACAATGACAGCCTAAAACACAAAGCTCCACTTTGTCTACATTAACATTTTGAAGTGGCACATCTATGACAATTACAAAAGAGTACAAATTCATATGGAGGATGATTTTCTGATGCACATGGAAGTCACAAGCTATCCCACTCATAATATCCATAACCTTCAGGATAAATTTGAAAATGAGTCTCAGAAAGCTGAGTACGGACCAAGTTCGTAACAAAAGAACTTCTCAAAATGAGACCCCTTAATACAGAGGTGGTTGGTGTTAACTTGGCCAAAGAATTTAGTTTGCAATGATGATACATCACAGACCTCAGTTCCCTCATCGAGAACACTGAAGGCAACCTTTTGAATCACCCGAATTAGATAAAACTTGGCTTTCTTCATTTGATGTTCCAATTCATCCCCGCTACAAATTTTACCAGATTCAGAGAGATACTGAACAGGTTTAGCTGTGAGTGGTGCATGTTTTATACCACATTTGCTCGTGTAATCACTTCCAGTTAAAATATGCACAGCTGGTATCACTTTACACATGTCTTTACCCCGTTTGCTTGCTAATATATGCAATGGAATGTGACGCACAGACTCAAATGTTCAACATCTTATCTACAGCTCTTTAAGACCCAGTTCTTGCAAAGCAGTAAAATGATGAAGCAATATGACATCATTGTCTGCTGACGAAAAAACAAAAAAAAAAGTATAATTATAAAACCACTGATATTACGGCATGATGAAATATCAACACACCAGTTTCTTCATAATGAAGATTCAGTTGAGAGACGGTTCTACTTTTCCATGTAAGATACATAGTGCAGAAGATAAAATAACTTATTTCACTAAAATAATTCAGTTAATGATACAAGCTTGGAATTTGGTACATATCTTCTCCACAGGCCACTATTTGAAAATTATTAGGTGTCCACTCAAAATTACAAAATGGCTGCCGTTTGTCAAGATGGACGCTAATAAAAGTTTCGTTATACACATTTTAGGCAGTCGCCAAGCAAAAGTAAAATGTATTTCTGTTAAAGATTTCATGCAGTATATATAAAGAAAGATGGCATCCGATATATCAGCCAAAAACCTTAAATACCCAAGTCTCAGGATTCAGTAGGCATAGAAAAATATCTTCCTGTTCAATATAATAGTCAGCAAGTCTACATATAATTTTAGGTGGTGGTTTTATCTTTAGTTTTAGTTTAAAAGAGTTAATGTCAGCGCACAACCAGGGTACATCCGTGACTTCAATGCAGTTTAACTCATTCACCATGGAGTCCAGTGTTAGCTAATCTTGCTTTACTTATGCTATAACTACCTTTGCTTTAGTGTAGTTGACCTTAAGCGGTACGTTAGACAATGAGTATTTTTTTTTTTTATTAGGTCGAGTGTTGTCTGTTGTAGTTCCGGTGGAAAAAGACATTTGACTTGCAATTCCGTTTAAAAACTCCCAGGGAACCAAACAGTCAACCACCTCTGAATCAACCGCCCAATAGGGAGGGAGAGATTATTTTGAATGAGACCCAACGCCAAACCACAACCCCCAGGGAGTCCGGAAAGGTGTTCACGCCCCTGGGTTTGCAGGCGCCAAGGGGAAGCCATTCAAAGTGTCCAGAAATACCTGATACTAAAGGATAAAATCAACGGACAAGAACAGCAGCCAAATCAATTGACGATAGTACGACCCACCCAGGCTGCGATACGACAACGTGCTTTGTTCATACGACGACTGCTATTACAATGTGTAAGGATTAGTCCTGCTATATTATCATCCTCCATAATCAACAGGGCACGTGGACGAACCTAAAACATCAAACTACGAAACTCACTCTCTCTCTCTCTCTCTCTCTCTCTCTCTCTCGTCTCTCTCTCTCTCTCTCTCTCAAAAAAAAAAAAAAAAAAAAAAAAATCCACCTTATAAAATCAAATAATTATAAATTCATGTGAAATTTCACCAATATAACACTCGTTTTTCTTACCGTTGAAATACGTTACCCTCGTGTAGGACTAACACGAATGCATTTTGCCAAGGTTAAATTCTCGACGAACTCAATCATACGGAATAAAAAAAAAAACATGACTTAAATATCTATAAGATATACTGTATATTGTAAAAACTTGTAACTATCATATTAGAAACATTGCATCTATTAGAAAATATTTAAACGAAGATACTCTGAAGACAGCAATTTGTAACGAAATACATTCGAGCCTTGACTACTGCACCGTCATATCCTACGGTCTTCCTAACTACCTACAAAGAAAATTGCAAGAAGCACAAAATACAGCAGCCAGATTAACAGATTAATAAAAGGATTACGTTCCCGTGACACAATAGCCGCGGCACTAATTGAACTTCACTGGCTTCCAATAAAAGCAAGAATAGAATACAAAATACTTCATACAGTCTTTAAAGCACTAAAATTTGGTGAACCAACATATCTGAGAAACTGCTTAAGCTTCTTTAGACCTGAAATTAATATTGTGATCGGACATGCAAGTGAAGCATATAAGAATCTAGAACAAATTGTTACTCAGGTGAGAGTTTTGAACATTGTGCACTAAGACTATACAACAAGAAAACACTACTATGAGATTCAGGGCATCTGTAACACGGTTTTTTCGCAATAACTTTTTATCTATGCATTTCATAAATATAGCCCTTATTCAGAATACACATTATATCTACACATAAATTTTGACTATATTTTGCATTACGTAGGTTGAATAAATTTGGTACTTATAATGTAAAAGTGACTTTTTTTGAAGACGGGCCAACTTACTCGGAGAAAAGGTTTCGAACGCACTCGTCACGTAACTTATGACAGCATTTCTTCCCTCTTTCTCGTTGGATGATTGGCTATATGTAACGAAGGCTATACCTCTAGCAACAATGACATAAAAATTTTAATACAAGCAAAGCAGTACACCTTTATGAACTCTGAAACCTCTCCACTGATAATTGTCATAATGAACAAACCAACAAAATATGTTAATAAATACAAAAACACTTCGATTATCAGTCTAACACCCAAAATAAGTTTCCTAAGAAATTACAGTCTACTTTATAGGTCACAATCAGATTGACAAGATGTAAAGAATAGTTGGAAATTTTCAAAAACATAGTAGACAAGCTTGATTTGTTAACTGCTATATCCAATGTCAAGCAATTTTTATTTATTGGGTATCTACCTATTTACAGAAAAAAAAAATAGCCGATACCGTATTTTGGCTTTAAACCTTCACCAATAATTATCTTCAGAATGATGGCTTCATGAGGCTCCACCCACTTTGGCCTCGTTATAATTCAGGATAACACTGAAGGCTATCATGGGCATTGTTGGATTAGAAAATTTAACTTCTGGCTATAAAAACTCATTTCTCGAGTAGTTGTAAGAAGTGCTAAATGATCCTCAAGGATCCAGCAGTTGCCCTAAACGTAGTATTACTACGCTAGCACAGATACCCCACCCACATCTATGTATCGTTCCGCCATTCATAAAGTCTTTGTCATGTTTTTTCACTATGCAATAAGCCATGGCCTCCTCAGAAATTAAGTTTAACATTAGATGATAGGTTATTTCATTAAGTCGTAAGACAATTGCAGTTTTGCAGCCACGAGGGCAATTCCAAATCCTGTTAGCCATGGGTTTCAGAGCCGATGGAACAAGGTGGGCGGGGCAACATTTCGACAAATGGTGTTTACCTTGCTTACGTAATGAATGTTTTTCGACTCTTGGCTCGTAATCATTGGCCATGGCGTCGGCAAGAAAATTTTTACTCTAAAAATTAAAGCTAATAAGTTTAGGTTATTGATAATAATGACAAAATTTGTGTGTGGTTGTAAAATATACATATGTCAACTTTCAGCTACATCCGATGCTTTGATAAGGAGCAAAGTCCAAAAAACTGTGTTACAGAGGCCCTGAATCTCATAGTAACAGATAATTATCAAATACAAGAAGCTACATATTTAGAAAACGCAGAAGGGGCCACCAGAGAGCGAATCATCCCTATGGAGGGCTGTACATCAAACCAAACAATGTAACACAAAGCTTGCACGCATGTATGTGAATACACAGGAAAATAAAATATATTAAGTAAATAAATAAACCACTTTTATTACTCTGTCAATTATCTACTAGCCTATTTTTAAAGTTAAAATTGGCCAAGAAGTTTAACACTACGGTTTACATATTTCTTTGGACGTGTCGCCTATTATCTTTGCAACACTTCGTGACCATATCTTATCACTCCAACAACCACTCGGCCTGATTTGATAAGTTTCGTGTTCTGGTATGTTTTACAGTTACAGTTTGTATGCTTAAACTATGTTCCTATCTCTATCTTCTCTTATGCTGATACTTAGGTTGTAAACATGTCAATTTTTAAGCCCATACGTTAGGCCTATCAGTACTACATAAGGGTTTAAAAGTACACTTAGCCTAAATCTACTTCACAGTTACCGGATTTAATGACGTCAAAAATAACCAACACAAACTCCAGCTTTTTTCTACTATTACTGCATTTACTCTGAAAGTTGCCCATAAACGTAATAATGCCCATGTCCAAACACAAATATACACGACACTACAACAGTTCGTCTGTGGGGACAATTCCCCATAAGCAACATCGGCTACCCACTAAGTAATAATAATAATACTATAACAAATTCGTAGCACAACGACTGTACAGGGAATAATTGAGGCAAGCTTAACAAGTGCATTTGCCGATAATAATGTTTGCACCGTTTTCTACGAAGAATATTGTTGTCTTGCATGTGTTCCATTCCGAAAGTTCTTGGACATATATAGGAAAAATGGGAGCTAATTGCCTCTTGAAGCATTTTCGATATTCATGAGCGCTTGTGGGAGCTTTTTTTTTTTATATACAGTAATTACATACTTTTTTCTACCAATCAAAATGTCAAAAATTCTTGTGACAAAGTACCTGGATGTCTTTAGACTTCATCTATTTTGCACGAATCTATTCACTTCCACAGAGGCTGCCTTATATTAGAGATAATTATGTCCTCAGGGATTGGGAAGTGGTTCCCAGATTTTTATAGAACAACGGCTGAAGGCCTATTTTTTCAGGCCCACGAAGTCATCCATTCTGATGAGCACTGCCCAGCCACCTGAATACGGTATGGGTTTACATGCACGTCAGTTAGTGGGTTTTTAAGCATTAATTTAAGGCTCAGAAGACCAAGAAATGTCGTGTATGTGATTTTCCAGTAACTATTTACTTTAAAAGGGCTCAAGAAGAGACTGGAGCAGTGCTGCATCAACAATTTTCTTCACGGGTCCTTTACAAAGAAGAGTATCGCCTACAGGCTTCGCTTGATAGCATAAACTTTGATCAACTGCAAATTCGTTTTATGCACTCTATAGTAGGGAAATGCTTCATGAACTTACAGGCTATCAGTGGGCTACACAATGGAGTTACTAAGTGGACGAATCATAGTATGGAAGGTCCCAATATAACTGCAAACGGTCTTTGTCTGGTGTGTGGGTGTCAGGGAATGGGCAAAGAGAATGTGTTTGTTGCTCCTCTAGTGAACTAGCCAAGGAACGCTGACACTCATGTTCCCTTGTTAAAATGTTTTATCAAGGCAGGGAGTTTAATTCTCAGTAACTAATGGCGGGATTGCAAAGACTGAGCCAGCACGAGCTATGCGGACCTCACAATTGACCCCTTATAACCCAGAACGTCAAACATTTGTGGGGAGATTGCACCAGTTACATTCCAAATTACATAACCAGTGAAGTGAAGAAGGGATGTTTCAAGCAATATTTTGGACACCAGATGAGATATGTTAACGAAATTTTAACCCTAAATCATTGCATTTATTCAATATGTTAACCCTAATTTATTGCATTTATACAAAGATATGCAAATTACAATAATGCAAGTATATCAACAAGCACAAGAGGGCAGTGGTGGATTTATGGTTGGGGGGTGGGGGGGGGACCTGAGCCATGGCCTAGGGCCCTGCACCTCAGCAAAAAAAACAATCATAATTAAATATATATACAAATTAAATAATGTAATAATAATAATAATAATAATAATACTCTCGAGGTACTCAGTTAGAAAATAAATCCCGGAAACCTACACTTCCCCACACCCCCATCCCTGCTGTAAGGGCCCTCTTTGCTTGCCCATATATGAGAGGGCCTCCTAAAGACACAGGCCTAGGGCTTCGCACCCCCTAAATCTGCCCCTGAAGGGAGGGATCGCTTCACAATTTCCTGCTTGAAGCCGCTTTGTCCCACATCCAAGTATGAGAAGGTTATATGACTCTTAGACGCAGGCAAACACCTTTAATGCACCTTACGTGGTGCACTAGAGGCACTGCTTAAGGATCTTTGCAGCATCCCTTCAGCCCCTAGCTGAAACTTCTTTCATTCTTTTTACTGTACTGACATTCATATTTTCTTTCTTCCATCTGACTTTCCAACGTCTCAAATAACTGTTTCATCGTGTAACTAGAAGGTTTTCCTCCTGTTACACCTTTCAAACCTTCATACTGTCAATTTCCGTTTCAGCACTGAATGACCTCACAGGTCCCAGAGCTTGGCCTTTGGCCTACATTCTATATTCCATGCTCTTCGGCATCTCACTCAAAAGATATTCTAAATAATACTACACATACTATAAATGGTAGCTAGGTCTTCATGCAAGTGTATAATTGTAAATCCTTCTAGGTCAGGTTAGGTTAAGAGTCAAGGATGACCGAAGGTCCAATGCCAACAAGGGATACAGTGCCCTAGGTTAGTTTAGGAAAGTCTACGCTAGAATGTTTCCATGTACTTCACACTATGATGTATGATGCTGTAGGTTAGGTTTGGGTAGCTGAAAGCCCTTGGCAAGGTAAGCCCTATGATGATATAGCCTAGGTTAGGGTGAGTTAGGGTGTATCACTGTAGCTAGTAGCTGTCTTTTACTGCATACTTCTGGTGCCTTCTGTTGACTTGCAACCGCCACATATTTTTTTTCGACTGATTACACCTGACCTACTTGTGATTATAGCATTCATAACTTTCTCATCAGTACAGACCTGGCTTCCTTTACATTTTCCCCACCCGAAGTCCCCTTTTCCCAATGGATTCCCAAGAATTTTTGGTTATGGGGCCACAAAAACAAATGGTTAAGAAATACCTAATGCAAATATAACCATTTTGATGACATATAGGCTTTAGTTCATGTATCTGGTAGGGAATGAATGCATTAGTACCTATATATTATCATTGTTTTATATAAATAAGAGTAAACAACAATAAACTTTTTAAAGGTATATGCCAGTAGGTAAGCCAGCAATCTCTCGCTCCGCAGTCGAAGAGTAATTCATTTCTCCTAACAATAGGTATGTCAAACTTGTGCCACCTGTGCCTAGTAGGCTACCTACAATTGACAAACAGTACTATCAGTCCACTGTCCACTTACCTTTCGTAAACAAATGCTCCGACCACTTCTTTGTCAACGCGACGGTTCACGAACACTCACTAAGACTTAAACCATACTTTTAGATTCAGCCAGCCTTGTGCGGGCACGGGCTCATTGCTCTTCAGCAACCCGTAACTTAAATCATAGATTCATAATATAGTCAGAGTATATTTAACGACCTCGTATAAAGCGTCAATAACATGCAGTGCCGATCGCCATAACAACCGTGTCGTGTGATGCGTGACAGCCATACTAGCAGCCCACTTTGCAGTCTTGCTTTTTTATAAGTATGTTTTCTTTTACAAGTAAATAATCATTACTGTGTAATATATTTCGAAATATAATTGTTCTGAGGCCTTTTGTAGCTCAAGTAAAGATTTTTGTAGTGTTTCTATATATAAATCAAATAGGAAGCGTCTTGTAAATAAACCAACGGGAGAAGAGGCTAGCGATATTTTTTCTTTCTACTCTAAAGCTTTGGAGCGATACTTTAAGAGGATTGTTAAAGGAGAACTACTGTAAGAAAATCATTTTTTTTCACTAATTTGGAGGAACGTTATCGTTGAAAAAAGGACAAAAAATCTAAATTTATGCCAAATCAATAGGTTAAGCCTAACGCTTGCATGACCAAGATCCTTTTCCTTGTTGCTACCATCCTCATAGGCTATTTTTGCTTAGCATGATGATTCGATAACTTTTACCACACAGCAATTATTTCCATTCATTCGAAATTAAGTTGTAATTTAACGGTGTTGCTCTCTATGCCTTGAACACTCAAAAGTAATATACATATCACCATAAACGTAAAATTGACAGCAAAATCAAAACCGTTACATAATAGCAACAGCCGGCAATGGCGTTATGTTTCTTGCTTATACTAAATTTGTAAAACACTGGAAACCAGCAATCATATTTTCATGTGGTGGAGCCTGTTCGTGTCACTTTCGAAAAAAAATGGAGAAGGTTGTTTATTGTAATGAATACATGAATAAATTGACGCAGAGACATTTAAAGCGATCACTTAATTTCAAAGACAATATTAGAGGAGAGTGACAATTAGGAACAGCGAGCGAGTGGGTGAGTCGAAGCAAGACCACCGAGTTTGGTTGAAGACCTCGAGATTGTCAAAGCAATGTTTGGTTGTGACATAAGCAACTTTTCGGCGACTGCTGTATTCTAGCCCCAATACAAGTGAAAAAAAAGTAGCAACAGTTATAAGCAGGGGAGACCGGGGCTGGTTGGCTACAAGGGTAAGTTGGCGCACTTAAAATAACTTCAAAATTTACCAATAGATGATTCTAATACATATACTGTCTAATTGCCACGTAGTTCCTCAGTTACCAGCAAAATTCTATATTAATAAAACGTATGAGCTCGAATTTATGAGACAAATTTCGATTTTGATGGTAGTAAGTAATTTTTTTTTATCTTTCTGTTATTTGCTATAACATCTGTACATTCATGAAAGATTATTTTTTAGTTAAAGAATAGTTTTACTTATGGTTTAAAGATTCTATACCATTAAAATTAATCATTCAATGCTTCTTGGTGTGGACTGGTAAGTGTTTTTGTACCAAATGGTAAGGATGGGGCAAGTAGGCACATGTGCAGACTTGCCTCACGTTATTTGATAACAATAGTAAGCCTATTTATTTATATAATTTACGTTTTGTTTCTGGATTTTTGGAAGGATAATGAGATTAGTGTCCTATCATTTCCTCCAAATTGCTCTCACAAGTTGCAACCCCTGGATGTTATAGTGTTTATAGACCTCTGAAGAAATGTGTTAACAGGGAATGTGATTCGTGGATGACTTGTAATCCAGGATCAAGTATGCCCATCTGTGACGTTCCTGGTAATGTTTCCTCCGCTTTACCTCTAGCTGTCCCTTATTCTGGTGTTTTCAGTGGGTTTAGGATTGCTGGAATTTCACCTTTGAATACAGACTATTTCAAGATTTTGATTTTACGGGTGCGTATGTAACAGACCGAGAGATGTCCGAAAAGACACATGGGCTTCAGATCAGTCATCAGCGCGAAACAGTTTAAGAACTGCTCCTGTTGATTCAGAAGAAAGCTCAGCTGCAGACAGCTTGTATTTGGTAAGCCAGGAGAGGTGTGGGTCCAGGGCAGGGCATGTAACATGTCGGAGCATGAAGACTACTGATGAAGATTTATTTGACACCAGCCACAATTAAAACTAGATGATCTGAAGTAATACTAATGCCTTACATTTTGTATTTTGGAAATTCACGGGGTATTTTTGCTATTTGATTTACATGCAATGCAGTAATTTTCTTTTAATTATCAATGTGCCAACTTATCCCGTATACGGAACAAGTTGGCACGAAAAAGTTATTTTTTTCTAAAGCTTATTGTTACTTATGTTGAAAGCAAACAAGAATTATATTGCTCAGTGATAAAGACGAATGTTCATTTTTTTTCAATGATGGTAAGAATTTTGCAAAAATGTTTGTTTTACATTCGCAATAACCAAAATTGTAAAATGTGTGCCAACTAGACCCGGTCTCTCTTACTTTCTTTTTTTAAAATTCATTTTAGAATAAAGGAAATGCGAACAATTCATGCCACTTATTATATGCATATCCTTTTTTTTATTTCAAACATTATACTTAATATATATATTACAGAGATTAAAGTTGTCTTTAAAATTTGATTAATGCCATATTCCTTGCAATGCTGCCACTTATTTTCATAGTTTTGCAAATAAGGTTACCGAGGAAAATTCTCAGAATGCCACGCTTCGCTCTACCATGTTCTCATTTCAGTAAAAAAGAAAAAAAAATCCAGGTCGGTGGCAAAGAAAAGAGTGCATGATTTTTTACTTTGACAATATTGTACCTACCAGGATTCCCTCGCGGTCACCAGTGTTTATGCAAATGTCTGTTGTGACATTCAGTGCCCCTATAGTGGAGTGCGAAAGTAGCCTTATTCTTTGGAATATTCAGAGCCCAGCCATGGATGGCTTTTGTGGCATCAGTTCAGTTTCGTTATTTTGCCCATGGAAGAACGTTCGTCATTTCACAGCAATCGTATAATTATGATTTGGCTGAAATTTCACCAAATGCACAGGTAGGAGAAAACACATCCCACTTGAGAGATCAGAGGAAGAAAAGGTGTAAATTTATGCACAGAGGTGACGAGATGGGAACAATGCTGGACCTTCTGAGAAGTAGTACAATGTTCACATAGAATAGATTTTAAATCGTGAAATTGCATATGTAAATGGTTCATGCATCAACGTCACCGGTGTGCTGGCCTTTCGATCCATGATGCTGACTGTTGGATTTGGTCAGTTTCGGAAGGCAACCGACAGTGACATTCTAACTAACCCTCTGTGATCTTTCAGTCATACACGTTAACAAAATTTGGTCAGGTCAGTGCTTGAATAGCTGACCCCACCAGGGAATTCCAAGTTGTGCTACATTGGTTGGCTGTGTGGTAGGTGGTTATTGAGCAGCATCTTCATCCCAAACATCAATACGTTAATTGTGACGACGGCCCCCAGGGGTCTGGAGTGGTCGACAGGGGGTCTTGGTGATTCGGAGGAAAAAAACTCCAGCCTAAATCCCCGAGTAAGCGGCCTCAGTCTCACCTCTTTTCTAATAGGACGACGTAGGGATCAGAGTACTGTTGTGAAAATTACTTTAACATCAACATTAACTTTTATTCCTTTTGATTACTTCCTCCCACGACCAATAGAAACAGGGAAGAAGAGAAACCACAAGTTAATCAAAATTATTTTTTATTTTTCATATTTTATGACAACAGGCCATCTTCAGCTTCTACAGAAAATCGTGGAGTTGTGCGTCTGCGGTGAAGGACTTAAAAGTTATAATAGGAAATTAACAGACACAGAGATCCTAAGGAACTACACAAACTTCAGATCTCCATGTGGGTGGTGGTTGTCTCTAAGTGCCATTTAACCCCTGGAAGGCGCTGGGTGGAAGAAGGGCATAATTACGTCAGACGCCTTCCTGTACAATAAGTCTGAGAGGACGGTATTAGTACTGGACTCCAAAGTTCATAAAGGAAGACGGCGGATGTACAATTGTATTCTAGTTACAGTCATTGTGTGGCATTTAGGACTGGATCTCGGTTACAGTCAGAAGTCAGTGTAAGTGAAAGGATTTATTTATTACCAGACTTCTCGTTATAAGGTAAGGTGGTTTATTGGTGAAATTCAGTTATAGATAAAGGGGCATCTGTGACTGGAATAAGGATTACAAGAAATACACAAATATTCTCGAATAGAGACATTCTTGTATTGATACTATACTACTTGATATTGATCATTTTCTTGATTGTAAAACGGGTTAAAAAGTTATACGGATTTTCTTTATTTAGCTATGAAGCGCTTCTTGGTTACATATTTATTTCTAGTGAAATACACAAAACTGCGTCGGACTTGGACAGGACAGAGCTCCCAAATCAACTCTGTTTAGCAACAGACCTCTTTGGTCAGGTAATGGCAAAACCGTCTTTAGAAAATAGACTAACCTTATATTTTAAGGAACGTAGTAAAGGAAAGTCGTGATTCATCAATTTTGAGACTAATACGGACATCTGATCGGACCAAATGGATTACTGGGAACCGATACCAAGACTACTGTAAGGTACTTTTAGAAGCTCAGTGGAGCTTCCAAATAATTATAAAGATATATATTATATATAATAATTTTTAATTATCATATATATATATATCTATATATATATATATATATATTATATAGAAGCATAAAGGGGAAGACAGGTAAATGGCACCATTACACTCCACCTCTTCATAAAAGACTATCTAGAGCCATCTAAATACAAAAGAATCGTGGGAATATAAAAACTTTGGGTCTCTTCTACAAACATGACTAATTACTCTGTGTATTATTCTATCAGAATATATTAATAAACTTCTCTGTACAAGGAACCACCCTGAATTGGAGCATGTACAAAATAGATGGGACCTTAAAAAATATTCTATGGAAGAAAAATATACACATATATCACTGCTGGCAGTGATTCACTCAAGAATTAATTAATGTGGGAGGCGATACGTTCATCGCTCTATAGTGGGTCGCCCTGCGTCAGGCGGACGCTCAGATCGGAGAATCGAAGTCACGACGTTGCCAGTTCTCTCTCTCTCTCTCTCTCTCTCTCTCTCTTCTCTCTCTCTCTCTCTCTCCGCCTTCCAATCCCATATCTATTCCTATTCCATCTTCTTCACTTTCACCACATCGTAGCCACTTCATCGCTTGCGAACCTTAATTACTTTAGCGTAACACGACTGACTGAGAAGTCGATAATCATGTCAAGAGGAAACTTAAGTAGGAAATAAGTCAAACGTGTCATTCCTATACGATCCACATGTGCAGTCAGGAAAATGAAGGTGAACGATTCGCAAATGAACGGACAGCTTTGACAATGTCATGAAACACAATCACTCGATTTACATAAAATGGAAAAAATAAATAAAAATTCAAACTCAGGTTTTCTCTAGGAAAGTTCTACAGGCAATCAGGTCACTCTCACAACACCTACAATGATCTCGTATTCACGTTTCATTAGTTATTTTTGGGGTCTAATGTACAAGCTCTTACAGATCAGGATAGAGGCAGACATAATACTCAGGTATAAACATATATATACTAATATATATATATATATATATAGATATATATATATATATATGTGTGTGTGGGTTGTGTTTGTGTAGTGTGTGTGTGTGTATAGTAGACCCCAAATATCAAAGGCACTGGCATATGCGAAGAAATATAATATCACACTCTCTCCAAATTGATAACTTGTGGGAAGGCACTTGAACTTTGTACTTCGACAAATATTGGTAGAAATGTCAATGCTCTTACTATATAAATGCTTTGTTATGGTCATCAGTATCAGTTAAATGGTCTTCACCTGTATCATCCTACCAGTAAAACTGTTTGGTATTTTGTAGACATTTTAAGAGGCATAAACATATGCCATTTTTAGCATGCATGTGCACAGAACATGTTTATATTTGCACAAATATGTAAAAATATTGTATGAATTTACATTTTACACTATTTGTAAAGTAATAGAATGAAAGTCTGGTATATAATCTTTCAAGTCTAATTTTGTCTACCCTTAAATTGCTTAGCTCTAATGATGTTCACATGAAAACATTTTGTTTTCAAACGTCTAGTTAGATGTTCTCTTCAGATATAGGCAGCATTCAGTGCAGACAAACTTTTATATATGTATGTATCTACACACATGTGTATATATATATATATATATATATATATATATATATATATATATATATATATGTGTGTGTATATATGTTGTGTGTGTGTATCTAGC
The DNA here is from genome assembly GCF_015104395.2 of Macrobrachium nipponense. Classification (NCBI taxonomy): domain Eukaryota; kingdom Metazoa; phylum Arthropoda; class Malacostraca; order Decapoda; family Palaemonidae; genus Macrobrachium; species Macrobrachium nipponense. Next base: position 46,400,195 of record NC_061091.1, read on the forward strand.
TATTTATCTCTCTCCTCTCTCTCTCTCTCTCTCTCTCTCTCGCTCTCTCTCTCTCCCCTTATTCCTTCCTATCTGTCTATATATTATATATATATATAATATATATATCTATATATATATATATATATTATATCAATATATATATATATATATATTATTATATAATATATATACTATATGTATGTATGTGAGTGTGAACATGAAAGTCTTTATTATGGAAAATTAGAATCTTACGAAACAAAAAACCAATACTTGGTAAAGACATTACTGACCTGGATTTATATTGCATAGCGCATTTGTAGAATTAACAGACTACATCTTTACGTCATAACATTTATGAAAAATAGACATAGACAGTATGCAACAATTATAAACATCATTTTATGTACAAATATGTCTAATGTTGTTCAGGTGGGAAATCTGCTCACTACCTGGCTACAAAAATATCTATGTATTCTAGATTGCAGTTTCAAAGGTTGAGGTCGCAAGACCAGTGGGCAGCTTCCTCGCTCAGTGGTTGCTGCTCATATAACAGCGCTTTACACATATAGCAGTATAAAATGTCTCAGACACCAGCCTTCTGCACTGTACAGTGGTAAGCATTCACTTCTCTAATCGCTTCAAAGCCTCGACATATTCACTTGTACGTATTTACAATGTTTATGACCAACATTGTTTCGCCAGTCATAAGCACAGGACTCACTTCGACACAGGGCCACTTTAGTCACGTCTCTTATTTCCTCTTCACTTGGTATGACTTATTTTTCACTATTTTATCTTCAAGGCGCAGTCATTACCAACCACTCAGGCACATTGCTAACGAAGGACAAATTAGAACATTTCATAATATTCAGTCATTTTCACCGCTGGGGACAAATATCACTATAATTTACTTTGATAATGATACAATACCATTCACACTTAAATATAACAAGAACTTCATTTTTTGCTACAGTCTTTCCCTAAAAAATTGTAAGAAGTCTTTGGTGCGCCAGTTTGGCTCCAATATACTGTATATATCTTTCCACGTGCTGTCTACACATGAAAGCATTTTATGAAAATGCTCTCAATATCAAACTGCGAACGTATCAAAACAAAAATATTGATACTCAAGCGCTGGACGTTTCGCATGGGACCTGCTAGCGTTCGGAATTCAAAGATTTCTTAGGATACAAACACACCTCTGCAGATGACGTAACAACAGCACCATCTTACAAAGTCACACGGATACATCAAACACCTTAAAATCTATTACTTACAAAAATCTCGGAGGTGAAAGGTGTAGCATTTATTCCTCTTCATTTTTCCTGAGACTTAGTCATCTGTTCACATAAACCAAAAAAAGCTACATTTCCATCATCTCAACAAAAGTAATCAACCGACAAACCAAGAACAGATCTCAAAGAGAATCAACATTTCACAAATTCAATTGGCAATAATTTAAGTATATCTAAAAACTACATAATATAGTGGTTTAGTATCAAAAGGGTCACTTTTAGGTAAACTTGAAAGATATGTTTTTATTTTAGATCTATGTTAAGCATTCGTTATCAAAGAGAAGGACAATGTAATCTCATTCAAAATGTCGAATTAAAGTAAAGTATTAAGTCTTCCAAATCACATAGAATTTAAACAGACAACTTGGATGCCACTCGGAATGGACAATTCCCAAAGTCGCTCTTCTAGAACCTGCACTTCCTTCCCCCTTCACGTGACCCTCATTCAAAGTTAACGGATTTTTTTCCAATGCTCAAAATCAAAAGATTTTCTTAATCTATCTGAATTTTCAGTCTTACGAATGTTCGTAACCTTGAAGAACTCCACAGCTTTACGAATGTTCATAATAGAGTTCTCTGACGTCAGCGAGCGCTGACAGAAGACTAGAGGTGTTGCTGTCGCCCCCCCGGCTGCTGCTGCTTTCCGAAGAGGGACAGGCAGTGTCCGTCGACTTTCCTTCTGTCCCGCTGCCTCCGGAGGAGTCCTCTGGCTCTTCCTTCACGAGGGCAGTGAAGGAGGAGTCTTGGTACTGTTGGCTGTTTGCGACTCCTCCTCCTCCTCCTCCACCCCCTCCTGAGGTGGCACCGGCGGTGCCTGCGCTACTGGCAGAACCTCCTCCTCCTCCACCTCCTACTTGGAGATACCTGACGAGTGGGAGTAAACAAAGGCTGAATCAGAACCGTCATGACATTATGGAAAGCCGAGTTAAATCTCATCATATTTCAATGCAGAGGCTTTGCCCGGAGCTGGCCTAGAGAGGAAGAAAACGTGAAAAGGAGTGGGAAAGGAGGGAGATTGACAAGAAAAGCGAAAACGGAACCAAGGAAAGAATTCCAAAGCCTGTTCATCATTCATATGAATTTACTTTTACAGTACAAACATTGAATCTTAAACATAAGGCAGATATGACTCGGTTCCAATGACAAAATAATAAGGTTATCAATAATAAAATCTCGTAAAAGTTATGTCAGCGACAACAGTACTTAACAAACAAACGTGATGGTAAAGTAGAAGTCCCGCAATTATTTATATATTTATCTATATATTTATTTATTCATTTAGTATTCTTACCCAGACTGCATTAATACTGAACGGATGAAAGAGAAAATAGCTTTCAAGATGAATCCCCTGTTTGGGAGAAGGAGAGAGAAAAGAAACAATGGCTTTTAAATCTGTTGTGTACTCATGTACACTTACGGAGATCTGGTTGAGTGCAGGAAGGAAGAAGATACCTACTACGAAAAAGATGGAGAGGAAGAAGAATAAGGAAACAGAAATAAAAAAAACAGCAAGAGGAAGACAGATGATCATGAAAAAAGATAAAGGATTTCACGACCGTTGTTCTTAACCCGAAAAAAATATAATAAAATAAAATAAAAAGATCAACGTAACAGAGGAAAAAAAAGAGAACAAAAATTTGTAGAAAAAGAGAGAACGCTGTCCTTAATTAACCTGAATTCCAGTTCCAAAAGAAGCAGACGAATAAAAGTTGGAAACGAAGAACAGGAAAGAAAAATGCGAAGAGGAGCAGTAAAGAAGAGGTTGCTGTTGATCTGACTTACAAACACAAAATAAGGAACACAAACAACGAGAGAGACGAGCGGTGCTCTGAACTTGCAAAAGGAAAATGAAGAAAAAGAGAAGAAAAACTGAAGAAAAAGACGAACAAGAAAATACAAGATGTTTGCTCTTGTCCTATATCTCTGCTCCGTTACATTACCTGCCGTTAACCGGGGGAGTGTAGGTGAAGTTCGGGTTGACAACAGCAGAAGGGCGCTCCGGCCCCTTCAGGTATCGGTCAAACTCGGATCGATCGACGTCGTCGAACACCTCCGCGTCCCCGCCCGCACCTCCTCCCATCGATTCCCCTGGCTGTACGCCCACGCCTTCGTTACTGGAGGCGCCGACGCTCGCACCTCCGTCGGCGCTCACTTCGCTTCTTGGACCTGCGTCAGAAAGGTCGGGGAGAGAGAGAGAGAGAAGTATAGCAGCTGCTGCAGTAGAAATGGTTTGGAGCTGATGTTGGTAATACAAATGCGGAAAACAATGCTGGAGGGAGGGAGAGAAACGCTGTTAATAATGGAACGGTAACAGAAGATATGATACTACTACTACTATTGTTACTAATAATAATTTGTTCTGATTACCGGAGAGGGAAGAAAGGAGACGCGAACAAAAGGCCCTTCAGCCATGGCGCTCACTTGAACCACCAGGCTAGATTTCCAATAAAAGAAGAACATTTTTCTTAAACATTACACACAAACTCTGGTCTCTAATGTGGCCCTATTTGCATTACGTAAGGAAGCTTTCAAGAAAGTTTTGCATTTCTGGTCCAGTATGAAGTGGGTGGCACTCTTTTGTTCATGGGTTCTTTCCTGTCAAATTTGGTTGACAATGATCCTCTTAAACGTGAAACGCTTATGCCATGCATGCATGTGCACATAACGAAAGACACGTGGGTGAGAAAAGCTCATCCACTCTCAATTTAGGTGAACTAATAAGATTGTCAGTAGATGGTTCTGGGGTCCTTCATGTTTATGATGGAACTCCAAAAGAAGGAATCTATGAGTACTGCTGTAGCATTAGCTGACCTGAGCTGAGAGGGACAGCCTTTCTGACCAAAGTTTGTCAGCAGTCCCTCTGTATGTGTCAACTTTTCCTTTTTCATATAAGATGGCACAAAGCATCCTCGGGTAAAGGACTTCAGGTCTATTCAAATGGGGAAGGGGAGCTGCTTCTTCTTCTTCCAGATGAAGATAAACAAGAAGTGTGGCATAGACGATGAGGTAAGTCACTTGCAAATTTCTCTAGAATTACTGGCCCAAAAATGATTAAATTTAGTTGAAAGCTTCTTTGTGTTATGCAATTTACGTTTGTTCCAACTGTAGCAACAGGGAGTCAGAGTGGGACAACAACGAGGGTCCAGATTTATATATAGGGATATGTAAGAGAAATTATTTTAATTACATACTTCCAAAAGCCGAAAGGTGGCAAAGATGAGCGCCATAGTCCCTGGACCCCCTGCTTTATTATCATGACATATCAGTGAAATATTTCCTTTAAAGAGATGCCGAGAAGCTCAGACTTACTGCTGAAAGCAGGATGTGTGAAAGCAGGATGATGATGGTGATGGTCACTGCCGTATCCCTGAGGGTCGTACTGATGCGGGTAGTAGCCATCGGGACCAGCCGAGTAATCGTGATAGTCGTATCCGTACATGTGTCCAGGATAGTGGAAATTTGGGTAGGTCGGATGATGCGCAAAATAATGCTGGGACAACTTAGTGCTGTTGATGGCGGATGAATGGTTTGGGCCTTCCATCTGCTGCTGGGGGTGAGCGTGAGGGAGGTGTTGTTGGGGATGCTGGTGGGGCTGCTGCTGTTGTTGGTGTTGGTGGTGTTGAAGATTGCTGTTGGTGTTGGCGGAAGTGTGGAGGTGGTCGTGGTCGTGTGGGGAGGCTTCTGGCGGTGTAGGCAAGGCCGCCAGAGTGCAAGGAGGAATGGCTGGGGCAACTTGAGGGGGGGGAGGGGGCCATGCAGGTTCGGGGGAGCAAGTAGGGGAGGCATCCGGTGTGTGTAGGGCCAAGACCTGGTTTTGGAAAGATGGCGGGGGCACCGGAGAGCCGTTGAGCTCGCTCGAATTCAAAGGCCTCGTCAAGGTCGCTTGTAAGAAACCTCCCGGCAAGGCTGGACTGTCCTTCCTCTGCTGGGATGAAGTGGTTGTGGTTGCTGTCGTGGTGGAGGAGGGCGAAGAAGATGCTGACGGAGGACCAGGGGGACCCTGACCCCCTCCGGGCTTCTTAGGCGGTTGTTGCTTTCGCCGACGGGGTCGGTATTTGTAGTCAGGGTGGTCCGCCATGTGCTTCAGACGCAGCCGCTCTGCTTCTTCAACAAAAGGGCGGCGCTCCGTTGGCGTCAGAGCTCGCCATTTCTTCCCTGAAAAGACAAAAAGGATTTTATTTTAAAGGGATTCTGCACTGGAGCATATTTTCTCTGTACTTCTATCAATAAGAAGGGCAAAATAGTGACATGTAACTATACTGGGCGAAAGTGTCGTCTCAGATACTCTGTCATGAAGCCGTACTGGAATCAATTCTAAATCACAAAGGGACATTTTCTGCAACTGACAAGTATCAGTTTCAAATACTACTAATTAATATCAGTGTTTTTTTTTTATGCGTGTACATGGATGCATACAGATATAGATATAGATATGAGATATATATATATATATATATATATATATATATATATATATATATATATATATATATATATATATATATACATATATATATAGATTTCTCAGCAAATCACTCCATCCGTTGAGAACTGAGAATTCCAGCGACCATATATATATATATATATATATATATATATATTATATATATATATATATATATATATATATATATATATGGTCGCTGAAATCCTCAGTTCTCAACGGATGGAGTGATTTGATGAGAAACCAGAGAAAGGACAGCAGATTTAGATGTAAAGGTTCAGATAACACAGTACTAATTTGAGATTGTGAAAAGATGTAGAAACTAGTGGATATCTGAGTGTTTGCATATGTGGATAAAGCTGATAGTTAGATATCAGCAAGAATAAAAGAAGACTGAACAATGACCGGCAATGTGGATGGTGGAAGAATGGAGATGGATGATTCTCATTGGGTGTCTGATGGCAGGATAAGATGGAAAACGAAAGGTAGCAGGATCTCTGCAGAAGATTGGGAATAGACATCGAGCGTTGATGTGTCAAGGGACTATTGAGGCCAATCTCCCTAATGGAAGTGAAGTGTGGATGTCGAATACTAATCAAGATAGGGTGAATCTGTTAGCAAGATGTGTTTATGTAGTATATATATGTTGCATAAGAAGAACTGAATGGATGAGAAATGTTTAGATGTGTACAAGTGGAAGAAGAGTTAGACTACAGAAAAGGATAGACCAGAGAATGGAGTAATGGTTTGGCAATGTGGAAAGAATGGAGAGGATAATTTACTGAAGGGTTTTAAATTTCAAAATATCTGGATGAGATGGAGAGTGTGATGGATAGATGGAGGGAAAGACTTCCTGATATCTGGGAAATGCGACTGTGCATGCAGAACAGAAGTGAATGGTACAGATTGTTTCGGGGGCTCCACTTACCGCCGACGGGTCTTCTCCTAAGGAATATGAAGCAACTCATGAGGTAACTTCTTCACAATATGAACGTGGCAGCGATCGCCGTGTTGTTCTATTTTTCGAGTATGTACTGTAAATGGGATCTGATAGAATGTTGAAATACGATGTACTCATGTATGCACACACACACACTCATCATATATATATATATATATATATATATATATATATATATATATATATGTGTGTGTGTGTGTGTGTGTGTGTGTGTATATATGTGTGTGTGTGTGTGTGTGCGTGTGTATAGATAGATAGGTAGATTGATAGCTGATGGGACTAGTAACCTCATGCAAAGAGAATTTCTCAGATAATGGGAGATTTACAACAATCCACTGTATATATATATATATATTATATATATATATATATACTCACATATATATACGTATATATATATACATATATATATATATATATATATGTGTGTGTGTGTGTGTGTGTGTGTGTGTATACACACGATTGTACGTGTATATCCGTCTATCCTTATACCCTCAGGATCACGATGCCGATCGTGTCACCTCCCAGGCGATAAACCGAAAACAAATACCTGTGCCCATCTTCCAAGACCACAAGAACTCTGAAAAAATCGCCAGTAGGATATCACCTGGCCATGCCCTCTTCATCACTGATAGATAACCAAACCTCAAAATACCCACAGAAATACCCGAGAAATAGCTTCCATCTGTAGGCATGGTAACCACACACCCGTCCGTTACCAAGAAGGGGCTTGAGAGGTCGATGTGGCCCATGTAGTAGAAAAAAAAGTGGGTCCACTTAATATAGGTATTCTCTTGTTAGGGTCTCTTCCGAGATCTCTCGTGGACTCTACGAGAGATCTTGATAGCGCCTGTGAAAGTAGACTTGACATCCGTCAGTCTGGACAGAGGAAGAGGAGAAAAGGAGAGGGAAAGACGCGCTCTCTCTCTCTCTCTCTCTCTCTCTCTCTCTCTCTCTCCATGAAGAAAAGAAAATGGAAGGACGTTCTCTATCATGCAATAAGTAATGACTTTTATCTCTCTCTTTTTGTCTTTCTTCAGAAAAGAAACTTGTACTTATCTCTAAGTTATCTCCAGCTCTCTCTCTCTCTCTTTCTAACAAAAGGTAGAGAGGCCCATAATCTCTCTCTCTCTCTCTCTCTCTCTCTCTCTCTCTCTCTCTCTCTCAGATGAATATATTTGTCTCTCATCCCTCTCAGGGCGATACAAGAGGTGAGAGGACTTCAGGGATTTTGAAAAATGTTCATTTTTCCCTTCAAAACAAACCTAAAATTTTTGCAGGGACTCTACGGAAGTGGTCAGCCTATTGCTGCTTCCATCTGACTCCTAATGCGTGATAAAGGTTCTGTCAAGGCTTGCAAAACCTTGCGCTCTGACATCATTAGACATTTATTAATGGTCACCCTTTCCAATACTGACCAGACCCAGGACCAAAGATGGAATGGAAAGCGTGGGTCTTGATTCCGACTGAAGATTGGAAGTCAGAAATACAAAGAAAACAGCAATACGGTTTTTTGCGTCTTCTTACACAATTTCCTTGCATTTCTTACTCGCTTCCTCTCCTTGAGCTACTGCGTTCCCTGCTGTGCGTCTGTTGTCGTTCTCGATGACCCAATAACAGCCATTGTTTCCAAGTTGGAAGAGGAAATATGGTAATAAAAGCACGAAAAAAGAAGAGGTACATAATGACCCAGAAATTCTAAACTGATAAGATATGCGTCAGTTTCTCTGACCCAGGCTGCTTTTCTCTGATATCTCTCATTGATATACACATAAAACGCACACACACACATACACACACAAACACACACACACACATATGCATACAAAACTTATATTGTGTGCATGAACAGAGGAATCTTGCAATCAATAGCGCCTGTATGAAAAAAGAAAAGCTTTAATCATACCTGGGCAAAAAATAAGTGTCCAAAAATATTTACCTAAAACAAACTTTTCAAGAAAATGTCCCCAAAATATGAGTGTTCAAGATATGAGTGTCGTAGAAAGATGAGAACTCAAAACATGACTGTCCAATTCAGCCCTTTTGAGCTTGATGCCACCGAGGATGTCCTACTTACTTATCGAGAGCTCTTCTGCCCAAGGTTCCTTTGTCCCTCACTTATGGGTCATCCTCCTTTACCCCAGACGCGATCAATTATTCTTAGTTTTGTTATTTTTATTATTACTGTTGTTTTGCTGTATCCGGTAGAGCTGGTCATAAAAATAACAATGATAACATAGTAAATGCCGATAATGGGCAACACTCAGGAGAAATCTCTTTTTACCAATTCGTCTAAAAAGTTCCGTTATTTGCGGCTAACGTTCATTTCTCAGATCACAGGCGAAAACAAATAGGTTGGGATTTTTAAATTCCAAATATATAAATCTCTAAGAGGAAATTGATCTGCCATAATCAGACCTGATAGTCAAGAAAGCTTTGACGCAAAGCAACACAAAAAAACCGAGAAATATTATTTACGTCATCCGACTCTTCATGCCAAGAAGTTGGTAGATAACATCATAAGGGCTCTCTTTTTGTCTTATTATATATGAAGCAAAAACTGTTGGACGTCCTATAGACATGGCTCTCTCTCTCTCTCTCTCTCTCTCTCTCTCTCTATCTCTCTTCTCTCTCTCTTATATGACCCCCACTTCTACTCTTTCAATGGCTTTGTCGGGGGTTCGAATCTTACAAGAGCCGAATTATAATTCCCCTTCGGTGATATTTCCGAGGTAGAGCGAATTGGATATTGAACGCCATTTGTAGCTTAATGTTTGTAAATATAAAAAAAAGTCACTGTGTATGTG
>NC_061091.1:46412183-46414683 GCF_015104395.2 Macrobrachium nipponense
ATATATATATATATATATATATATATATATATATATATATATATATATATATATATATACTGCTAAGTATCAATAATAACACATCTATAATTATTAGCTTAAAATCAATTGGCTTGTTGGTCGAAAAATTAATTCGCAAGAAATGTCATGAAAGTTTACCCTCTCTCAAATGACGAAAAAAAAATCTAAGAAATATTAATGATGTGATAATAATTCCAGCCATAAATATTGATTGGATTCAGAAACGCAATCTTGGGTGCGTGGTTGTTGAATTCGGTTGGAAATCGGGTATATAACGATGGTAACCCACCCATGGGTTTCGGCGAGGAAGGGGACCAGGCCAGGGGGCCTCTACAGCGTGAGGGCGTGAAGACGTGATGTGTGTATCTGAAGGCGTGTCACAGGACCAGCTTCTGAATATTAATGAGCAAACACAAATTCGTTACGTTGGAGCGGGAAAGGAACGCCGCTGCCACCTTTCGCTAAAAAGGAGACAGGTAACAGACGCAAGAATCAAATTTCCTCTTCACTCAATTCCTTGGAACACTTTTTCCCCACTTCACTCCGAAAGTAATAAGTAACAGAGAAGATTAAATCCGTTACTCCTTCCACCAGTGACGTCACATAATACCTCACTGATTTAATTCTATAGGTGGAAGGTGACGAAAAAAGGCTGAAGCGCCCATCTCGTTGAAGGAATTGATTGACGTCATTTATTCATGATTTCACCCAAAGAAATCTACGCCTTACTTCCTACTCATTCTCAACACTTGGACCAGTATTGTAAACCTTCTGATCAATTATTCACTTCATATTGTTCTCCAAAACATTTGTTGTCTTCCGCTCATAAAGGATGCGCACCCTGTCTAGGCACTGAAACAACCAACCACGCAATTTTCAAGCAGCTACTGTTCTTATGTAGACAATTGTGATGGTTTCCATTCTGATGGGTCTACATCTGACTGCTCTTCAATACGAAAAAGTCCCGGCATTCTCAGCCTTCAATTCTTCACTGATCCGGTAAAATAAATAAATAAAAAAAACTGATTCCAACTTCAAATTTTTCTCAACTGTTTCGATGTCCCTCATCCCAGTGATGAACTTGTCTATACTTTAAGATCTAAAGCTATGCCTCTTCCCAAAGCAAAAATACCAGGTCCTGAGCTTTCACCTTCCCGCAGATCAACTATGCCAAAGGAAATGTTTTTATTTATTAATACAAAAAGGGCAGAAATGAGTAGAAATACGATACATGAAGAAAAAACTAATAAACGAAGCAAAAAACCGAATTATATTGTTAAAATTCGATTCCATTGCGGCAGTTTAGAGGCTTCTTGAAATTCAAGTTCCTCAGTGGAATGCTCCTCGAAAACTGCATGAAGTCGTCATTCTCAAATTCCGTTTTATAACTTAGATGGGGAAAGCTTCAGTCAGAATTTATGACTGTTTCGTTTAAATGTGAGGTGACTGGAGGGATTAGGATCGGGAAAAGAACCGCATGTTCTTAACGTGGCTCGCGTAGAGGACTGACCGTCCGTGTAATCACATGATGATTATTATGATGATTTTCATTATTGCTATTATTTTCATCATTACCAGTGATGATAACAAAGCTCGACAATCTAGGCTATAGTATTTGGTAACGTTATTAGTAAGATCTTTATCCGCCTCAATACACGCACCATGGGATAACTAAGCATTAATACTTCTGCTGTAATATTTCTCATTACGAACATTATTGTATTATCATTATCATGAGGAGTAGCAGAAGTTTTACTCATAACTAGCGACCTCCTGTCAATCTCTCCACCAACAAATGACAGAGATTACCCTCTTTCTTCCAGGGACTCATTCCAGGAACGTCTAGAAAAGGACATTTTGTCTTTCCACTGAAGGCGAAGGAATTGATCACTTCTCGTTTTATCGGAAGGCTTTCCTCTCCTCACAGTCTTGTAAATGAGAGAGAGAGAGAGAGAGAGAGAGAGAGAGAGAGAGAGAGAGAGAGAGAGAGAGAATGTGCAATGTGAGGTTCGTGTCACAGAATCAATCTAACTTTGCGTGATTGATGAGATGGATTTACCCTGGGCTGAAAATGTCTTACTGCATTTATTCTTGTTGTTGAAGATTGTCATATAATGTTTACTTTGACATTTTTTTTTCTACTTAAACCAAGAAATACAACAACTTGTCAACAAACGAAATGGGTAATCATTCTGTGTGTGTGTGTGTGTGTGTTCCCTGCTCCCCATGGCCGTGAAGCAATTGTCAGCATCCTCGATCGCTCCGGAACTAGGTGAGAAAAGCAATGGCATGAGCGCCATTCCACCAAAGTCTAGAAAACTTCTGTCGACAACAGCTCTCTTATAAATGGTACCGAAGAGAGAGAGAGAGAGAGAGAGAGAGAGAGAGAGAGAGAGAGAGAGAGAGACCAGTACTCCGTTAATATCTACAACATCATATCATAATTGTAAAGGTTACAAATCACGCGACAACGACTCCA
>NC_061091.1:46429683-46437183 GCF_015104395.2 Macrobrachium nipponense
GGGTGAGTATTACATCATCACGGAACAGATCAGTGAACCTTTGTTAGATGTGTTTCACTCGTGAAGTTTCTATCAAGAATCAATGAGTATATGTAAGTATCCTTTGTGTGTGTATGTGCGTGTGTGTGTGTAAGTGTGTACCAGTCACAATGTTCATTCCAGCCTTTATCTAAATTCCTTTACACCCTGTTTCCTCCTAACCTTTCCTAATCACGCCTAACCCCAGCAAACCTCGCAGGGGAATCTCACACAACTTAACCAGCGTGGCTAATCGGGCCTCTGGGGTATCCAGAAGAGGGTCAGACACGCACGACTTATTGGTATTTAAAGCTACTTGTGCATTTTAGTTTACTAAGATGGAATTACATGGATTAGATGAGCCATGGAGAAGTTCGTGTGGAGAACCATCTAACAGAAATGAGAGAGAGAGAGAGAGAGAGAGAGAGAGAGAGAGAGAGAGAGAGAGAAGGATAGAAGAGAGAAGATAGAGGAGAGAGAGAGAGCGTCAATAGTAAGTTTGAAGTGTTTCGCTGTATATATATCTTGCATCAAAGAGTGAGGCGTGACAGGCGGGCGTTAGACTCTGTGCCAGTCGCCGGTTGACAGTTCGCCCCCTTGGGGCACTTGGGATCAAATCAGGGCAAATTTGTCGAATTGCAAAAAAGGAAAAAAGGATACTGACCTGAGTAAGCAACATTGGAAAAGAATACTCACAGAAGTTCTTGTTGAGAACATTATAATTCTAAAACTTTTTGAAGCAACCTTCCCGGATAAGAGAAATTCCTAAATGAATAAGAATACATGTGTCTGGTGCTTTTCGTCATCTCCATCTGTTTCTCTAGGGGCTTCGGAAACTCTACCCACCAGTAGGTATCTAAAAAGTAAGTGGGATAGATAGTTTTAAGTCTTGATAAGAACCGGAAAGACAATGCTTTCTGGAACCATCACCTACGATAAAGGGCATGTACGTAGAAAAAACATGCACACAAACGTATACACACACACACACACACACACACACACACATATATATATATATATATATATATATATATATATATATATATTATAATTGGTATGTATATATGTATATATGTATATATATATATATATATAATATATATATATATATATATATAGTATGCGTGTGTATAATTATTATGTAAAATCAAATTATTCCTCTTCTCTTCCACTATTCCTCCGTTAATCCCCTGTAGGCAATCTCTTCATGGAGGCAGATGTTTTACCACCGACAGCAGATCCAAAACACATTTCATTAATTTAAAAATAATTCAATAACCGTTTATCAACTGTGGGCAGGAATTAAAACCATTCTGAGCTTGCCAATTAAGATGAGAGAGAGAGAGAGAGAGAGAGAGAGAGAGAGAGAGAGAGAGAAAAAGAAAAAAATGAGGAAAATGAAGCCGTCACACGTAATGAATTCCAGTTGGCCAAAGTGACTCAGCTGTTCTGGGTCTCCAGGCAAGAAGTAGAAAGGAAGGTTGACAATTGATGATTTTCCAATTTTAAATCCGCGCGGAAATCCAACGGCTCTTCCAGATATCATTATTATCATTGCTACTATAACGTTTATTCCTGCTGCTCTTTATTACTATTGCAGATAAAGTGTGTAGTACAGGAACAAATTAAATAAAGAAAACGTACACGATAAATAAAAAAACCCTCATTCCATATTATCCGAACAAAAACCATAAAAGTGACTTCATAACCATCAATATATATTTCATATACTAATATGAATATGAGAAGAGATTAATAAATTTAAAATATAGTTAAAAAATAATAATAAACCACATTGTATGTGCAGTACAGCGGAAACATACCAAATACAGTGGTTTTCACGAAAGATCCGTGTCACCACAATTCATTACAATTAAACAGAGACAATTAAAACCTACGTACTACATATCAGGCAGCAACAACGCGCAGCCGAATTCACTGAAATGAAAATCATCATATTTATGTTTTTTTTTTTTTTTTCGATATTACTGATTCGGCGCTGAGCACATATCAAATGCAGTTTAAGCCTTAATAAATCGGATTTTCATATAAAGTGCAATTAACAAATGTGTGTGCGTTTTGCACGATGAATAAACGAATATTAATAACACGTTTGAAATACAGGCAATGAACTCTGCAGAGCTTTTAACATTACATATATTTATTATAATTATGCTTATCAAAACATTCATCAATCTGGTCTTTCCGAGATCTAATAAACTTACAGATGATGATGATGACCCCAGTTTAATATGTTAACAATAATGTATCCCTGTTTAATCATGAATGCACTTAAAATACTCTTTATTGATAAATGCGGAACCTACAGTAGGGTTTAGCTATCAATAATAACGCTGGTAGAAGACACCGAATATCTCTATACTACACCTGGTGGTTCGGAAATACCGGGAACTGACAATATGCTGCAACTGGTTTCATCGCTGATCAATCTGGATTGACATAAAGCTTACAGACTTTAATGCGTCTTCTTTTGGAGATAATACGAACCATTGATGGTCTTTAACTAGTGATCATAAATACCGATACATTTAAAATATATTGTTGAAGTCAATACAGCCAAGTTACAACAGCTACTCATTGGCGATGACAAAGCTGATCATGCCATCAACACTTCACGTACAATACATCAAATTCAAGTTCTTTTGTACAGCAACCCAGCGATAGACTTTAACTGGTGAACGTTCGAGACGAAGTTGTGCAAAATAAAGCGACACACTCAAACGCTCTGAAGGGCCTTGACGAAGGCGCTGACGCGGGAGGTCACGTCTGTCGCAGGTAGAGCATGGCACGCTGCTCTCACTGGGTCAGGGACGGTGGAGAGAGAGAGAGAGAGAGAGAGAGAGAGAGAGAGAGAGAATAATAAATTCTGATTATCGCGTAAATGTTTCCACTCCGAAGGCGTCAAATTACTTGATCGAAAAACCTCTCCCGACCAGAAAGAGAGAGAGGAGAGAGAGAGAGAGAGAGAGAGAGAGAGAGAGAGAGGGGCGATTTTGATTACCTTCTGAGGGCTTCCGCTTTTACGTCGAGATCTGCGCCTGGACGTGAAGAGGGAGTGAGAGAAAGAGATCTGCGTCTCATCATTAAGGTGAATGAGAAAGGAAGAAGAGACCATCGTGGTTCTGAGAGGAAACAGAAGTTCCTGGAATCAAAAATGTTTCATGGTCTCTAAAAGTTTCATCCATCGATCTTTCCGAACGAGAAATTAATGGCAGCACGAAAACTAAAGTAATACTCTCTCTCTCTCTCTCTCTCTCTCTCTCTCTCTCTCTCTCTCTCTCTCCAAAGTCGCATTTCTTTCGTTCAATAATTTCTCTAGAATCACCCAGAACCGGGTTAAATCTATACACTTCTTGACATTCTGCAATCGTTCTTGAAATGTTGCGAGCTTTATTGGAATGTGACCATTATTTTATATTCAGCGACCAATTTTTTTATATTTTGCGACGATTATTCACAATTTCGGACCACTTTTCTCATATCTTGTAAAAACTATCACATTTTGTAACAGATTTTATATCTTTGCAACTACTTTTTCATCTTCCTAGACGAAATTTTATGTAACTTGAGAAGCACTGATGTTTATGCAATGACTTTCACACATTTGTATTCACATGTTGATATTTTTGTACCACTTTTCCATAACTTGGACAGTTTTGTATATATTTAACTCCAATTTTTACTATTCTACGACAATGACTTTCATTTCGCGACCATCTTAGTGCGATGAGAGCAGTAAGAGGGAAGGAAAGTTAAGCATCGCTATTTCTTTTTGTTCTATTTTACAATATTTTATTTTACAAAACCGTTGCGTTCTCTCTCTATGTTCGAACCTTCTCTTTTATCCTGTTCTAGGAGAGGAGAAACTCCAACCCAGCCTCTGCATAAGACGAATGATATCTCAAACTCTGAAGGTAACATGGATGCTATTCTCCTTGCCTAAGGACAGACTCGATCTAACGGCCCCTGGTCTCGGAATCCCCCGGGCTACCGCCTCAGTCACTGTGATACAGTGGACGTACCTATGACCCAATCATGCGTAACCCTATTTTGGGAGGTAAATCAATCAATACAAGAAACAAATGTACGTAGGATTTTGTGAAAACGTACAAATGTTAAGCGTACGGTGCTATCGTTTTTCTTCTTCTTCTTCTTCTCCTTCTTCTTTTTAACCAAAACGTATTTCCCTTTGTGCAGGTGGTCCCAGAAGTACTACGTTTCCAGTTTTAAGTAGTTGAGAATGAGGTCATCTAGTTGTTTGCCCGATGCCCATCTCCACGTTGTCTGTATCCCACAAAACTCAATTATCTGTCAGCACCTAATGCCTTCATTTTGTTAACCGAAATACAATGGATTATAACGGAGCATGTCTGGGCTTAATTGTTCGGTCTTTCCAAAGAATCAAACTACTGTGTGCGTGTGTGGTAGCGCAGATCGGATCTTCCCCTCAGAAAAGGCTCCCGTGTTGGAATCCTACTGTAACCAGTGTACCTGGTAGATAAGCGGCTGTGTGGTAGTCAGCATCCACGCACGGTGAAGGAAGGAAGGCAGAGGTTTAAAAACTTCCGGAAACACATCCTCAAAGGATTGTATATGTATATATATATATATATATATATATATATATATATATATATATATATATATATATATGGGTAAGTTAAGCCTTTTTAAAATTATTATACGCATTTGAATTGTTTACCTGTATTAACCCCGGCATAATAATGATCATTTGAGGAAGAGGTGTACACACCGTATTAATGTTAAGGATTTAGTTATATTCGGTAATTCATTTGCAACACTTTTTTATATCACTCCTGCGTTCACAAGGGAGAGGAAGAGCAAAAAGGTGGAGAAATGTAGAAAGTAATTTCCTCAATGATTCTACAAAAATGTGTATATCTGTCTCTCCCTTTAAATGATATTGGAATAAAGAATTAAAATCCTTAGTGTCCCTTAAACCTCTACTCTCATTCTCTCTCTCTCTCTCTCTCTCATCCATATTTTCCATCTTTTATCTGTAATGGATTTTACGTAATCATCTCTTGTGATCTCTTTTTCCATCGCCATTGTAGTCCTGTGCCTGTGCGTGTTAGTGTGTTCGCGTTTGTGTGTTCGTCATTTATGTATCCTTGTCCATCCAACCACGTTTTGTGGGACCTGACTTCCTGTGCCACCCGGACATGAATTCAGACAATCTCTCTCTCTCTCTCTCTCTCTCTCTCTCTCTCTCTCAATTTTAGAAGCTATGGTAGCCTACCGTAGTGCAGACAATATTAACACTTCAAACTAACATAAATATATAAAGAAACTTTCATAAATATAAATTTAAA
This sequence comes from Macrobrachium nipponense, assembly GCF_015104395.2. Classification (NCBI taxonomy): domain Eukaryota; kingdom Metazoa; phylum Arthropoda; class Malacostraca; order Decapoda; family Palaemonidae; genus Macrobrachium; species Macrobrachium nipponense. The sequence continues at coordinate 46,435,059 of NC_061091.1, forward strand.
GGGTTTTTTATACACACATTTACGTATATATACATGTATACATTCACACACTCACACACACACACACACACACACACACACATATATATATATATATATATATATATATATATATATATAATATATCTATATATATTATAATATAGATATATATATATATACATATAATTTTTTATCACATCACCGTGTCATTTTATATAGGCAGATATTCATCTACAAATGCCGTTTAATATCCCATTCGTCCTGCTTCGGGAATATCATGATAAATGATTCAATAATGGGGATGCTCAACTCGAACGCCCGGCAGTTATATATATATATATATATATATATATGATATATATATATATATATATATATATATATGTATATATATAAATGTGTAAGTGTGGGTGTATGTATATACTCGTGTATATATATATATATATATATATATATATATATATATATATATATATACACGAGTATATACATACACCTACACTTACACATTTATATATATATATATATATATACATATATAATGTATGTATATATATACATATATACATATGTATATATATTATATATATATATATATATGTATGTATGTATAGGTAAATGTACATATATATATGTATCAAATATATAATATATAACATATATATAATATACATAAATACGTGTGTGTGTGTGTGTATGTGTATACGCATATGCGTGCGTGTATCAAAGGGATTTTATTCACTGCTGACGAAGCTTCTGTGTTGAAGTATGAAACGGCAAATAATCCGGAAAAGTCCAGCAATGTAGCAGTGAAAGTAAGGAAGTAGCAGCGACCACGACCTTCTTTCCCTCCGGAGCCATCCTTGTCAGATATCAGAGAAGGCAAGAAAACCGATGTGGATTGACCGATTGTAAATGATCTGGCGTCGCATCAACCTGCGTCATCGGCGCTGTTGTTAAAAGGAAGAGAACGAGCCGGGAGCGGAGTCGCCGAAAATAGCCAAAGATATTATTAGTATTAGTATGATTATCTGTTTGGGCGATAGGCGTTATCTGGGAAACGTTTCCTGCTCTTATCGAAGCCGTGAGGTGGCTCAGGGGTGGATTGGATTGCGGTAGTCGCTCGCTCGCTGATAAGATAAGATGCTCAGGACGATGATGATGATGATGACGATGGTGATCATGGGGATCATGGGGATGGTGAAGTTGGGAATGCTCTTCAAATGGTGGTCATGCCGTGAATGGACTGAAACACTGATGCTAAAATGATGTGAAATCAGGTGAATGCGGTGATGTTAAATGTGAGGATGGTGATGTTATCATATTGACTCCGAACGAAGGTAAATGGGTTCAAATGATGGCGATGGTGGGTATCAGGCCAAAGACATCAGTTCACCTGAAGGTTCCAGGAATTCTTGGGGGGTACCAGCCCATCTCCATTCTAGGGTCGAACGCGGGTTGTCCAGTTGTGAGCTACACGCACGACTACCTATGATTCGAGGACAGAGGCAAAGAGAGGGAGCGAGAGAGAGAGAGGGAGAGAGAGAGAGAGAGAGAGAGAGAGAGAGAGAGAGAGAGAGGAAGGAGGAAATAATCAGGACGGGAGAAGCGTAGAAGGGAAGGTAAAAAGTCCTCATAGTGTTAACCATTTATTTCGTAGCATTCACTCCTGCCTTTTTTAGCTTAAAATCATTCCCAAACTTCAAACAGTTTGACGTCATATCTTAGTATTACAAGTCTAGAACTATTTAAACGTAACATTATTTTTCTATTTACATAATATATAGTTAAACGAGCCCACTCTTATAGTTATCAACACATCATGTGCATGATTGCAATGCGCGTGTGAATTAAAATTCGACTGGTTTGATTTATACTTTCATTCAAAAACGCAATAAACTGAGTGATAAAGAATGACTCATTTGCTGGTGGAATAAAAACGAAAGAGCAATTCACATTAGGGTCAAGATATCTACTCACGCGGAAACACCAAGAAAATGTCATTTTCTTCATCAAAGAGTGCAGTGGGAGACGTGGATAAAAGGAAAAATAAAGACAGATAGATAGATAGATAGATAGAGAGAGAGAGAGAGAGAGAGAGAGAGAGAGAGAGAGAGGGTGAGGGGGAGGGGGGGGGGAGATA
>NC_061091.1:46442183-46447183 GCF_015104395.2 Macrobrachium nipponense
TATATATATATATATAGTAGTATATGGTAGTGTGAGCTTGTGTGTATCTGTTTATCTGCTCAAGAATGAAAGATTGAGTGAGCTTAGTTTAACCACGTCACTCATTATTTCAGAACAAGTCCCCTAACATAAAGTATGGGACTTTGTGTGAATAATAAAACATGACGTTCACAATAAACCTTTAGTATGCCATATTCGACTAATAAGCCAGACCAGTGTTAATAAAAGGCATTTCCCTTTATTGGCGTCAAGGTAATTAAAAAAGGCGTGATGACATTCTAATTAAAAAAATTGTTGGTTTATTAGCAGATATGTACTGTTAAGGGTTATTTTAGTCAACAGAACTGTGAATATGAACTGTAACAGATCTCGAAATCTAAAGACATGTAAATCACAACACTTAAAATAACGTTCTCCAAAAACCGACATTTCCTTCCAGAAGCAAATACCGATGCTGCCAGTTGAACGATAATGTCCGTCAACAAAGCGCTATTCATCGAGATGCGGCTTGATAAGAGATCAACTGTTTTTCGCAGTCCCTCCCCTCCCCTCCCCTCCCCTCCCCTCCCTCCCCTCCCCTCCCCTCCCCCCGGGGCTTTCGCGGAGTCGTTGCTATGCAGACAGGGGCCTTTTCCCTCTCCATCGTGTGGCACAGACTCTTGACCCTGGGTCAAAGAAGAGATAACCTTTATTTAGGGTCTTTAACTGGGGGTTAAAGATTTATTCAGCGTAAATATTCAAACAATTTATAAAGTGGTCGGTAAAATGGAGCACTATTAGGTAATTTGTTCCACAAAAACCGTCGGATTATAAATAATACGATAGACTTGGTTGTTAAACTAATATATCAACGTAAAAATTTCTAAGGTATATCGTGACAATTTCTCTCTCTCTCTCTCTCTCTCTCTCTCTCTCTCTCTCTCTCTCTCTCTCTCTCTCTCCGTAGTTTCGAGTAAAGTAATCTTTTTTTATTTCATCAGGAACCTGAATTAGATAAAAAATAAATCTTGAGTATCGCATGAACATAATTATTTGTTCTTATTGCTTTAATCCGGTCAATATCCCAGCAAGTTCCAGCACTGACATTTCTCTCTCTCTCTCTCTCTCTCTCTCTCTCTCCTCTCTCTCTCTCTCTCTCTCTCTCTCTCTCTCTCTGCATTTAAATTACAGCTCATTATATCCAGCCAGCAGTGGCATGCAAGGTAGGAACAGGTGGAAGGAAGAGGGCGGGTTTCAACAAGGTACATATACCAATAGGTGAGAGAGAGAGAGAGAGAGAGAGAGAGAGAGAGAGAGAGAGAGAGAGAGATCCACTGATGGGAATCTATAAGTCAGGTACAAAGGTGCATGAATCGAAGGAAGAGGACCTAACTTAGGTAAAATGGTTTTCACACATACTAATACATATTGCCACAAACACATACATTATATATATATATATATATATATATATATATACTATATATTATATATATATATATGTGTGTGTGTGTGTGTGTGTTTAAATGTATATCTATATATATATATATATATATATATATATATATATATAGAGAAGGAGAGAGAGGTAGTAGAGGAGAGAGAGAGAGAGAGAGTAGAGAGGAGAGAGAGAGATGGGGGAGGGGGGGTGGGAAGGAGAAAAACACGGCACTAATGATGATGAAGAGATATGGAAGAGACGGGTGGGTGGAATGGATGGAGCATCATCAGACGGAAGTTGCAGAGATCCTAATCTCTCACTCATCTCGACGAGGGACATCCACAGGGAGATGGAGCCTGATGCTGCTGACGATGGCTGATGGGATGATGCTCAGGATGGAAGTGGGATTAGGATGCCGATCGTGATGCGGGTGAGAGAAGATGTGATGATGCTGATGATGTGAGATGAAATGATGTCTACAGTAGAAGACTAGATGATGCTGGTGATGGGATCCTAAGCTGACAAAGAGAGAGAGAAGGAATGATGTGGATGACAATGCTCAGTGTGGGAGACGAGTCTACGCAGAGAACTTTTTAGATGATAGGAGATGATATGATGTGGGGGGTGGAAGATGAGACTATATAGATCTTGGAAGATGTGATCATATAGATGGTGGGAGATAAAATTGTACAAATGGTGGGAGATGAGATTATACAGAAGGTGGGAGATGAGATTAAACAATGGTGGGAGATATGATTTAGATGGAGGAAGATAAGAGTATATAGATGGTGGGAGATGAAATTAAACAGATGGTGGGAGGTAATATGACGTAGATGGTGGGAGATAAGACTATACAGATGTTTGGAGATGAGATTATGTAGATGGTGGGAGATACAATTATACTGATGGTGGGAGATGAGATTATATAGCTGGTGGGAGATACAATTATACTGATGGTGGGAGATGAGATTATATAGCTGGTGGGAGATACAATTATACTGATGGTGGGAGATGAGATAATATAGCTGGTGGGAGATACAATTATACTGATGGTGGGAGATGAGATTATATAGCTGGTGGGAGATACAATTATACTGATGGTGGGAGATGAGATTATATAGCTGGTGGGAGATACAATTATACTGAGGGTGGGAGATGAGATTATATAGACGGTGGGAGATACAATTATATAAATAGTGGGAGATACAATTATATACATGATGGGAGATAAGACTATCCAGATGGTGGAAGATGAGATTATATAGATGGTGGGAGATGAGGTAATATAGATGGTGGAAGACACAATTATACAGTTGGTGGGAGATGAGATTAGACAGATGGTGGAAACTGAGATTATACAGACGGTGGGAGATGTAATCATAAAGATGGTGGTGGGAGATGAGATTATATAAATGGTGGAGATGAGATTACACAGATGGTAGATAATGTGATTACACAGATGGTGGGAGATAAGATAACACAGATGGTGGAAGATTAATAATAGAAATGGTGGGAGATGATGTGATGTAGATGGTGGGAGATGAGATTATACAGATTTGGGAGATGAGAGTATACTGGTGGTGGGAGATGTGATTGTACAGATGGTGGGAAATGAAATTATATAGATGGTGTGAGATTTGATTACCAAGATGATAGATGGTGTGAGATTTGATTACAAAGATGATAGATGATATGATGTAGATGGTGGCAGATAAGACTATACATATGGTGGGAGATGATATGACGTAGATTATGGGAGATAAGATTACGCAAATGGTGAGAGATCAGATGATATAGACAGAGGCAGATGAAATAAAGCAACCACTTGATTTGTATTACAAGATTTTTGGCTCAAATGAATAATATCCTGAGGAAATCTGAAGGACAATTGCCCGAGTATTCTTTTCAATCCTTTTTCAGTTTCTTCCTCTCAACCTTTCATCAGATGTCCAATATTTCTTTTATCTTGGCGACATACAAGTCGTCAAATGAACTGAATAAGTGTGAGAAACTTCAAACATACTGCATTGAAACAAAATGTTGCATGGTAATTGGTGGAAACGCTTGATGCATAACTCTAAAATATGCAAGGTAACTTGTAACATTGCCTTTATATAATAATTCGAAAGAATGACATAAAAGACGTTTTTCCCTTACCTTAGACAGTTATGCAGTGCACTAGGAGATGGCTGTTGAACTTCTCTAGGTTTTCTGATTGTTCCTGATGCATTGATTATTACTGAAGCATTCGCTTGACATACACACACACACACACACACACATAATACATCCTACATGACAGGGATACTTTGTTTTCTTCTTCTTCTTCTTAGTCTTCTTTCATTCTGCCATGCATCTTTTAACATTAGAAGAAGTATGCGTGATGGTACAACATATATACATACATATGTATAAATGTATAGAATTTCATACATATATAGTATAGTATATATATATATATATATATATATATATATATATATACACATACATATATATATATGTATATGTATGTATATATGTATAAATACATACATATATATATGTGTATATATATAGATAGATATATATATATATTAATATATCTATATATAGATATATATATGTATATATATACATACATATACATATATATGTATATATATAGATATTCATATATAGAGTTAGAGAGAGCGAGCGAGAGGGGAATATCAAAGCTGAAACCCTCCGCCCGCAATCTACATACTTGGGACTCCAACGCCTTTTCCTGCGATGATATCGCGATCACATTCAATTTGCCGAAAAACATTTTACCGTTTTGTTATATTTTTAATTACACGGCTCTGCGAGGAGGGTTCAGTGTGCCACTGCGAATGTTTCACCGTTATATGTGGAAGCAGACAAAAGCAATGAACAAAATTGTTATGTGAGGAAAATGAGAACTAGTGTGTGTGTGGAAGTATCAATTATATAATTTTGTTTGTTTATATACATATACATACAAACACACACATGAATGTATACATGTATATATACATATATATGCATATATAAATATAATATAGAAATATAATTTAAAAATAACACATGTTTATTATAAATGCATATATACGTTTATATTTGTATATATACATTCGTAATATACATACATATGTAATATTGTATAAAATATATTTCTGTATTACGTTTACATATATTAGAGTATTTCACAGATTATATATATATATATATATATATATATATATGTGTGTGTGTGTGTGTGTGTGTGTGTATGTGTGTGTGTGTTTATATATATATATATATATATATATATATATATATATGTAAAGAGGATTTCGATGCTGTCACTAGACGGAGGAGACGCCATTCAGGGAGATGTCCCTCACTACTGATAAAGAAATGATAAGGAATTGTGGAAGAAGCAGACAGACTGGGACGCCGCCAGGGCCAGGAACCACCTAGAAGGTGACGATAAGGGGCGGGAGGTAATGATCTTACAGGAAGGGGCCGTGGGTGCGGGGTGTGGTGGGGGCGTCTCCTAAGCGTCAGATAAAACTTGCTACAAAGAACCCGATATCGAATCTCTCCCTCGAAGGCTCGT
>NC_061091.1:46452183-46457183 GCF_015104395.2 Macrobrachium nipponense
AGGTAGTGTTTAATTCCAAGGAAAGGAAAGGGGGGGGGGGAGAGTTTTAGGCATAGTTAACGAAATCTGTCTAGCGCCATGCCATATACACGTAATGAAAACACTTACCTGATGATTGGCAGGTTGGAGAAGGGCGTAAGGCAAGCGTATGTATAAGTGGTACATAATGAAGACCGAATTGAGGCGGTAATAGACATAAACTTCCAAGTTGTAAGTACTTAGTAGATCCTGAGAATTCCACGAGGACGAATTGAAAACTGAAGGTGAGGACATAACTAACCAACAAATATTGAGCACTTGAAGGTCATGTAGGAAAACAAAATAATCTTCTAACATACTTACCGACAGTTCGTAGGTACTTTACGGGCACAACTGAAGAGCATGACATACTACATACAAAATACGTTCTAGATACTTCAGTAGTAAGACTAGAAACTCCAGGAATTGTATACACAAAGCAAATTAATTCTGGGTACTATATGGGTGCAATTGGAAAACCAAGGATGCTCCTCATATAACCCATTCGAATGAGGACACTGTGCGGCTACTTCGAGAATAAAGTCTGAAAACTTAATGGCGTGGAGACATGCTCAGCAGAAGCCGACCGCCTGAGTACTACTCACCGAGCATCTTGGAGAGGTCAGCATTATGCAGATCGGGATTCTCATCGGCCAGCTTCTTGCGCTCGACTTTGGCCCAGACCATGAAGGCGTTCATGGGCCTCCGGATCCTGTGCTCCCGGCGGGCCTTTTCACTCCCGGCACGTGGGCCACCCCCTCCTCCCCCGCCCGGGTATGGTTCAGGGCCCCTGTGGTGATGGTGCTGATGGTGAGGGTGGTGGTGGTGGTGGTGGTGGGTGGCCATGAGGTGGGAATTGTGCATGCCCGTGTACAGGAATCCTCCGTGGGTGGGATGTCCGGACCGCAAAGGTCCTCCTCCTCCTGCTCCTCCTCCTGCTCCTCCTCCGGCCGCACCGTTAGAGCCTTGGTAGTGCTGGAAAAGAGATCCTCCGAGGCCACCCCCTGAAAAGGAGCCGCTCATGAGACCTCCGTGGGACGGGTAGTGGGGCATTCCGCTATCGGCCAGGTGGGCCGTCATGGCTGCGGGCGTCACATTGTCATTGAAATCCAGATGGGCGTGGCTCGGCGATGACACTGCTACCCCCACGGAGGGCATGGTGAAACTGCCCACTGCGCACTCCCCTGCGGAGGAAATAAAGTTGTTGAAGATAAATACAGACAAGGAAGCAACAGTTAGTTCAAAATAAACAAAATCTAAAAAACTGTTCATAGCACAAGCAGAGGCAGAGGGGGGACGGGGAACGGGGGACGGGGGGGACGGGGGACGGGGGAGGGGGACGGGGACGTGGGGGAGGGGGGAACGGGGGGGAACGGGGGGACGGGGGTAGGGGGTTAGGGCGACTACCCTAGAACACCTGCTGCACTGATGACCATCTCTCACCTGCCTCACTTTCCTCTTTTTCAGACGACCAAGGGTCGCACATCCTTTTGCCATTTACGCTTAATTTCTTTGTCACTAACTCGAATCGACAAAACAGTTTAATAAGCGATTTTTTCAAAAATATACACACACACCCGCATGCAAACACATAAACACATATACGCACACAAACACACACATATATTTATAGCTATATATATACCGTATCTAACCAAACAAACATCCGGCAATACATCACTTTTTTTTTCACATACCCGTAAAAGAGAAACACTACAAAGCTCTTGACGACTTAACTGAAGCAGCAGGTGTGGGACAAGTACATCTTTGTAAGTCAAAAACCTTCACTTTTATAATAACAGCGGAGAATATTCTGGATAAACCCTTTGTTATGCGACGGGGAATTAAATGATTTACGGAGGGAGGCTGTCGTCTTTTCGTACTATTATAAAATATACTGAAATCATTTCTCTTTTTCCTCTGCCTCTTCGTTACTTCTCAGCTGCATTGTACTATTCGTTCTGATCTTTTCTGTGTTTTACCCTGCCACAAATGTTCCTTTTTCTTTTAGTCTTGCTCCAAAAGAATGGCTAAACAATAATAATAATAATAATAATAATAATAATAATAATAATAATAATAATAATAATAATAACAGCATCCAATCACACGTGATGCAAACTGGTCTTTGTAAAGTCCCCTTATCATGTCTTCCCCGTGTTTTATCCTCATCTAGTCTCCATCCTCCATTTTCAAAGTTTTCTTGAAATTAGTTCTGGGTCTGCCAGCTCTTCTGGTGCCCACAGGAGCCAAGATAACATCATCACAAACTACTCTATCAAGGGTTATGCAAAGACATTTTCAGGCCATCTGTATCACCCCTTCATCATGACTTCCCTTACAGATTGAACTTCCTTACTTTCCCTTATTGTATCCTCTCTCGCCATCTGACTAACGAATATTCTTCTTAAATCTTTATTTTAAAATCGACAGTCTTCCAGACGGTTTCATTGTCCTTCCATAGCAATAAAGATTGTATTAGACTTATGTATGATCTTCCTTTCGTAAGCAATTTCAAATCTTATTAAGGCTCTCCATTCATTGAATGACCTTTTTATTCTTTCGATAAATTCTACCTCAATAAAACGTGTACTGGATATTAATCGTTCGTAAATGTCAAAAGATTCAAATTCAATTCTCATTTCTTCATCTTCGTCCATCTCCATTTTCATTATAAAATTCATGAGAAGGACAAACAGAAAAGGTGGAATATCATTCCCCTGAAGTACCCCACAATTTACAGTTATTCCAAAGACAAGACCCCATCAGCATTAACTGTGCATCTACTTCCCGCAAGAATCATTTCATTTACCTTTACATCTTGAACGGGAATCCCAGCGACAACAGGAGCTTCCATGATATTGGTCTGCGGACACTGTGAAAACCCTTCTTGGAACCAATAGAAACCATCAAGAGAAGTTTTTAAATGTCTGGCCACAAACGATTCATTACTATAACTTCTGCCTTTTCTAAAGCCGACTTGACTATCCCAGAGTCTTTGCCCATCTTGCTGAGAATAGGCGGACTAAATATTTTCTTACAACCAACGTAATGGGGATGTCTCGCTGGGGGCCTTTTTAAGCATGGTTCAGTGTATATATATATATATATATATATATATATATATATATATATATATATATATATATCAACTAAAAACTTATTTCATACTAATCTTTTTAAATCCAAATCTTTCCTTTGTCTGAGGGGCATCGTCATATACTGATTACAACCTCTAGCGTAGGGTAAGGATGCACTTCGTTTGTTCTTTGATAATGATGATAAAAATCACCGTCATCATCATAATAAACCAAATCAATTATTAAGAAACTAAATCCAAGCATTGCCAACAATCACATATTGTCGAAACAATACAGTGGGTAAATATGAAGATAGATCTGAAACTCAACCATGTTACACCAGAAATTCAATTCGAGCAAAACTGTAGCACAATAAGGCAGATTGTAGTTGAACCCCAGGTCAGCATAATCAGAGAATATATATATATATATATATATATATATTATATATATATATATATATCATATATTGATATATGTGTGTATATATATATATTATATAATATATTATTATATATAACTATATATGTATGTAATGTATGTATGTATGTATGTATGTATGTATGTATGGTATGTATAATGTATGTACGTTATGTACGTATGTATGATGTATGTATGTATATAAGTATACATATATATATATATATATATATATATATATATATATATATATATCCCTTATAAAAGCCTATAAAGTTGCAGTATTACTAGAGCACGGAATTACCTTGTGATTCCTGCATGAAAACATGACTGCAACATCGAATCGAAAATAGCCAGGTCCAAGAGAACGTGAGCAAAATCGAGAAGTGAGAGGGAGGAAAAATAGATATTTTTAAGACTCTTTTTGAGCTCTCTCTCTCTCTCTCTCTCTCTCTCTCTCTCTCTCGGGGAATGCGAAGGCGTCACATGATCTGAGCATGGGTCGTTTTATGCAGGATGGTTCCTTGTCCAACCAATCAGTAATTCTGCTTCCTCTTTTCTTCGTCGCTTTTTATTCTCTCGTTTGACTTATTTTTTTAGGCTTCTCCTCATTTTTTCTTTTTTTTTTTTTTTTGTGTTTTTACTATTTCAAGTTTTCATTCTTTTCCTCCCTCTTATTCAGTTTATTCTATTTCGTACTCTTTTATCTCAATCTATGCTTTTATTATTTTTCCTCGTTTTTCTTTATTTTGTAATACGATTTTCATCTCGAATTTCATTTTATCATCCTTTTTCCTCATTTTTTATCTCAGCGTTTTCTCTCATTTTCTGACAAAATTATTTCTCTTTTAATATTTATTTCCAAAAGAATTTTCCCATTTTCATCCATTTTTGCCCTTATTATTGTTTTCCTCGCACCATTCTTTTACTATTTTTTTGTTTTATCAGCTCAGCCTTGATCTTCTTTTTCATTCTCATTTTAGTACCTGTCGTTTTACTCATACAAATATTATTACATTCGGATTCTTTTCTCCGCCTCTCCTCCTCCTCCCCCTCTATTTTCATTCATTCCCCTTTCTTGAGTTTTATTCTAAATTTTACTTGACTCATTATTTTCTCATTCATATTATTCTCCTTTGGTTTCTGATTCAATGCTATCCCTGCTTTGTTTTCTTACTTCAATTGCTGCTGCTGATAATACTCCTGCAAGGACTCAGTATTATTAGTATTACTATTACCATTGTTGTTAATATTACTATTACTATTGCCGATGAAGATACTAACGGTGCAGCCTCTACAGACGTCGACTTGACAAACAACTACGAATTCTATTACATGTGGCGATAGTCCTACTGCAGTTCTTAATACTGTGGTCATGGACGATAATATTCCTACTGACGATGACGATACCACCACCGCCGCCGCCGCTACTCCTTCGATGCACAAGGATGTGTGAGCGCTGCCTGTCATGAGATCATTCGG
>NC_061091.1:46462183-46477183 GCF_015104395.2 Macrobrachium nipponense
TACTGAGATTTGATCCTCTGTCTAACCAAATTTTCTTTAAATTTCTTTGCTTCATTGTTTATTTTTTCAGCTGTTTAAACTTTTTTTTTTTTTTTTTTTTTTTTACGAATCGCCACCAAGAATTCTATCTGATACCCACTAATAAACGTACGTCCGATGTGATGGAACTGATGTCGTCAATACTTTCTATAATAATTCTTAAGCTTTCGAGAAACAAAAAGTAACTTCACACACACGCTCGCGCGCGTAGACACATATAAATATGCCTACACATTTATATGAATATATTTACATATATGTATATATATATATATATATATATATATATATATATAATGTATGTATATATATATATATATATATATATATATGTATGTATATATATATATATATATATATATATATATATATATATATATATATATATATATATATATATATATATATATACATATATATATATGTATGTATATATATATATATATATATATATATATATATATATATATATATATATATATATATATATATATATATATATATCTATATATATATATATATATATATATATATATATATATATATATATATATACATACACATGTGTGTGTCAACATGGCATTATATGCTCTGGGGACAATCGTACCGTCAGTGACCCCACTCGCCTGATACCGAACCCAAAATCGATCAATTTATGTAAATACACATTTGGGTGCGTCATTTTAGGCTCCATTCAAATGGTGCTGTTACCAGTCTTTAGAATTAATGTTTTTGAATTGGTTTGTTACTATTCTTACCGTTGAAATGCTAATGTTAATAGCATTAGTAGCAGTAGCAATAGTGACAGAGAAATGATTCTGCAATATTCCGTATTTGAGATGAATGTGTTAAAAGCAAACAATAATAAAAATGTAATTAACGTTAAAATAAATGTATGAAATTAAAACCGCTGACTGACGAGCGACACAGCAAATTACAGCCCCTGAGAGGAGAGCAAAATCCACGGTACAAAAAAGAAAAGGACACCGAAAGTTGTTCAGTAGCAATCTATGAAGTCTCCCGAGCGGCTCCTACCACCGTGTTATCTCTGGGGCTTTGGGCCACAGCCGGAGTTAAGGTGTTGTTTCTGGGTGTGTCGCAGCAGGGAACGCCGCTGCGGGAGATCCTCAAAGCCCCGAGTGTGTGTGTGTGTGTGTGTATGTGACTCGCTCTTGCATTTTCAGGACAATGTGTTCCTCTCGTGTACGCTCTCCCTCAAGTTGGAATTTGGTTTAAGTACTTTTTCGGCATTTTCTACCCTCCTCCTCCTCCTCCTCCTCCTCTTAATAACAATATCAATAATAAAAATTTTGGAAATTTTCAAACTAGTGCAAGAATTGCTTTCTTTGCTTGAAATCTCAAGTCACCTGTAATTCGATTATTCTCCCTTTGTTTGTGCACTTAATAATAATAGCCAGATTTGATAGACACAATCAATTAATTAATTAATTAATTAATTAATAATAATAATAATAATAATAATAATAATAATAATAATAATAATAATAATACATTATTATTATCAATATTTCTTGAGGACCGAGAGCATCAAATGACTAAAGAGAAAGTATGTTCTTCAAAAAGTATGCTTTTCCGCAATAATAATAATAATAATATTAATAATAATAATAATAATAATAATAATAATAATAATTCGGGAAAATCGTTACTAAGACTGTCCGAAACATGCCCCTTTCAAAAACACTTCTTTTCTTGAAGCAATTGTCATTCGCTCAGACAAAACCGAGATATTCTCACACATTTTCTCGTTTTTTGACCAGAAGTTTTATAATAAACATAACAATAAAAGTGAAATGTCAAAGAGCTCTGGCTGAAGACCAAACAGATGTCCTCGGAGAAGCTTTAGTCGCCCTGACCCTCAGAAAAAACAAAAACCTTCCGCGGTAATCAGCCCAGCTTATCGGGCGGCCAGAGCACTAGGGTGGTCTTCCCCCTAATAACTTCGATGGTGGGCGTGTCGTTGCCGCTAGATGATTGACCAGTTAGGTGACGCGTTGCCAGATACTGTGCCATGCAGCTTGTAGCCTTGGCATCAGAGTGCAGAGCTAACATAGAGACGTAATGGTTCAGTTTTTCTGTTGGACAGACCTTTACCTCTCTCTCTCTCTCTCTCTCTCTCTCTCTCTCTCTCTCTCTCTTACGAAGCAACACCAATCTTCAAAGAACTCCTGATGTCTTAAGTTTTATCATTACTATCATTAATTATTATCATTATTATTATGATGCGAATTGTTCATGCATAAATGCTGAAGAACACAAAAAGGCCATTTACTTGCTATACATTCTTTCACAGAACGGACAGCAAATACATGAAGAATAAGATTAAGGGGAATAATAAAGTGCTGGCGAAATTCAATAAAATACACAAAACTATAGCCATTCGGCAAATAAACGAATGAATATACACGCAATATATATATATATATATTTATATATATAATACTCTTCCGGTTCCCAGGATGTCTTTTGGCATGGCGTTCCTATAGCTCAATACGTCGTCCAGGCTGCACCCCACAGCAATCGACAAGCTATCAGATATATATTCATAGGTCAAGAGAGTGTTCCGCCTCGACGGGGAATCGAATTCCAAATAATGTCAGCGAAACACTGCAATTTGTCGGAAGATCAGAGTTTTCCGGCGATCGGCCACTCAATGAAAAGACTTCCTTTCTCAGGAGACAACGTCAAGATCAATTCTCTTCAAAAATAGATTTGCGACTGTTCACCTCTCTAACGTGGTCGGTGAAATATTCATCAGTTATCATATTCGGCTTTCCACTTAAATCCGCGCTACACTTGACCTGTCGAGTGATAAAATAAAGCAGTATATTACTCTCTCTCTCTCTCTCTCTCTCTCTCTCTCTCTCTCTCTCTCTCTCTCTCTCTCTCTCTCTCTCTCTGTATATAAGTATATATATATATATATATATATATATAATATATATATATATATATATATATATATATATGTATATATATATATATATATATATATAATACACATATATATAAATTTATATATGTGTGTGCGTGTATGTGTGTATGTGTGTGTGCATATTTGCGTACGTTTCTCAATGCACAGATACACACGGAGACAAACAAGCTGGTCAAGTTTCAAGATACAATGAAAGTTTACCACTAAACATAGCTGAACAGAGAGAGAGAGAGAGAGAGAGAGAGGAGAGAGCCTCTGAAACATAAGCGACCCCTAAGAGATCTCCAGAGGCCAGAGCGCAAACGCATCCATCACGGAAAACAGCCAATATCAAAAACAACAGAAGCGGCGTCACGGTTGACCACAGACACGTATATTAATGGACCGGTGGCGGGGAGAGGGGGGGAGGCACCGGGGGTGGAGCGCGAATGGGTGGGGTGAAAGAGAAAGAGAGAGATGGGCGAGGGGAGTGATGGGCGTAGGTGGCATAAACAGGTGTAGGGGCGGGAGGAAAGATGTAAATACAACGCCCAATAGATAGAGTTGATAAGGGGACCGTCAAGTATTAATATATATATATATATATATATATATATATATATATATATATATATATATATATATATATAGATATATGATTATATATATATGCATATATGCATATATATATATATATAGATATATATATATATGTATATATATGATATATATATATATTATATATATATATGTGTGTGTATGTATGTATGTATGCATGTATGTGTGCATTTAGTAATGTTAGATAAAACAACTTGATTCCTCTTAAAATTACGCAAGGTAAAAATTTTCGTCTTGAATAAAAACAAAAATGTAAATCTATCATAAATGTAGAGTTGGTAATAATATGATATTTATTATAATATCCATAATAATGCATAACAATAAGAATACCAAGGTTATCACGCCATCAGTAACAGCTCAAACAACACAACAGCTTGAAACTTCCAGTGGAGTGAATAAAGGAACAGAGGTTGCTTAACGGTCAAACTCTGAGACCAAAATGAGTGGTCTCCTCAGCAGGTCTTATTGGCATGAAGTTGCTGACCCATGCATTTTCTTTGGCCAACAGCCCATTCATAGCTAGGTCAACCGATGGAGTAGGCTGGGATCAAACCATGGACCTTCAAAACGAGAGCGCAATTCTCTACCACTAATCTATAGCAACTATTGAGGTTTACCACATGGGATGGCTCAAGAGGAAAAACGAGACTACGGTAGCTGTCACAGTCATACTATAATACCAAATTCAAGCTAGTTGGGCCCTGTGACAACAAAAAGTAATTCAATTTTGGGAGAGACAATAATGCCATGCTGGGAGAATGGGCCCATTTGGGGGCTAAACTGCTTAGTCTTCTTCCAAGTGTTCCGTCCTCAAGAAATGGAAACACTATGTAAATACTATTTTTGAAAAAAAGACCATCTGACTGAAGGCGATCGAGGTATGCTCTCAGAGCCTTTTCTTTGACGTTTCCCTTGTTACAGTAAAAGATCTGCACAGAAAGATTTCGAATCGACCACTAAATATGCAAATAAAATCTTGTGAGAACTAAAAGTCTCAGGAATTCAATTTCTATTTTTTGAGAAAAGATCCTCCGAAGAGCTTTTGCATTTCGAATTATTCTGTCATGGTTGCACACTATCATTGCTGTTCCCAAATTCTTTGCATTATTTTTCTGATAAACAGCTCTATATCACATCCGTAGAGCAACTAAGCAAAGATCTGTGGTAAAGCTTTTACAAAAGCTAAATGCGTCAATCTTCTCTTACTCAGTTCAGGTACATACTCGGAGAATATTGGTGACAAGCCACTGCTCATTGTTCCATATCAGCTAAGAAAAGCGCTTTTATTAAACCAACAAACTACCTCTCTCTCTCTCTCTCTCTCTCTCTCTCTCTCTCTCTCTCTCTCTCTCTCTCGTCTCTCTCTCTAGATATCATACATAATATAGATATATATATAATATATAGAATATATACAATTAAATATATGTATACTATAACAATATAAAATATGTTATGTTATTTACATAGTTATTTACTATTTAATTATATTTATAAACATATACATATACTATATACTCTACTACTGTATATCCTTTTTCAAAACTATTAAAACTCTACGGAAGACGCTCAATATATTTGGAGGAACGCAGCAGGTCCCCTCCCCCTCTTCTCTCTATTTCTCTCTCTCTCTCTCTCTCTCTCTCTCTCTCCCATCTGTGTGCATATATATACATATATATATATATATATATATTATATATATATATATATATATATATATATATATAATTTTTATACACACAATCGGACACGGTTTTTAACATGTGCGGGTGTTTTCAAGTCTTAGGCATTTATTTCTTGGATTCTGTGAAGAACCGATAGATTTTAGATTAGATGATCTAGGTAAGGTGATTCCGTTGTCTTCATTAAAAGTTTGACTTCCCATCGGTCCAATTCAGTCTTATTTCCTCCATTCAAAAAAATAATGAATAATTTGACTTATATCCCATAGCAACATCGCAAAGGTATTATTGGTTACCGGCATATAGTCATCCCGTAATACGCTTGGCAACATCACAGTGACTTGCCAAGTTTTCAGGGCAACATTAAAATGCTTAGCATATGGTCTTTCCACAGCTACATTAATTAAGCTGACTGACGATATATGATCAATCCTTTATGAGTATGAAAATGCTAATGATGGTAATGCTCTTGGCAACATTAATACGATCAATCCATCGCAATTCCCTCGACATCACATTACTTGTTGAAGGTCACTCCCTGGGCAACGATTGGTGGTATATCTGCTAGATCATTAAAATGGCAAATTCATGGTAAATCCTTTGGCACATTAAACTGCCAGATTTATAGTCCTAGCGATCTTAAATGCTAGATTTATAACCTTTCCTTCAGCAACATGAGAATGATCGAACTATGGGTATTCGCAACACGGCCTACGACGGCGGGCTCTGAAAATTCCCACATTTTTGAGATTCAAATGGAAAATGTATAACAATAAATGGCAACCTTCAATTCTTCGCAATGATTGATAGAATAATGAGTAGTATCGAATAAGAAACTATTTCTTCTCCTAGTTTACTTGTGTTGTACAAAAACATCTGTTATTAACGCCAGTAACCCCGTCAATGATGATAATGAAAAAGATGATACCTGTGAGTGTGTGTGCGTGTGTGAAAGTACAAGGAGGGCTGATGATTTGGATGTATTCTTTGGGGGCTTGTGTCCTCTCAGACAAAACTTTTAGAGAAAACTTTCCACTGATGTAGCGAGCAAGCACGCGGCGCGAGTGCGCACGCTCATGCACATCACCGTTCGCTCATTGATAATGAAATATTAGATGAAGTTTACTTTGTATAAGAGGAATCGGTAGTTGAGAATATTGCACTTGATCCACGTCACGCCCTATTTGCAAAGAACTCCCACGACGAAGGTTATTCTAACGTGGAATGAGAATGCGTTAAAGCTGTGGTCAGGTGCCCTCCTCCCACCCAGTTCCCAAAAAGTAAAAATGATGGGTCATTTAGCGCGTCAAAACATGAGCCCCTTCGTTAATGACCGACAGTCTGGGAACTGTTTTGCAATCCGGGTGTTGGTGTCGGGCACATTTGCTCATTTTCATCTCTTCCCATTTTATTCTCTTTCAGCTTAACCATCTGGCCTCAAGATGATAAATGTGAAACAATAAGGTATGGGGCTGGAAACAAATTCTCCTCAAATTAAGGTTTTCCTTTATTTGCCCTGCATACGTTATTTACTAGCTTATGAATTATATTTGCTTGTGGGTTTGTTTTGGGTAGACCAAGACTCATAAGTATCGTCTTCAGTTCGTACAACTCTCCGGCTCAGCTACAGTATAGAAACATGAAAATGAAATGAGTATTATTGCCACTGGAAAGATTCTACTTTATTTCGGTCGGTTTGTTTGTTACCAAGATTACGGGAAACGTTATGTGTCAATGCACAAGATAATTTAACGACAGATGGGCATCCTGACTGACAAGAGACTCATTCTTTTGAAAGATATAAATTGGGCAACTCAGCCTTGTTTGTTGTTTTTGCTAAATGTTGTGTCTGTTTCTTTACGGATACAAATGAGGACTCATAACCAGTTCTCCTCCGCACCTTCTCAGGTGAGGTTGCAGTCGCCATGTCCTCCTTCCTTCGTGTCTGAGACCCAGTCGAATTCACTATTTGCCAAGAACTTGATTTATTGTTTAGGCCAACAGAAGAGCAGTGGAGTTTAACATAAAAGCTCTAAATGCTTGCAACTGACATTAGACGTCTCATGTGAGGGAGACAGGTCACAGTCAAAACCAAGCTGCCAATGCTGACTTATTACAAAAAAAACTGAAACACCAGTTGTCTATATGGTCGTGTTCTGTAAGAACTACTTGAGCGGCTTTACCGAGATATACTTTCGACCATGTGCTGTTAAACTGTACTTACGCACATTTTGTTAAGACGTATACCACACAGCATGGGATGTGACTTATACTTGAGAACATATAGGTGTACTTAGGAGCGTATGCTATGAAGACGAGCACGTTTTGCTTAAAAGTAATGAAGATTTTGCGATAGTGAAATGTGCTTAAAACGTGTGCAGCTAAGGTATACTTGCAAGCTGAGCAGCGACAGAACAAAAATGGGACCCGGGTAGCCAGCAGAGTGAGTGCTGATATAAAAAAAAAAAAAAATCGAAATAATTGCCAATTGCGCGTGTGGCAGCTAAAAGTACTTAACTGACTTGCAAGTTCACCGGCCAGTCACCAATACATTTAGAGCAAAGAACTGCAATCAGCCCAAATGCAGTTACATAAAGTCATTAACGGAGGTGTTAAAGAGAGAAGAAAAACAGAGTTTGGTTTTATAAATAATAATAATAATAAATCTGGCTACATTTAAAAACGCAGGTTTTTTTTAGTTTGATGAAGAAAATACTGTTTGGTGCAATGAAAACGAAAATCTTCGTACAATAAAAAAAACTGAACAAAGTTCAAATTTAAGTTCTCAACATACAGTTTAGCTTATTTTTGAATACTGACTTTGGCTTATTGTTAAAATCATTGGCTTTCGATCGAGATCAAAACCACTACTTGAGTTTAACGTGGAAAGACTCGGTTCAGTTTCATAACAGTGATGTAGTTAAATGTAGCAACAAAGGTTTAATCAGACGAAAAAGCACCAAGAGCAGTTAACTGTAAAGCATTCCAGAATTCCAGAGTTTTGAACAAAATGAGGGAAATAAATGAAACTCAATAAGAAATGAAAGACATCTGATGGTGTAGCACAGGGATAATGTTCAGACAAAGCAGGAGACAATGCTCCAGTTGTGTTAGAAGGGAGAATGAGTGAAATACTTGCATTGCCGTCAGTCAGATATATAAATGAATTAATAAACCAAATATGAAGAGTATTCGGGTCATTTCTGATCCGATAACTGCTAAAAGTGCTCACAGAGAAATAGAAGGGAATGCGTTCCATCTGCTTATTAAAATCCCAAAGTTCTTTGTCTACTTTCAAAAGATTCTAGCTGGAAATAAAAACGACATGGAAATAGACACACTGTGTAACACGTCGTTAATGGTTGCGTTCCAAATTGGAACACGCGTCACAACAGAACTCAACCATCTAATTTCAGTCGAGTTCCCCGCCCATCTATTGCGCCAACGCATTGATCACAAATTTCAAAAGTCGCAGGCGGTGAAATCCAACGCCCTTTTTTTTCTTCTTCTTCTTCATTTTCGTGTGTGTGTTTTTTATGACATTCCGATACTGCTTGATCGAAAAAGAAATATAAGCTCTCCAAATGGCAGGAATTTGACGTAAGAGGAATGGTGCGCTGCGTGTCTGAAAAGTGATGTCGCTAATTCTATCTAAAAATCATTACACGAAAATTTAAATAGAAATAAATACGCATATAAGGTAACATATACATCAACGCATCATTTTTAAGTCTGAGTGAAATTCAAATGACTGATCTATATAAACCGTTCATATTTTAAACACTTTTAGACTAAAGACTCTTCATTATTTTCCTCATAATGACGACAGCAGCAGCAGCAGCAATACTGCTGACATTAACCAGGTTGGTCTTCCATAAATGGAAATGCAATTAAAAGAAACAGAAAAATCCGTTATACAGCGCAAATGAACTCCAATGACGTCGAGGCATAACCATGTACAGAACTTGGTTAAGCAAGTGGCTACTAATTAGATGTAATGAAATGACACCAAAAGAAATGTGCACCCGGTAACTGGGTCTGGCTAGTGCTTGGATAGGTGACCATGACTGAAAATGACTGACGGACATTGGAAGTTTGGTGACTGCTCCTCCAGTCACGAGAGGATCATTCATCTTACCACCAGAAAAATGCAAATGTCTCATTGGCTCAGGAGAAGCTCGCGGATTTCAAGGTGTCTCATTAAGGTTGATTTCAGTCACTGTACTTTAAACCGAAGGTTCAGGCTGATTTCAGCTCAGATGGTATAAACCGCCAACTCTGACTGATTTGAGCAGAGTCCGCGCTGAAATGTGGTTGACTTCAGCAACGTCACACCAATAACTGAAGTTGATTCAAGCAAGGGCATTGATTTTGTTAACCTGTCGATTTCAGCAGAGAATCAAATGAAACCGTTAATTCGGGCTGACTTCAGCAAGGTCAGCCATTAAGCCGATAATTCGGGTTGATGTATGCAAAGGCTGTATTGAAACATCTAGGGTCGATTCCAGCAAAGGTGTGTTCACCATCGAATTTGAGTTGATTTTGCAAGAGATTGAAGCTGATTACTGACTGCGGTTGATATCTGAAAAGTTCTGTGCAAAACCACTAAATGTGGATGATGCCAGCAATAGATTGTTATCTAACTCGAGGTAATCCCGACAAGGCTATGCAACCGTTAGACCATTCGTTTTCTTAAAAGCATAATAAAAATAGTCCAGACCACAAACTTTTACATGACGTGACGTGGCTTGGGAGGAGAATGCCCTGAGATCAAAGCAGCCAAAAGGGAGTTCTTGAAACCATATTTTTTTCAACTTAATCTGATTGAATTTATGCTTTTTTATATTCTTAGTAAACGTATTTTATACAGTGACTATTTTCACGAAGCAAAACCAGGAGAGAACTCGCTATTTCAAGTTTTGACCAACTTCTACTAATTCCACATTTCTGTGCAAGAAATATTCGAAGTTTAGCAAGGCGCAGAAGAAACCGAAATATTGAGAGCATACATGAAGAGAAATCTGGTGCTTACTTTCGCCATTGCAGACTATCAGGTACGTCAATGAAAAATGGATGAAAGATTTTAGTTGTATTACTGATTAAAAACAGTGAACGTTAAAACTGAAAGCACGAAAATTCAGTGTTAACAGAAATACCTTTTGGCGAAATAATCCGAATATTTAAAAAATTGGCTAAATCGCGTCACCAACACAGAGACATATTATGTGCCACATTTATTTATATCTGGCTATAATAAGTGCACACTTTTTATTCTTTTACATACACACATGCATAGGCTACATTATACTATATATATATACATATATATATATAAATAATATATATATATATATAATATATATATATATAAATTTATATATATATTAGAGAGAGAGAGGAGCGAGAGAGCGGGAGAGACGAGAGAGAGAGAGAGGGGAGAGAGATGAGGAGAGAGAGAGAGAGAGAGAGAGAGAGAATGGTTAGCTCGTAGCTACGGGCAACCGGCTTAATTCTATCCACTTATATCATCGTTATTTTTCAGTTTTTTTTTTTTTTTCCTCTCTACAAATAATAGCAGAAGAAGTTAGCATGGCCGAAATTCCGGCCGGATATCCAGATCAAAATAGTACCCGGATAAAATCCAGCCCCTATAAAATCTACATTATATGGTCAGGCTTTGATTAAATTCAGTCCAGTAGTTTCGCCATCTATTGCGAATATACATAATTAGATAGTCCGAACATCAGCTTTATATTTGATATACATATCTATATATATATATATATATATATATATATATATATATATATATATATATATATATATATAGTAGAGAGAGAGAGAGAGAGAGAGAGAGAGAGAGAGAGAGAGAGAGATTGCATACATGCATTTATGATCGTCAGCATCAATAAGGGCGCTGACACAATGCAACCACCTTCTAACACACTGACAACCGATCGATAGAATATATATATATATATATATATATATATATATATATATATATATATATATATATATATATATATACATATATATATATATATATATAATATATATATATATATATATATTCTACGATCGGTTGTCAGTGTGTTAGAAGGCTTTATATGTGCGTGTACGTCTATGACTTAATTGGTATCCGCATTCTTAGCTGGTATTCTAAGACAATGCTGTTGGGCTAAGAAGCCTTGCCACCCTGGCAGCAACCCTTCACAATCATCTAGCTAGATAACAGTTGCATAATTCAGTATTTAAGACATCACAGGCAGGATGTAGCTTTCACGATCGTTCCTAAATCGTTTCTTCCCATCCATGTTTTGACATGTATGGCTACCACAGGGCTTATCTATCTATTTATCTATCTATCTATCTATCTATATATATATTAATGTTATAATTAAGCATGATGTTCCATACAATTATTTTTCCCGCACCTAACATAGACAGTGCACATGTAATGAACTACACGTTTAGCTGCCATAAAATCTGAGAGAAGATCGTTGAACGCATCAAATCTATCCTTCAGCGAAAACATTAGGCGTTCTGAAAAATCAACTGTTGTTTATTCTACTTTCTAAGAGATTATCATTGAATTCATTCTGTTATAGGAGAAAATGAACGCCAAGGCGCTCAGCTTAAAAAATAAAATAAGAATTTATTTGACTACTAGAATGGATTAGCTTCGAAAGGATTGTTTTAGAATCAATGAATTACGATGATATCTTATTGTAAAACTTATCATTGGAATCATTCTGTTTTCCAAAGAAATCAGTTTGTTTTTCTCCCCATCTTTACAGGATTTAGCTTAGAATTTATTGTAGTAGATTCAACGGGAGTTTTTTTTCTGAAGAACCAAATCACCTACGAGTAACCAAATACCTTCATCGGGCCTTGCTCTTTCGCTAGAGTGAACACATCTCCGGAATTCCGTTTTACAAACATTATGAAAAGCGATAACAGGGTCAGTAAAGTTATCACGCTAAAATAACAGTCCGCCTAGACTTATGATTGGTATTATCACTTGTAAATAACGGTGCACAGAGTACCGATATCAACGGTATTGATATCAAGAGGTGATGTTGATAAGGGTCCATCGCTGTTAAAAAATCTGATGTAAGAGTTACTTATCAAAATGCTAAGGTGTCTGAGCAAACAGCATTTACATATACTTTATTTAAATGCCGAGGGATTCACATGACTCATCATTGTTTTATGTTGATTCAGAGGGGAACTTAACTTTATTGCGTTTGTAAATTCGTGGATAAAAAACAGCGATTGTTGGCATCGATCTATTTATCTATCTATCTATCGATCTTTTATCTATATCTATATATATATATATATATATAAATACGTATATATTGTATTTCCACAAAGGTCCCATGTCTGAAGTATATAAGAGATCCTCACGTTTAAGTAAAAGAAGAGGTATCAAGACTTTCAACTTTAACTTTTACTCCAAAGTCATCTTCACGGTACTAAAAGAACCCTAAGAATGATTTTGGAATAAAATTTGAAAATGTTGGTTCCTCCTCCTTCGTTTTCACGTAAGGATCTACTATACACACACACACACACACACACACACACACACACATATATAATATATATGTGTGTGTGTATTGATTTTTTTATCACATCACCGTGATTTATGTATCATTACTCTGCAAATCCATTTATCACTTATACTTCCCCTTCGGGGATATTCCCGAAGTAGCGTGATTTGGATATTAAACGACAATTGTAGCTTAATGATTAAATATATATATATATATATATATATATATATAATATATATATATATATATGCATATGTATATGTATATATATATATATATATGCATATGTATATGTATGTATTTATATAACATTAAAGGTGAAGGGAATTGAACGAAGCGTTGGAAACTCATTTCACAGTCACTAGAACACTAACACTAATAATCCATGTAAAATATTCCAAGTGAAAAAACTTGTCATCTTGATAAAAGAAAACAAAATCCATTATTCGTGATTCTACGCCGGGTACTACATTTTCTTACTTTTATCCTGGCCTAGCTACTAGATAAGGATTCTAGGTTGCCCTTCCCGTCGGCTTTTCGTTTCAAAATATTATTGAGGTCAGGCCTTCCCAGCCAGGCCAGTGACATTTGCACGAAAAATTCCGGTGGCTCTTGAACTAAAGACAAACTATGGTGCATCACTATACCGTGACCGGATATGATTAAAAGCTGCAATTATGTATGTATACGAGACTATTTTTCAAAATGCTAAATACTTTAGGAAAACAGGGAGCTTTCGACCGTTTGCACATCGGTCCTCCTCAGCCAGCTGGAAAAAAATACTTGTTTTTATTAGAGAGACAAACTGAAACATTTTCGGCGCGAACAGCGCTCATGGAATGGCTGTTTCACCGCATCTGTGAGCCAAACATTGTGATCTTAACGACTCTCTCTCTCTCTCTCTCTCTCTCGATCGCACGGTACTCATTGCTAGTGACATGTAGGTGATTCGTGGGTGGTGAACGACTTTCAGCATCGGTGCTACTGTTGTTGTTTCTGCGACGACCTGTGCTGGGAGAGATGAGGGAGGCGCAGTATCAGGGGCCTCGAGACACTGATTGAAATCTAAATTTTGGAATGACAGACTAGCTTGTCTGTGTTGCTTGCCCTCCTATGTAAAGGCTTTATTGCCATCTGATGTTTTACAACTATTTATCAAACCCCCTACACTACTCTTCTGTGGCCTACTTGACTACTTCTATATATAGTTTTAGCTCCCTCCCCATCCATGACGTCATCATTCTCCCAGCAATGCTTAGCAATTGCGCTGTTTTGAGCGAAGTCCCCCAACCGCTTGTTTATGTTCTTGCAATGTTATGTCCTTCTCCCTACCTGTCTCCCCAAAATAGAATGTATTTTAGAGCTTGCATCTTATATTTAGATAATGACATTGTCCATATTCGGAATACTTTTAATAAGTTGAGTTACCCTGCCCATTTTATTGAAGATGCTTTCTCTAAGGCTAATTAGTTTGATAACCCTTCTCACGAGCAGACTGGTCACAGCAACAAGAGATACACAACGCTTCCATATCATGAAAATTTCAAATCAACAGCCCAGTTAATCAATAGTTGATACATGTAATGTTAAAGTAGCATTCATATATGAAAATTCAATCAAATCCAGAATCAAAAAGAATAATAGTCGCAGAATTGGTAGCGATAGTGACGACAAGAGAGATATGGGAGTATATTCCATAAAATGCAAGCTCTGTAATTTACATATTTTATTTTGGGGAGACAGGTAGGGGGAAGAACATAAGATTGCAAGAACTTAAAAAAGCGGTTGGGGGACTTCGCTCAAAACAGCGCATTTGCTAAACATTGTTAGAAGAATGATGACGTCATGGATGTAGAGGGAGCAAAAACTATTATATAAAGAAGTAAAGTAGGCCACAGAAGAGTAGTGGATGGGGCTTTGATAAATAGCTGCAACAGATTAGATGGCAATAAAGCATTTACGCAGGAGGGCAGACAAGACACATTCAGGCTAGTCTGTCATTCTATAACTTTAAATTTCAAGCAGTTTCTCGAGGCCCCTGATTCTGCGTCTCCCTCATCTCTCCCAGGAGAGGTCGTCGCAGAAGAAACAACAGTAAGCACCGATGCTGCAAGTCCATCACCACCCAAGAATCACATTCATGTCACTAGTAATGAGC
>NC_061091.1:46482183-46554683 GCF_015104395.2 Macrobrachium nipponense
TACAATAAACTGTTAAAAAATCTTGGTATCAATCCTATTAATATATATATATATATATATATATATATATATATATATATATATATATATACACATATATATATATATACACACATATATATATATATATGTATATATATATATATATATATATATATATATATATATATATATATACATCTAAAACAGGTTTTTACATCTTAAGTGCGCGGTAGTGAATTGTTAGTCTCTGCTCTTTCCGGTTAGAGACAAGTCGGTTAGAGACAAGCTCTGGATTCCTTGAAGATGCTGAAATGAAAAAACAGTCAGGAAAGATGACCAGTGCACTTTGAGGTCGATGACGCCTCGAAAATCACACGCCTCGCGCATGATGCACCCGTGTTTGCCGGGTGTTCGTAACGAACAGTATATGACTTTTATTATGGGAGGATAAGTGCTAAGAGGGGGGACACACTGGTTGCTTGTGACAGAGTGTGGAACACGCCTGGAAGAGGTGTTGTGGGGTGTTGCGAGGTGTTACAGGCCCATCAAATAAGGTAACGTAAGAAAGAACTTTAAAAGTTAACCTTTGAATGATAATTATTGTGTTGGAGAAAGAGGAGTGTGGTGCGGTACACATTCTTTTTGATTAAGTTTCATGGTTAAAGTGGTGTAATAATTGTGGTCTCTTTATTTCAGATGGGTTCAAAGTCACTATATAGAAAAATGGATTCTCTAAGGCTTTTATTGACTTATTAAAATGTTATGGTTAGTCAGACGTAATGAGATAAGAGCGGGTGCTTACTTAAATATGATTTTGAGAGGAAATGATAGTTTAACGTTTTTTGGGTCAGAGTTAATTCATTTTATTCCATTTTATTGACTGATTTTATTCCATTTTAATGTTAGCTAATTTTCGAAATAAAAAGTATATTTTTTGTATCTACGGGAGTTTATTTCTGCCTAGCTTGTTCTTTCAGCCAACACCCCAGGGAGATTCTGCAACGGAACGAGGGTAGGTGTAGTTGCCTGTTACCAGTTTGTTTCATTTTGTTTAAACGAGTATCATTTGGTCTTAAAAACCCGTTTTAGACATATATATATATATATATAATATATATATATATATGTATATATATATATATATATTAATATATTAATATATAATATATATAGACATATATATATAGACATATATATATGATAGCTATAAACTCACTCCACAAACTAGACGTTATAATCGCTAGATCAGATAAAGACGGTAAACTTGTGTTAATGGATAAGAGTTTCTACCAAAAAACGAACAGTGAACTTTTAAATGATACAAGTACCTCTGCGATATTAACAAAAAAACCCGAGCCATTAAGTCCCAATAGATTTCTTCAGAAAAATAAAAAATATCGGTAAAAGTAAGAAAAACATAGAAATTTTGGAAATATTTAATACTCAGAGGTAAAAGATTAGGTAATGATGAAGCAACTTTTGCTTGCTCATCAGACTGTCCTACACATTTTTCAGAAAAGCAGGAAAGTTAACAAAATAGATGATAAATTGCTGATTGTATCCTCAGGTGAAGGAACTCAAACCCAAGAACCTTGGTAGGCCGTAGTGTAATGGCTATGGCACAGTCTAAGGTAGGAGAACAAGGTTTGCATTCAGAGTAACCATCTCTTAAGGCCGCCACTAACGTTCAGTTATGCCTTCGCAGTTGTAACTGCACAGTTGGACGGTGCAGCTATAATTGAACGTTAGTGTGGACAACCTGCACAGTTTTTCTGGCTTGCGCAGGCGGCCTGGGTAAATAACTCATCTCAATCGACGAAACTCAGGCCAAACTGTTGCGCATGCACATTGTAACATGTGGCGGAGAGATCTATTTTGGCTAAGTTCGCTGTCCGTTCTCGGACAGATAACATGTATAAATCGAAAACATTAAGCTCCGTTTTATTAAATTGAAAAGAGTTTATACTTAAATGGATGATATATTGGCTTTACTTGCTTTCAATCATTGATACGGAAGTCAGAATAATATATATTAATAATTTTGCCATTTTTTCCACAGGAAAAACAACCGTGTATAATAAAGGTTGAAAATAGCAGCATCATTCTTGAATGTCTTGTAGATTTTATTGAAACATTCTATATGAATGAGACTTTGCTTTAACAAGTAAAATCCAAAGGCTATCGTAACAGATTAAGCCTATGTATGTTTATTCGTGGTTATAAACCATATATATAAGAGTTTTTCAATGAGAATATTATGACAAAACAAGAATAGGCCTATATGCGTCTATTCATGATTATGCACCGTGTATGTAATTCTTTTTTAAAATGAGAACATAATAATATTCTACTCTCTGACGGAACTAAATAAAGAAAAATATTGGACTATGTATGTTTTTGAAATAAGACTAATCAACACACTAATGAAACACAGGAAGGCAGCAGTAAACTAAGGATTTCATTCATTGTAACACGTCATAAGAAAATCAATTCTTAAGCGAAAACGAATCAGTATTAAAACTTTTAATGAAATAAAAAAAAATATTAGGCCTATACTTGCCAACTTTGAAACAAAAGCAAACGATTATGAACTTCATTATCCTAACATAGAATTCTTCCTTCATTCATAAAATATTCAATAAACATTATGAAATATTCAATAAACATTATGAAAGTCCTTAGGGCCAAATTTAAACTCTGATCTGAACAAATTCACATGGGAGTATTTAATTCGTTTTTATCAACCACTCTTTCACTAGATGTCTTGCTTGACGTTTATGAGTTTTTTTTTTTATGATGTCAACAAGTCAATTACAGCCAGAGAATCGTGTGTTGACGTCATGGCTGTTACCGAGGACTGAGGAAACGGACTGTATCGTTAGTGGCGAAGATTTGCCTGCACAGTCCGACTGCGGAGTTAGAACTGTGCATGCATAACTGAACGTTAGTGGCGGGCTTTAGAGGGATGGTCTACAAATAATAAATAAAGGGTCCCTTTTACTTGCTGGCTTTATTTCGGAATGCTTCTCTCCTAGAAGAGTTGCCCGCCAAGGCTAAAAAGTTTCTTCTACCCTAAGAACAATTCTTACAAGGTGTACCCTTCAGTGTTTTAGAATTTATCATATCTATAACTAGTATTAATAAAAATTTGAATGACAATTACAATCAACCCATAATTCTAACAATCAAACTTCAAAACGACTGTGAAAACAGTCACCAGTAAATCTCCTTCTCCGATTGTGAAGTATTAATGGTTCTGGTTGTGCCTGTTACGGTCATGATTTTAGCTATTCATCATAACTGATTGGGACAAGAGCTATAGATATTCCCAATAGATTAGAAGACTTTGAGTTATAACTTTCCCCACCGTTTAGTTCTGATTTTGTGACGAATCTGAATGGAGATTCAGTGCCTTGAAGGGACTGCTACTATTTATATTTGCCTCTGCCCAGTGAGAAAAGTTAATTAATGCCGATTCCGGTAAGTATTTGGATTAGTGGCAACTACCGACAGTCAAGATAACTTTGGCACCTGAACTCCTGTGACCATGTGGGGAACCATGGACATGGCGCTAGTAATTTTACCCTAACAACAAAACTTAAATTAGCAACAGACCTTAAAGTCATGCAAGCAGCAATAGGTTAACAAAGAGCAAATTGTTATTTACACGATGAGCAGTAATACTCGGAGCAATCATTCATCTGCAGCTATTCAGAAAGGGATGTCTTTGAGGTCATTGCACGCCAGAATTAAGAAACTCAAGGTATTGGTTATTTCCAAAAAGCTTAAAAATTGAGTTTAGAGCTACTCATGAGTTATTCATACATTAGGAACCGAGATTTATTCTAATTTAATACTTGTACTATTCACCTTCATTTAAAGTTCCAGAAGTTTCATAGGTTTCATGCTAAAACAAAAGTGGTATTAAAATAAATTGGATAGACTTAATATATGCAAACAATGCAAGCGTAATATGCAAAATGCCAGAGATTTAGAAAGTTTGCTAAATAGAATGCATTATATGTCTAGAGAAATGGGATTCAAGACAAATCTCAGGAAAACAAGGAATGAAGACAGTGTGCACACTGGAAGGAGAAAAGACTAACAAGATTGAATCTGCCATGATCTAAAAGTAGACATGAATAAGTTGAAATAGTGACAGACTCAGAAAGAAAATCAAGCAATGGGCAGACTGAATAACATTTGGAAATCAAGTAGACTGAAATACATACGAATGTAGCGATAGCACGATTGGTATTCTTATACAGACATGAGTCATGGTATGACAAGATTACTTCTAAATGATTTTGTTGACTTAAGAATAAAGCTTTAAGCAAAAAATGTGGGGTTAGGTGGGAGGCAAGAATCTGAAATTATACCATAATGAAAATAATGGGAATTCCATAAATATATGAAATAATGATGAAGTGAAGATGAAGATTACTTGCACGCTTTCCCATAACACCAGGGTGAATAGTAAGTGATAGTGTCACTAGTTGCTTTTGACAGAAATACTGGAGGTAGCAGTGAGGATGCAATTGTCAGCTATTTTTTATTGTAGGCAAAAAAAAAAAAAAAAGAAAAAAAAGAAGAAGTTGGAAGACCCAGACCTACCTGGATGTGAGAAGTCTGAGAAGGGACGGCGGATGTGAGAGGAGATTTGTGGAAGATAAAGCACAGGAAAGACATGAGTGGCAGAATTTCACGGAGAGCCTTGGCGTCACAGCGTTGTAGGTCATGACGATAATGATGACATAACAAAAATCTTCAATTGTGTGAGTGAAGGGAAGTTTCAAGCCAATAGGTTACACCATTTAATAAGAATTAATACCATATGACTGGATGTGAAACGTTTCCAGACAATTAAAGAAGATGATATGTGTTAAAAGGAAGAAGGCGTGATCCGTCCTCCAGCTTACTTAGGACGTATGCAAGATTTTCCCCTCATGCATAAGTTGTAAACATTATATTCAAAACT
Source organism: Macrobrachium nipponense (assembly GCF_015104395.2). Classification (NCBI taxonomy): domain Eukaryota; kingdom Metazoa; phylum Arthropoda; class Malacostraca; order Decapoda; family Palaemonidae; genus Macrobrachium; species Macrobrachium nipponense. Next base: position 46,487,144 of record NC_061091.1, read on the forward strand.
TTTAAATGAATTTAAATTTACGGTCAAATAAAGCCTTGTTTCACCAAGGAAAATTAAATTAAATAAACTATATTTAATTAGATATAATTTTTCTGTGCGGTTCAACATACACATTATTTATTTTTTTACATTTTCATTCTGATAAATAAATCATAGATATCCTATCCTAAAATTCCTGTATTTTTAACTCAACGCGAAACATTTTTTTTCAGACCTCTCTAGACTCTGCCATAGACTTTCCTAACCCCTCAACAAGAGGATCAAAAGAAATTAAAATAAAAAAATTCAGACATTCATGTTTTATAGCTCATTACATTCCATACATCCGTAGGTTTGTGATACTCAGTTTTCAGTGCAGATACTACTGCCCCTTTTATCTTCGACATTTGAAAAATGAGAAAATGCAATTCACAACTGTGACTCATAAATCCGGATTTTTCTAGTTTCTTCTCCCGTACTTGTTTCAAACCATTTCAAATTGGAATACTGGGTCTCGGGATAACGGCCCTCCACTCTAAACAACGAGTGTTCACGAAAACTAGTAAATCTTAACATTCGGTTCTTCTCCAGCCCGTCAAGGTCTACTCTAGACCCCCGCCCCCACCACCCCCACAGGCCCTCGTCCTAAAAGTTTCTCTCCACCAGGATCCACTTTTCAAGAATTTCCCCTCCAGTCTCTTACCCTCCATTCACCTCATCAAGCAGAAATAGGTTCCGAAACCAACAGCGTAAATAAGAGATGAATTAACACGCTGTAAGAAAAAAAAAAAAAAAAAACTGAATCTGCAGCCATCACACTATTGCTCCTTATTCCGACGAATCCAAAATCTAATTTTCTTAGCTAATCACGGGAGACATCCCGTGTCTAAATAAGGTGTTCATTGTAATTATACCTGAGCAAGAAAGACCGTGATTTCCAATTAATGAATCCAAAAGCGGTTTAATCTATTTTTTCTTACAGTGACAGAAACAGTTATAAAATTCGCCTATATTGTTCCCAATTGGTACTGAACTGTTTTTGTAATAAAATTCATTATCTTTAGGTGAAATTTTTTAAGATCTTTCTCAATTCAATTACTGCGCAGTATGTAAAGAAAGAGGAAGAAAAAAAAAAAACTTCGGATTAACAGAAAACAGAAACATGGAAATTAGAAAGCTGAAATAATGGAAAAAAAGTTTAAGCTATATATATATATGTATATATATTATATATATATATATATATATTATAAATATAATTTAATGTTATATATAATTATATATATATATATATATATTTATATATATATATATTATATAATAATATATATATGATATATATATATATATATATATATATATATATATATATATATATATATATATATATATATATAAGGATTCCAGGAGAAGATATTAAACAGCATTTTCAGCAGAGTCCAACAAACACACCAGGAAGGGGCATATTTATTAATAAGAGACATTGATAATATGCGAAACGTCTCTTATTAAAAATATGGCCCTTTTTTATGTGTTTGTTGGACCCTGCTGAATGTTGTTTATATATATATATATATATATATATATATATATATATATATATATATATATATATAATAATTTGGAGCTCATCGAAAGGCGTTCTGCCTAAATCTGTTGTATTAAAAGGCCGACGTTTCGTATTGCTTGATAAATTTTCCAGGCTGAAAAACGATTAAAATAGATAATGCTTGCATACATAATGCAAGGATTATATACGACATTTACTTATTGACTCCGTATTTACACCTAAACCAGAACAATGAGAAAAGAAAATTAAAAATTAAAACAGCAAAAGACAGGGGGCACAAGACACCTACCCGCATTGGTACCACAAAGCAAACTGACAGGAAGGACGAAAAATTGGAAAAGATACACACACAAGGCAAAAAACAAATTATGTAATGAACAGCTGTGTTGATGATGACTGGTGGTTGGGAGTAGGAACGGTCAGTTTAATCATTATGGATCCAAGGGTAGTTAGTTCCTCGGTACTTCGTGCTCTTCCCTTATACTAAAGTCTTTAGCGTCTATATGAGTTTTATATGTTTTGCTCTGATTCCTTATATTCGACTAACTCCCTGATGAGAGGAGATTCGGATCTTCAGCAGCCTCTTGGTGCATCCGATGTATGTGTCCAGATTACATCTGGGACAGGTATACATTGAATGTAAAGAAGGGGCTAATCTTATCCTTAAAATGAATAGGGATCCAATAGTTCCTGGGTTCGTCGGGATCAGTTTTAGATTAAGTGCAGGTAATTCTCTATTGAACAGACTGATACATTTTCCTGAGGTAAGGGCATCTAGCATATAGACGTAATTTAGGAGCGTTAAGGACTGTGGGTGGAGGATTTAACTTCTGATTAAGCAGTTTATTAAGGGATCTATGGAATATAACTATACTCTGTTTTTTTTTTCATCTGTCCATCTGCCTGTGGTGCTCGCGCATGGTAACACTGCGTCCCAGGCTTTACATAGTTACGCTATGTGTAAGTTTTAGGTAAATAAAAAGATATCTGGGTGTACATTTGCAACTGAAAAGTGTTTTTATAGAATATTAATGGTGTAATTCGCACACAGTAAATTATTAAAATACTTTTCAGTTGCAAATTTACACCCAGAGATCCTTTTATTTACCTAAAACTTACACATAGCGTAACTATGTAAAGCCCGGGACGCAGTGTTACCATGCGCGAGCACCACAGGCGGGTGGACAGATGGTAAAACACCGAGTATAGTGGAAAGCAATTATTCTTAAAATAACTGGCAAGAAATGCAATTTCGTCATGCAAGGCAGACCAGCTAGAGGTCAGTGTAAAGGCTCTGTGGAGAAGAGTAGAAATGGAATTCATTTTAAAAGTAAAGAAGAAAAGAAAAACAAGAGCTGTAAGAATTGGTGCCTAGACCAGTGAAAAGGCTTTATCATCCCTAGTAACTCTGAGATCCAGGAAGAGGAGCGAGTTTTGGGTCTTCTTTTCAGCGGTTAATTTAATATTGGGGAGTTGGATATTTCAATATTCTAAAAAAAGTGTCAACTTGGTGGTCATGTCTAAAGAGAGCGAAAGTATCGTCGATGTAGCGTCTATAAAATAATGGGTGGGAATTAAGAGGGGCAATTGTCCCGGATTCGCTCCTCCAGGGAGTTCATGAAGATGTAATTGAAGGTTGGTCCTAGTGGACTCCCCATCGCCATCCCCTCCACTTGTCTGTAGAGGGTACCATCAAATGCCGTGTCCAGCACGGTCAGTTCCAAGAATGATTTAAATTGGCTTTTATTAAAAGGATATTAAAAAGGGAATCCTCAGGGGGAAACAACTTATCTAAGATAATATCTATGGACTCTGCCACTGGGAGGTTTGTGAACAGAGATTCGATGTCAAAACTTGCCATAAACAAATCTGTCTTGTTTGATAACATCTTCTTTAAAGGTGAGTGAATAGTTTAATGTGTAGTTGTTATTGGTCAGTGGTTGGAGTAATGGGACAAGGAATTTGGCGAGTCCATAATTAGGGGTATTCATGGAGGAGAGGATGGGTTAAAAGAATTCCTTCCTTATGTATTTTAGGCAGCGACCCAATAGAGAGCACAAGAGAAAAGAGAAGCAGGGTTGAGAGAGCATTCCAGGCAGCCAAAAGGGAGAAAGAAAGAGAAGCGCAAGAGAGAAGAGAAGCTGCAGAAAGAGCACATCAACTGGCTATGGCACCCCCAATTGCGACGCCCCCTGCGTCCCTCCTCCACGTTCTCACCTCCATAACATGGGAACCCTCATTAGGACTTGGGATGATAACGAGCCCAAAACCTGGCTCGATTGTGTCAAGCAGGTGTTTGGGAATTTCAATCCTACCCCTCAGGAAGTGGAAGTGGCCCTCCTCCTTTGCAAGCATTGAAGGCAAAGGGCGTACTGCATTCAAGGTCCTCCCCCTCAGTGAGTGACAAGAGTAAGGGCTTACGAGCTGTGAATACAAACCAGCGGAGGCAGAAGTGGAGGAGCATACCCTAGGAGGCTAACCCAACCTGGAAGGATAAGGTGGCCAAGACGACACCAGCACTCCAAAGGTGGATGAAGACCTCCAACGCAACATCCATTGAGGATGTCTTAGAACTCTTCCAATTGGAGGACTTCCTGTCTTATGCTCCCCCTGATCTCTCCACCCACTTGGTGGACAAGGCTCCTAAAACCATTTTAGAATGCTGTAATGGGAAGACGCCTACTACACCCACCATCTGCTGCAGAGTTCTTTAAAGAGGGAGATTTGACCCACTCTCCTCTCCCTCCTGCTGCCACCTCTCAGCCTCCCCAGTGCCCCAATAACCCTTCACAGAAACCTGTGTGTGGGTATTGCAATAAACAAGGGCACTCCACGGAGCAGAAATGTAAAATTACCAAAAACAACATATATTAGTGTCTAATCTATGGTTTTCGAGGTCACTGTAATGGATAGTGACACTCATAAGGCCTTTCAGTCCAAGTTCAGCCCCTCTCTAAAGCAGACCCTCCTCAGCAAGCTCCCGCTACACCTCAGAATGGAACTCTCCAACATAAGAAGAAGAAAGGCCATTGGAATCAAAACAATATGGCCAAGCAAGCTTTCAGCAAGAGTTTCTGGACTCATGCAAAGTGAATGGGCACACTGCCTCCTGGTTGAGATGCCCCAAGAAAGCTGCAGTTACTGCCATTGCAATGGCAGTGACTAATCCTTCAGCTCTAGGCCCTCCAGCTGCTCAGGGCCCTATATTTGTTGCACCTTCCAGAGGTCGCTCTCCTGCCAACCAGGTCCGAGTTTTCAATGACACTGGTGCACTGATATCCATTATTTGAGAGGATAAAATTCCTTACAGAGCTCGGGTTGATATGCACCAATTCGTTACAATGGAGAGCTTCAACCATGTTAAAACGTTCTTGCCTACTGTCTGGTTGAGAGTCACACGACCTCACTGCTCTAAGATATATACTATGGTAGCAGCTACCTATATTCCAGGAGGTTATGACGTCCTACTAGGACAAGATTTTAAGTTTCCTCCTACCTTTTCACAGCCTCAGGGCCCCCACCCTTACATAGCTCCAGACCTATTCTATAGTCCTCCAAGAACTACCTCTGCACAGCCAGTGCCACTTGAAGGTATGAGGCAGTGTCACACTATGTCCTTCAAGAACGTTGAGCTACGTTCGAATCCTCTCACTATGCCAGGAACAGACTCAGTGCCAGTGCCAAGGCAAGACTCGAGTCTCCCTCATGGAGCTCTCAGACCAGGTAGCTTTTCCTCCTCTGGCTTGGCATCGCTACCAAGGCCAGCAGTCAAGAGCCAATTCCAATAGGAATCCTCCAGGACACTAATGACTGTAGTAGACACTTCAACAACAGTGCGGCCTCACATCCGACCCTGGAGTTAGTCAACCCTTTTTGTGAGCACATCACGAACACCATTGCCTCCTCCACTCCCCCTCCGTCAGCAGCTAACCAATCCCAGAGTAAGGACTCGTCAGCAGCTAACCAGTCCCAAAGTAAGGACTCTGCTGAATCCAATTTGGCAAAAGCACACAAGGAACTGAGCCAAGCAGTGTTAGGCACAGGGAAGAATGCCAGGGCCCCAGTTTTTGCAGCAGCCGGAGCCGATGCCACTCAGGCTTCTTCAACGGGCTTGAGTCTCTCAAGGGCCCCTACGGCATCATCATACTGAACTCGGAGAGTCGAAGGTAGAAGGGAAAAGAGCCTCGAGGTTTTCAGAAATCCTAAGAGTTGATAGTCTCTCTACACCAGTGCCTGGCACAGTGCCATCTTATAAAGAAATCTGGCCCTCCCTATCCAGATGAGAGTGCCTGGTTCTGCTACTTCTTCTTATCCTTTTGTAAGAGATTGTATTTTGACCTTTCTGTATCTTTACTTTTATAGTTTCCTTTCCTCTTCGTCATTGCTTATAGGGATCTATTCCCATTGTACGCTTTGCTTAGGCAGAGCCCCATCCGCCAGCAATTCTAGCCTTATAAGTTAGTACTTTGCCAAGAACTACTATAAGAGCATACATAATCTTCAAGATAAGCCCCTTTAAGCTCAAAAGCTAGTCATAAAAGTACCACAATAGGCACAGTGCCTTATTCTAGGCACTCGGCATTCCATGAGACTAGGAACAATTTTTGCCAGCAAAAACGCTTTACACTTAGCTTAGCCTACTAAAGCAATATATTTTAAAGCATGGCTCATTTATACATAGTTAAGAGTTTGTTTTTTATTTAATTAATTGAATTAATGTTCCTCCCTAGTCTTCATATTTTGTGCAATTTTGTATTTCTCTAATGAGATCAATACTTATGTAATTTTGTTTCCTCTCTAAGTAGAGAGAATTACTCCTTGATTCTATTCCTTTTGACTAACACTAATATTATCTAAAGAGAAATTCATATACTGATTAGCAACGTAATGATTTCCCCAACGGGAACACTTATATGCATAGCGCTCTAATGTCACTGGGCAAATTATTTAAAACCGTAGGGCAAATTAATAGCATAAGTTCCCCTAAACAACAAGCTGGCAGTATTATGCATGATAGAATTAAGCATAGTATTAACCCTGTAGGTTAAGTTAAGATCTCATAATTAATTGCTGTTTATATTTAACAGTCATTTCTAGTGTTACGACCTTTCTCAAAGGGCTAACATCAAACCAGAAAACAGAAATACACACTGTCATTCTAACAGGTGTTCTCTAAAGTTAAAGACAGAGTGAAATAACAATCAGTGTGCCAAATAACAGTGAGGGATACCAAATACCAAAGATAAAATACTAAAGTTTATTACATAATTGTTAAAGTTAGAAATGAATAACAGAACCTCTGAAAATACAAGAAGTGAATGCCAATCACACAATGAAAACAAAATTAAAGCAAATCACCTACACCATCAATGATAGAACAAATAAAACACATACCAAATAAAGAGGGGGTTCTGAAAGGGAAAGGAAATTTCTGCCAGATAGAGGCCTAACAATTTACAATACTAATAGAAATTCCCTTTTCTAAACACAGTGGCCACCTAAAGTCTAAACCTCCACGGGGATCCTCCTGGAGTAAGCAGGCACTGCCGGACCATAGAGCGTGACAGCAGCAGACTAATGAGAAAGGATGGCTCATCCCACAAAACTTCAGGGTCCGCACATAAAGGATACAAGGCAGGAATAGCCTTCAGGGTCCTAAGTCAGCCCTGACCACACCACAACGGACTCAAGCCCCTCAGCATTAATAAAAATGTGAAGACTTATACCTGCACTCGGCGAGGTCCCCCGGGCAAATACTGCCCCAAGGCTACATCAAGTGGAGAAGTAGCAGCATTTTGGACAACTCCAGTTCGAAATAGAGAAAATTCTTCCAGATTTAAGGAGTTAACTTGCTGTAGTCCCAGAGAGATCGTATAACACGAAGGCCAGAATCAGACTGCCATACCTGGGCACAGGAACTTCCTAAGTCACCTCGGAATACTCCAAGGAAACTGAAAACAGGACTCTGGGAATAAACAGGCCAAGGATAAAAAACAGGAATGAAAACTCAAAATAGCGTGGAAGAAGAAAACTTAAAACCCTGATGGGGATACTTTAGTAAATGGCAAAATAGAGTAAACTAAAGATAATTAATCTAAACTCCCAAAAAAAGAAAAGGGCAAAGTTCTAACACCTCCACACCTACAAAAACAATTGTTTTTTTTAATTCCACAATAAATTGACTTAAGGAGTAAGGTTTTTCTTTTGAAAATACATCTGTTAAAGTTAACAAACAATGTTAAGGAGGCTTAACATTACTGAGAGAAGCATAGCATAAAGAGTTGGCTTACAAAAATTTTTCTTTTGATACCCGAAAGAAAAATATATACATACATATACACATACACAACATATATAACACAGGTTACTGCTCAACTCTTCACTTCACAAAAGAGCGTCTCTGGTACAGTCTAAAACAACCATAATTGTCTTGGTTTCAATCACAAACGGCACCATTATATAAAGCACCCACTTCACACCATAACAAAAAATCCTGGGAAATACTTCTCCCCAATAGCCTATCAAGCCAAGAGACAAAACTACTCACAAATTGTGAAATATGATTAATTCCAAAACGGTTCATTTTTCCACGGAGGATAAACCTGAAATCTTATATTAACATAATAAGGCCACATCGCCCTAACACTCTTAGGTAATGGGACCCAAACCTCCGTACCTCTCTAAACACCTTAATAATACATAATTCACCAACACCACAGCCTTAATGTTATTTTACAATAAGCCTTATTATTACCATAAACAGTGTCGAATCTTCTGTCAAAATTATTGACAACACCAATGCAAATTACCATAAGCCACAACGACTCAATCCAAGAAAACCTACAAAGACCGTCTTCTCCCTTAAACGACGAAACTAAGAGAGAACAAATCGCATCGTGAATCCAGCCTCTAAAGGATTCAAACCCCCATTCGGGAAAGAGCATCCGCCAACACATTGCCTTTACCAGGGATATGTTTGAATTGTAGGTCCCATTCCTGCAATAATATACTCCAACGAGCAACCTTTGATTTTTATTCTTAAAACGATTGAGAAACGTCAATGGGTTGTGGTCCGTTAAGATTAGGATAGGAGAATCTGTGGAAGAAAGATAGACATTAAAATGGTTAATGGACATAATTAAAGCCAAAGTTTCCTTCTCCACAGTAGAATATTTCCTCTGAGGAGGTGTTAACTTCTTCGAGAAGTAGGCTACCGGATGAGATATCCCTTGCTTATCCTATTGCATTATCACTGCCCAACTCCAACATCCCTTGCATCCGTAGCAAGTGAAACGGGGATGCTGAAATTGGGGGCTCTCAATACTGGGAAGCTTAATAAAACACTCTTGAGGGACTCAAAAGCCTTTTGAGTCTCTCCAGTCCAAGCAAAAGCCACCAGTTTTTTAAGAAGGTTAGTAAGGGGATCTGCAATGTCTGAAAAATTCTTTACAAAACGCCTGCAGTACCCAACTAGGCCAAGGAATCTCATAACATCCCCCCGGCAGGAAGGGACCGGCATCCTCTCTACTACCTCCACATTAGCTCTCTTTGGAGCCACCTTTCCATTACCAACTACATGCCCTAAATGCACCACTTCTGCCTCAGAAAAATCGCATTTACCCAAATTCACAACCAAACCAGCTTTTTTCAACACTTTAAATAGAGCTTCCATGCATTTTGAAATGATTTTTCTAATCGTCACTATAAATTACAATGTCGTCGATGTAAACCACGCAACCTTCTAAACCATAGACCACAAAATTCATTGACCTCTGAAAGGTTACGGCTGCATTTTTCAACCCAAATGGCATCACCCGACATTGAAATAAACCCTGGGGAGTGAAAAAGGCAGATAAGGCCCTGGCACGTTTAGATAGTGGCACCTGCCAGTAACCTTTAAGAAGATCAAACTTACCAATATACTTTGCTTGCCCCAACCGATCAATACAGTCCTCCACTCGAGGCAGGGGGAAACTATCGGAACGGGTCACCTCGTTCAATTTCCGATAGTCTACACATATTCTGTACCCTCCATCAGACTTTTTTTACCAATACCTCAGGTGAGGACCAAGGACTATCACTCGGCTCTATGAGACCATGTTTTAACAAATACTCCGCTTCCTTGGCCGCCACCTCATTTGTCATAGGATTCAAACGATAGGGGGACTGCTTAACTGGAAGGGCATTACCTACGTCTACATCATGCTCCAAAATTGAGTTATATATATATAATATATATATATATATCTATATATATATAATATATATATATTATTATATATATATATATATATATATGTATTAGTATACCTTTCAATTAACAGTGCATGAGAATTTTTTTTTTATGCTGTTGTGCATAGTGAACTATACATATAATTTTGCCTTGAATATTGTGTCGTGTATCATTTTCTGTGACTAATTGTTGGTGATACTTTTGTGCCCAATTTCACGTAGGATTTTTTTATGCTGTTGTGTAATGATGAGAAGCATATGTGAATAATTTTTTTTTTTTTGTGGGGGGGAAATGCATAAAGCCTTTAACGAATTACTCGACACTGTTAGTGATAGCTCATACAATTTAAGACCAACACCAGACAGACGCAGTAGAATCCCAGTTCCAATTTCACAAACCGTAATGATTCAGGGAAATATTAACCCTAATAACACAACTAACAATAATCATAACATTGCCAATAATACTAATAATATAATTACTAATAGTACTAACACGTTTCGAAACAGAAGAATGGATCAGGCAGCTGTAATAACACAAGCCACACGTTTCTGTGGACAAGTTGAAGCTTCCAATCCAGACAAAAGTAAGCTAGAATCATATACAGTTAATCATTGGTTACCTGATGCTGACAGCCGCATATCTTCAGGGGGAATAACAGACGAAAGAGCTAAAATTAATGAAGCCTTGCTTCTCGTTAGTTCAGAACACGTTGATGCACATAATACTTTGAATTCTGGTAGTTTCAGCAAATTAACTAAATATGATGAATTCAAAACAATTTGTTTGATACTCTGGGAACCCGTGAGTGAAGAAGATACATTATATAATATTAGTAACTTCCTAAATCCCCAATATGAATCCATGGCAGAGCTCTACGCAAATGTTGAAAATGCCATAGACAAAATAATAGAAGACTTGAAGTCCACAAACATTACCATTGGAGATGATACACAATTTGGTGATGATGAAAGGGGATTAGTTAATGTAAGATACGTCTTAAACTACTTGGCACATGGAACCATATATAATACTCTAGGAGAAAAAGAAAAGAAGGCCTTTCGAAAAATTAAAATTGATCCCAAGAATAATAGCCTTCAAACATTAAAAACTATGAAACAAGAAATACAGAAGGCAGAAATAGATTTTTCCAAGGAATTTGTAGGGGTAATAGAAAAACTAAATAAAAGGAAAGGCAGAAATAATAACCATTCAAATAGAATTAATAATAATGCCAGACAAGCAGGGAATAGATCCACTCCTTTTCAAGGGAAATATAACAGAAAATGGAATCTTAACCAGAAAGGAAGACAGAATTATTCAAGGAATGGTCCACCCATGACATATAAGCCGGGTCAATCTTCAAACACAAATAATTCAAGTCAAGAAAACTATTCAGCTCAAGGAGCAAGACCAAAGGCACCATGTGAAAATTGTGGGTATACAAATCATTCCACTAATGAGTGCAGAAAGCCTAGAACCTGTGCAATTTGCAAGAAGGTTGGGCATTTAACTAAAAGCTCTTGGTTCAATAATAAGGGAACCAATAAGGAAGTAATAGAAGTAAATAACAGCCGTCCAAATCCACATAACCCTTCAAGCCAGTGACAATTAACCCCATCACCGAAGAAAGAAAATAATTCCTTACAAGATGATAGAAAAGAAAAAGAAGAAATAGCTAGTATGGAAAATGAAGGTTCATCCGCATTTTCCTATATAAATAGCAAAGAAGTAGTATTCTCCATGAAAGAAGAAGAAATAAACAGAAAGGATTTGCCTATTGTGAAGATTCCAATTAGTGGAAAGACTTGTACTGTACTTATAGATTCAGGCAGTACAGCGAATATAATAGATAAATCAACTTTAACCAGAATATTTAGGCATTTCAGAAACTCTGATTCTGATAATGGTGATCACCTAATCTTTAAATAAAACGAAAATCAAGATGCTTATACAGATACATGTACTAATAACTGTAGCAATGTAGTAATGAGTTACGAGGATGAAGGGAAAATACTAAATGAAGTATTGCTATTACATAAAATAAGGAAATCAGATAGAAATAGTATAGTAGAAGTAACAGAAGAAACCACTGAAAATGCAGAACTTTGTTATTTTTCAGACATAGAAGATGAAGAAATATGTTGCGTTAGCACGGCTGATGATAATAAAGTACAATTTACACTCAATAGAGCAGTAACTTTAAATCCAAAATGCCTAACAAAAACATATCTGAGAGCAAAGGAGAACGTAAGGGCTACAGATGTTCTATTGTTGAACGATGAATTGCCAGATTTTGTCAGAATGGATAATTCACTAGTCTACATGAATGGTGATAGTTGTGAAGCTTATGTCCAAAACAGATTTTCCAGAAAATATAAACAACTTCATTCAAGTGCTAGAGAAATGTAGAAATGTAATAGCTGTAGAAGGAGATAAACTAGGAAGAACAAATGTCGTACAACATAAGATTTTGTTAGATGATGGAGCCAAAACATTTTTTATTCCTAATTACAGATTACCAATAAGCCAGAGACCCATAGTTGATAATCTGATAGAGGAAATGAAAAGATTGTTGTTGTTTGTTGTTTTAGATTAAGCTGGCTTTCTGCCAGCACGGGCTCTTGATCAAAAGCAGCCCGTAGCATGAAAAGAGATGGCGTAATAATTCCTTCTAAATCTCCATATAATTCTCCATTGTTGCTTGTTTCAAAGAAAGATGGCAGTTGGAGACTTGTAAAAGATTATGGAAAATTAAACTCCAACACAGTTCCAGTTAGAATGCGAGATGCCGATAATTCAAGATATGTTAGCTCAATTAGGAGACATACAAAATGTTGCAGTATTTGACGACGTAATCATTTTTAGTAAAGATTAGAAAGCCACCTCAAAACATTAGAATTGGTCCTAGAAAGATTAAGAATGGCAGGACTACAAATTAATTTAAAGAAATGTCAGTTCCTGATGAAGTCATTAGAATACTTGGTTCATGTAATTAGTGAAGACGGACTGCGCATGCAAGCAGGTAAAATAAAGGCAATAATAAATTATCCAGTTCCCATTAATTTGAAAGCATTAAGAAGATTCCTTGGGATGATTGGATATTATAGACCATTTATAAAAGGATTTGCTACTATCGCCAAACCTGACAGAATTGACCAAAAAGGATGTTAAATATGAATGGCAGAATGAACAAGAAACAGCCTTTCAAACATTAAAGAGCAAAATAACTAGGAACCCTGTTTTGGTCTACCCAGATTTTTCAAAAGATTTTTATTTAGCTTGTGATGCCTCGAGTACAGGGCTAGGAGCTGTATTGTTACAAAAGGCCAAAACTAGAATGAGGGCAGTATACTATGCCAATAGAGTTTTAAACCCAGCAGAAAAACTCTATAGTACAACCGAAAGAGAATGCTTAGCTTTATTTTGGGGTTTAAAGAAATTTAGACACATACTTTTAGGTCATAAAGTTAATGTGCTTACTGAGCACAAACCCATTTGTGATTTATTTAAAAAGAGAACTTTCACTAACAACATGAAGTTCAATAGATGGTTCCTTAGTGTATTAGAATTTGCTCCAGAGTTCAGATATATTGCAGGGAAACTTAACACCTTGGCAGATGCATTATTCTGATCTCAGGAAGAAACAGGAAAATACATTACCACTAATAACTTTTGTTTTATTTGTCAAGTGGTAGATTTAGATTTAGAAAGAGTGAAAGTGGCACAAGATAAAGATCCAGAAATCAGACAAATAATAGGACAGCTACTAAGAGATGAATCCTTAAAACCCGATTTTCAGTTAATAAATGGTTTTTTGTATAAAATACCGACTATATATACCAAAAACACTAACCAGAAAAGTTTTAGAACTAACACACTCATATAAGTTGACAGGACATCCAGGAATTAAAAAGATCTAGAATCATAACCAGAAATTATTTTTGGCCACATTGCAGTGAAGATGCCAAGAACTTTGTACAAAATTGCGTAGTTTGTAATCAACATAAAGGTAACGTAAATACAAAAGCTCCACTTGAAAATTATCAGCCAGAGTTAAATTCATTTCAAGTAGTAACTATGGACTTTTTGGGTCCATTTCAAACAACTATAAGGGGAAACAAACAAATATTAGTCTTCTTAGACTGTCTAACTACGTAGATATGTAGAAATCATACCTGTAAGAAACAGAGATGCGGCTAAAATAGCCGAAGCTCTCAAATCTAGAATTATAACCAGACATTCATGTCCTCAAGTTCTTCTATCTGATAATGCTGCTGAATTTTATGAAATTTTATGAAATAAATAAATTTCAAATAACAGCTTATAAACCCAGTTCAAATGGAGCAGTAGAACGAACTAATTGTAAAATAAAAGATATCCTGAAAACTTTAGTACAACCACATACAGAAGATTGGGACTTAGCTCTTGAAGACGTACAGTTCACATTGAATAATACTGTAAATGAGGCGATAGGAGAATCTCCTAATTATTTCCTATGTGACTATCAGAAAAGAATACCAAATACGTTATTAGATTATGCAACACCACCCAGACATACTTATAACTATGATGATTATGTTGCATGGAAAACCAGACGTACTTACGAGACAAGACCTAGACGTCTTAAAAGACGTTCAGAAGACTCAAGCAAAATACTATAACAAAAATACCACTAAACCAGACATTACAACGATACTCAAATTTATGTTCATAATCATGTACCAGAAGGTCCAAATGTAAGTTTCTCCCAAATTCACTGGACCATATAGAGTAATAGAAGTATTAAAATTAAATAAATACAGAGTAATAAATGAAAGGGATCTAAAGGAAAAGGTAGTTCACTGGAATCATGTAAAGGTAGTGAAAACAGATCCATGGTCTACTAAAGATATAGATAACATAATGCAGGAAAATACTGTAGAAAATCCAATTACAGCGAGGTATGATCTAAAAAACAGAAAGAGGTAAAAATGTGTGTATATAGCCATTTGTAAATAGTGTTGGACTGAATATATCATAACTGTGTCTATATATAAAGAAAATCTGATTAAGTCTAATTTTTGCAGAGGCAAACATGCGGCTCATCATAGCACTAGTTATAATTGGACTCATCTCTTCAGAAGTGAAGATAAGAGAAGGTGCCCTGTTAAACAGACATGGAAAAGTCAAGATGATCAAGGACCTTGGAATAGTTAGTATAGATATCTCCACAGTGCTCAAACGTGAAAGTGAACTAAAAGAAATCCAAAATGGTACAGAAGGGTGATTATAGCAGTGCCATGTCATTACTGGAAAAGTTGAGCATGGACATAGATAACAAACTGAGAACAAGGTCCAAAAGATCCCTCTTATCCTTCATTGGAACTGCTCTAAATCAGTTGCTACCGAAGCAAATGTAAAAGAAGAAAAGGAAAGAATTGACAGACTGGAAAAGTGGGCAGCCGCAAGGGGTACAGTGATAAATAAAGTGATTACCTCTCACAATCAAAATGCAGAACAAATAGAAAAATTGAAAGTCTTCATAAGTCAAGTAAATCAAAATGTAACAAAAGAACTCAATAAGATAGAAAATATACAGTTTTTAAACCCTACTGAGGCTAGAGGGCTGCAATTTGGTACATTTGATGACTGGAGGGTGGATGGTCGACGTAACAATTTGCAGTCCTCTAGCCTTAGTAGTTTTTTTTTTTTAAGAGCAGACGGACACAGAGCTAACTAAATAGTCTTCTTTTACAGAAAACTAAAAACGGGCCAATATTCTCGATATCTCAAATAAATAAAATAAATAAATAAGTAAATAAGTTTAGCTAGACATTCAGAAACTCAAAACCTCAGACTCCAGTGACCTTTGGTGTTTGAGGAACCAATGTGCATGAAATTGGTGGAGAGAGAGAGAGAGAGAGAGAGAGAGAGAGAGAGAGAGAGAGAGAGAGAGAGAGAGAGATCTATTCCTTTCCAGAAGAGTTTTCAAAAGTGAGATCAAATACCCCACACCCACCAAACCCCCTATTCTCCTCTCCCTCCCGCCAACCCCCTGCCATTCCCACAATTCCCACGAGGCGTAAATCATTCCAGCGACGCCTGGATGAATATCTCTCAGTCATTTGATAATGAAGGCGTGAACATGGCGTCTCGGGACGCTCAGTGGCCACAACAGTCATCTTTATTACTCTTTGCTTTCGTATCTAATCATTATTGATCTTTTTTTCATTCATAAACGTTTAGATTATTATATTTATACAAGAATACTGAACAATATGAATGATGTGATCAACCATTTTTTTGGTGAATTAGGTAAAGTGTAGCGTTAGAACTGCACAACCATTATATTTGATGCCTTTTTTCAATGCAGAAAAGATATGAATAAAATACGATAAATTCTATTAAATTCTTTGTCTTTCAAGTTTTTTTTTTATAATTTCATTCATTTTAATGAATGAAAATAAACGCTATAAGTATATAATTCGTTTTACAAAATCTAAAATAACGAGGAACTCGAACTTGCAAATCGAAGAACATTTTGGACGATACAGTTTTTACTTTCCTCAGGTAGTTCTTCAGTTTTTGTAGGTCCGTCTGTCTCCTTCTCTTGGGGAACTACATAAGGGATCAGACGAACAAAGTCATCCACTCATTAAATTCTATCTTCATTTGTCTTTATTCGTGATGCTCTTTTCTTTGTGAAAGATTCACGGAATTTTAGAAAAATAGAAATTTTAAGAAATCTTAGCAGTGCCGCCGCTGCCGCCGCCGCCGCCTCCTCCTCCTCTTCCTCCCAACGAACTGAATTTCTCTGATATAAAAATGGAAAGTCTTTGAAGCCTTCAGAACTCCTAATGTCATACCAATTATCCAAAATCCCTATGAATCCTTCCAGGATTTTCTCTACTTCTCCCTCAATTTCTGTCTGTTCTTCCATCTTTCCGCCACTGCTAGAAATTTCTTAAAAAATAGAGATTCCATTTTTCCTTAACACAAATAAAATTTTCCTAAAGTTCCTGGAGGATTTCAACCTCAATGCAAACAAAACTCTCGGCCCAAAGCAGCTGCCTTCGTCTTCTTTCCTGAGTGAGTGACATCTCTGGAGCAGCAATGGATCTTTGTCCTTCTTCTCGATCTGAAAATTCTTCCATTTTGCATCCTGCTCCTCTAAGACGAAACCAGGTGGTCACTTCCTTCCCTATCATGGATAATCATAGAACCCACTATTGCAGGCTCTGCTCTGTCCGGAGCCAGAATCCTCTTCATACTCGAAGAATTCTTCACTAACACCAAAGAGGCATATTTAGAAACTAAGCATAAGGAAAGTGGTAGTGGAGACAGAGAAAGAAGTAGTGTGTGGTGTGTGTGTATGAGCACGCTCATTTGTGAATGATTGCGAGTATGAATGCGTGAATGTATGTTGGGATTGGGAAGGGAGGGAATCAGGGGACTATGAAGACTGAAAGAAGAATGAATGTTTGAGTGACTGAAATCTTTCTTTTCATTTCTCTCTCTCTTTCTCACTGTTTTTCCTCAAACTAATTTTTAACTCAGATTTTTCATTTCTTTTGCATATGCAGTTATGTAATGAGAGGAGATGGGCCCTGAATGTGCGCTATCCTGCAACACGAGAAACAAAGATAGTGAGCCAGGAAATCTGGAGACTGGAGAGTGAGCCACGAATTCTGGAAACTGGAGAGTGAGCCAGGATATCTGGAGACTGGGGAGAACGAGGAGGCAGGAGAGGGGATAGACCCTAGATCATAACCGGCACCTGACCGGAACCCAACCCAATCCAAGATGAAGAAGAGAACGCGGCTGGAGAACGGCCGCCAGCAGTTGGGGGACTGCTAGCTCCTTCCCTGGCCCGGACCTAGATAGACACCGGCACCTGACCGGGACCCAACCCAATCCAAATGACAAGAAGAACGCGGCTGGAGAAACGGGCCCCAGCATTGGGGACTGACTCCTTCCCTGGCCCGGGACCTAAGAAAGACCCGGGACCTTGACGGGACCCAACCCAATCCAAGACCAAGAAGATGTCATGGCTGGAGAACGGCCACCAGCAGTTGGGGGGCTGCTGGCGCCTTCCCTGGCCTGTACATAGATAGACACCGGCACCTGACAGGGACTCAACCCAATTCAAGATCAAGAAAAGGACACAGTTGGAGAACGCCCGCCAGCAGTTAGGGGGCTTCTGGCTCCTTCCATGGCCGGGACCTAGTATAGACACCAGCACCTGACCGGGACCAAACCCAATCCAAGACCAAGAAGAGGATGCGGCTGGAGAATGGCCGCCAGTAGTTAGGGGGCTGCTGGTGCCTTCCTTGGCCCGGACCTATTATAGACACCGGAACCTGACCGGGACCAAACCCAATCCAAGACCAAGGAGAGGACGCGGCTGGAGAACGGCTGCCAGCAGTTGGGGGGCTGCTGGCGCCTTCCCTGGCCCGGACCTAGATAGACACCAGCTCGTGACCAGGACCCAACCCAATCCAAGACCTAGATAGACACCGGTACCTGACCGGGACCCAACCCAATCCAAGACCAAGAAGATGACGCGGCTGGAGAATGGCCGCCAGCAGTTGGGGGGCTGCTGGCGCCTTCCCTGGCCTGGACATAGATAGACACCGGCACCTGACAGGGACCCAACCCAATCCAAGATCAAAAAAAGGACGCGGCTGGGGAACGCCCACCAGCAGTTGGGGGGCTGCTGGCTCCTTCCCTGGACCAGACCTAGATAGAAACCGGCACCTGATCGGGACGCAACCCAATCTAAGACCAAGAAGAGAACTCGGCTGGAGAACAGCCATCAGCAGTTGGGGGGCTGCTGGCGCCTTACATGGCCAGGACCTAGTATAGACACCGGCACCTGACTGGGACCAAACCCAATCCAAGACCTAGAAGAGGACGCGGCTGGAGAACGGCCGCCAGCAGTTGGGGGGCTGCTGGCACCTTCCCTGGCCGGGACCTATATAGACACCGGCACCTAACCGGGACCAAACCCAATCCAAGACCAAGATAGACACCGGAACCTGACTGGGACCCAATCCAATCCAAGACCAAGAAGAGGACGCAGCTAGAGAACAGCCGCCAGCAGTTGGGGGCTGCTGGTGCCTTCCCTGTCCTGGACCTAGTATAGACACCGGCACCTGACTGGGACCAAACCCAATCCAAGACCAAGAAGAGGACACGGCTGGAAAACGGCCGCCAGCAGTTGGGGGGCTGCTGGCCCCTTCCCTGGCCCGGACCTAGACAGACACTGGCGCGTGACCGGGACCCAACCCAATCCAAGACCTAGATAGACACCGACACATGACCAGGACCAAACTCAATCCAAGACCAAGAAGAGGACAAGGCTGGAGAACGGCTGCCAACAGTTGGGGGGCTGCTGGCACCTTCCCTAGCCCGGACCTAGTATAGACAAAGGCACCTGACCATACCCAACCCAATCCAAGACCAAGAAGTAGACGTGGCAAGAGAACGGCAGAAAGCAGTTGGGGGGCTGCTGGCGACTTCCATGTCCCGGACCTAGTATAGACACCGGCACCTGACCACCACCAAACCCAATCCAAGATCAAGAAGAGGACGTGGCTGGAGAACAGCCGCCAGCAGTTGGGGGGCTGCTGGCGCCTTCCCTGGCCCAGACCTAGATAGACACTGGCACCTGATCGGGACCAAACCCAATCCAAGACCAAGAAGAGAACACGGCTGGAAAACGGCCGCCAGCAATTGGGAGGCTGTTGGCACCTTCCCTGGCTGGGACATAGTATAGACACCGGCACTTGACCGGGACCAAACTCAATCCAAGACCAAGAAAAGGACGAGGCTGGAGAATGGCCGCCAGTAGATGGGGGGCTACTGGCGCCTTCCCTGGCCCGGACCTAAATAGACACCGGCACCTGGCCAGGACCCAACCCAATCAAAGACCAAGATAGACACCAGAACCTGACCGTACCCAACCCAATCGAAGACCAAGAAGAGGATGCGGCTGAAGAACTGCCGCCAGCAGTTGGGGGCCTGCTGGCACCTTCCCTTTCACGGACCTAGATAGACACCGGCTTCCGACCAGGACCCAACCCAATCCAAGGCCTAGATAGACACCGGCACCCAACCGGGACCCAACCCAATCCAAGACCAAGAAGAGGACGCGGCTGAAGACCAGCCGCCAGCAGTTGTGGGGCTGCTGGCGCCTTCCCTGGCGCCCAGACCTATTATAGACACCGGCAGCTGACCGGGACCAAAACCAATCAAAGACCAAGAAGAAGACGTGGCAAGAGAACGGCAGCCAGCAATTGGGGGGCTGCTGGCTACTTCCCTGGCACGGACCTAGATAGACACCGGCACCCGACCGGGACCCAACCCAATCCAAGACCAAGAAGAGGACTCGGCTGGAGAACAACTGCCAGCAGTTGAGGGGCTGCTGGCACCTTCCCTGGCCCGGACCTAGATAGACACCGGCACCTGACCGGGACCAAACCCAATCAAAGACCAAGAAGAAGATGTGGCAAGAGAACGGCAGCCAGCAGTTGGGGGGCTGCTGGCGCCTTCCCTGGCACGGACCTATTATAGACACCGGAACCTGACCGGGACCAAACCCAATCCAAGACCAAGGATGAGGGGACGCGGCTGGAGAACGGCTGCCAGCAGTTGGGGGCTGCTGGCCGCCTTCCCTGGCCCGGACCTAGATAGACACCAGCTCGTGACCAGGACCCAACCCAATCCAAGACCTAGATAGACACGGTACCTGACCGGGACCCAACCCAATCCAAGACCAAGAGATGACACGGCTGGAGAATGGCCACCAGCAGTTGGGGGCTGCTGGCGCTTCCCTGGCCTGGACATAGATAGACACCGGCACCTGACAGGGGACCCAACCCAATCCAAGATCCAAAAAAGGACGCGGCTGGGGAACGCCCACCAGCAGTTGGGGGGCTGCTGACGCCTTCCCTGGGCTGGACCTAGATAGACACCGGCACCTGACCGGGACCCAACCCAATCTAAGACCAAGATAGACACCAAAACCTGACCGGGACCCAACCCAATCCAAGACCAAGAAGAGGACGTGGCTGGAGAACTGCCGCCAGCAGTTTGGGGGCTGCTGGTGCTTTCCCTGGCCCAGACCTAGTATAGACACTGGCTCCTAAACGGGATCCAACCCATTCCAAGACCAAGAAGAGGACACGGCTGGGGAACGGCCACCAGCAGTTGGGGGGTTGCTGGCGCCATCCCTGGCCCGGACTTAGTATAGGCACCGGCACCTGACCGGGACCCAAACCAATCCAAGACCAAGAACAGGCCGCGGATGGAGAACGGCCGCCAGCAGTTGGGGGGTGCTGGCGCCTTCCCTGGCCCGGACCTAGATAGACATCGGAACCTGACCGGAACCAAAACCAATCCAAGACCAAGGAGAGGACGCGGCTGGAGAACTGCCGCCAGTAGTAGGGGAGCTGCTGGCTCCTTCCCTGGCATAGGCCTAGATAGACACTGGCACCTGACCGGGACCCAACCCAATCCAAGACCAAGAACAAGACGCGGCTGGAGAATGGCTGCCAGCAGTTGGGGGACTGCTGGCTCATTCCCTGGCTCGGACCTAGATAGACACCGGCACCTGACCGGTACCTAACAAATCCAAGACCAGGAACCTAGATAGACACTGGTACCTGACGGGGACCCAACCTAATCCAAGACCAAGAAGAGGAAGCGGCTGGAGAACGGCAGCCAGCAGTTGGGGGCTGCTGGCGCCTTCCCTGGCCCGGACCTAGATAGACACCGGAACCTGACCGGGACCCAGCACCTGACCTGACCCAACCCAATCCAAGACGAAGAACAGGACGCGGCTGGAGAACGTCCGCCAGGAGTTGGGGGGCTGCTGGCTTCTTCCCTGGCCCAGACCTAGATAGATACCGGCACCTGACCTGACACAACCCAAACCGAGACAAAGAACTAGACACAGCTGGAGAACGGCCACCAGGAGTTGGGGGGCTGCTGGCTTTTTCCCTGGCCCAGACCTATATAGATACCAGCACCTGACCGGGACCCAACACAATCCAAGACAAAGAACAGGACACGGCTGGAGAACGACCGCAAGCAGTTGGGGGGCTGTTGGCTTCTTCCCTGGCCCAGACCTAGATATATACCAGCACCTGACCTGATGCAACCCAAACAAAGACGAAGAACTGGATGCAGCTGGAGAATTGCAGCAAGCAGTTAGGGGGCTGTTGGCTTCTTCCCTGGCCCAGACTTAGATAGATACTGGCACCTGACCTGACACAAGCAAACCGAAATGAAGAACAGGATGCAGCTGGAGAACGGCCGCCAGCAGTTGGGGGGCCGCTGGCTTCTTCCCTGGCCCAGACCTAGATATATACCGGGACCTGACCTGACCCAACCCATTCTGAGACAAAGAACTGGATGCAGCTGGAGAACAGCTGCCAGCAGTTGGGGGGCTGTTGGCTTTTTCCCTGGCCCAGACCTAGATAGATACCGGCACCTGACCTGACCCAACCCAAACTAAGACGAAGAGGACGCAGCTAGAGAATGGCCGCCAGCAGTTGGGGGGCTGCTGGCTCCTTCCCTGGCCCAGACCTAGATAGATACCAGCACCTGACCATGAACACAAACCAACAAGGAACGGCCGCCAACAGTTGTGGGGCTGCTGGCTTCTTCCCTGGCCCAGACATAGATAGATACCGGTACCTGACCTGACCCAACCCAAACCAAGACGAAGAGGACGCAGCTGGAGAACAGCCGCCAGCAGTTGTGGGGCTGCTGGCTTCTTCCCTGGCCCAGACCTAGATCGATACCGGCACCTGACCTGACCCAACCCAATCCAAGACGAAGAACAGGACGAGGCTGGAGAATGGCCGCAAGCAGTTGGGGGGCTGCTGGCTCCTTCCCTGGCCCAGACCTAGATAGATACCAGCACCTGACCTGACCCAACCCAAACCAAGACAAAGAGGACGCAGCTGGAGAACGGCCGCCAACAGTTGTGGGGCTGCTGGTTTCTTCCCGGGCCCAGACATAGATAGATACCGGTACCTGACCTGACCCAACCCAAACCAAGACGAAGAGGATGCAGCTGGAGAACAGCCGCCAGCAGTTGTGGGGCTGCTGGCTTCTTCCCTGGCCCAGACCTAGATCGATACCGGCACCTGACCTGACCCAACCCAATCCAAGACGAAGAACAGGACGAGGCTGGAGAATGGCCGCAAGCAGTTGGGGGGCTGCTGGCTCCTTCCCTGGCCCAGACCTAGATTGATACCGGCACCTGACCTGACCCAACCCAATCCAAGACCAAGAACAGGACACGGCTGGAGAATGGCCGCAAGCAGTTGGGGGCTGCTGGCTTCTTCCCTGGCCCAGACCTAGATAGATACCGGCACCTGACCTGACCCAACCCAAACCAAGACAAAGAGGACGCAGCTGGAGAACGGCCACCAGCAGTTGGGGGGCTGCTGGTTTCTTCCCTGGCCCAGACCTAGATAGATACCGGCACCTGACCTGACCCAACCCAAACCAAGACAAAGAGGATGCAGCTGGAGAACGGCCACCAGCAGTTGGGGGGCTGCTGGCTCCTTCCCTGGCCCAGACCTAGATAGATACCAGCACCTGACCTGACCCAACCCAAACCAAGACAAAGAGGATGCGGCTGGAGAACAGCCAGCAGTTGGGGAACTGTTGGGTACTTCCCTGGCCCAGGACCTAGATTGACGTCCCTGGCCTGCACTTAGATAGATACCACCACCTTACCTGACCCCAAAAGAAGACGAAAAGGAAGCAGCTGGAGAACGGCCAGCAGTTGGGGGGCTGCTGGCTCTTCCCTGGCCTGGACCTATGTATATACCACCATCTAACCCCAAACCAGATGAAAAGGACACGGCTGGGGAAAGGCCAGTATTTGGGGGACTGCTAGCTATATTATCATAATAATAATAATAATAATAATAATAATACTGTTAAAAAGGATGGCAGAATTAAACGAGTTGATTTTATATATTGTTTTTTCTATTTTCCTTACAATTCGCTTCTCAGGCTCAGCGATGTTTCTGAGTAACTGGCCAATATTCATATTGGGAATTTTCAAAAATTGTAAATGCTGAAGGAATCTTTTATTTAGAACAGGATATCAGGTCCAGGTCAAGCAGGGGTCATCGTCAGTGCCGGTATTATTCCGTAAGCGTAGTTCAGTTCGGGCCAGGGTCGTCTTCGGATTAAGGGCTGGTGTTGGTGCTGGTATAGCTGGTATTACGTGACGTTTCGACCTTCTCGTAGGTCATCTTCGGACGAGTCGATTGAAGAGACTGTAGCAAGAAAGTTTGCGGAACGGTATTTATAGCGGCACGGACCTAGAGTTGCATTCTCATTGGTCGGGCCGGTCTTGGGCGAAGCCGTGGATCTCGCCTCGAAGGTCTTGGGGATTCTCTTGTGCGAGCGCCACAGTGGTGTGCCTGGGGATGAACGTCAGGAATTCCGTCTGTAGCAGGAATCGTATCATCCTGTGGGGGCTCCTGATTATCTGGCATCGTCGGGGGGTCGCTCGCTGCTCTCCGGGCGGCGGTGGGAAGGAGAAACGTTTCTTGAGTTATATTTAAGTTTGGTTTCTCCTTACCTATATGAAGGGCTTCTAGGAGGCGCAGACGTCGGGGATCTGTTGTCTGATCTATTATTATGATATTAGGGATAATATCATTTCTTTTTATCCGTTTATTATGAGCAGTCCTGGCGTGGTTGAATATGGCTCCTTCTTGGGCGTGGCAGGAGATTTGCTTGGAGAAACGCATGGAGGTCATACCGACGTATTTGCCGAGGCATCCTCGGACGGGGCATGTGTAACGGTAGACCACACTCATCTTCTTCAAGGGATCCTGCAGGGGCGCCGAAGGGTTGTTTCTCATCACCAGGCTGCTTGTCTTCTTCGTTTTATAATATATAATTATTTTAGTATTTCTGTCTGGGTCGGCTGGGCTGACGTTTTCCTCGATGATCTTTTTGAGGGCTTGTTCGTCCTCCTTGTACCTCCGGTGGAAGTGCCCCTTGTAGAAAAGCTTGATGGGCTCTGCAACGTCGGGGCGGGGTTCCTGGTGGTACCAGGCATCCATACTTTTCCTTATTGAATCATCAACAACACGATTGGTGTGTCCGTTGTCGACGAGGACCTGGGCGGCGCGCTCCAACTCACTGTGTGTGTCATTCCAGGAGGAGCAGTGTGAGAGGGCCCTCCTGACGAAGGCGCTGATGGTGGAGCGCTTATACCTCTCAGGGCACTCACTCTCACCGTTCATGCACATTCCCAGGTTCGTCGGCTTCGTGTACACCCTCGTGCGGAATTCGGAATCTCGCTGTTCGACAAGGACGTCAAGGAAGGGGAGGCGGCGATCTTGGCAGTGTTCAATCGTGAACGTGAGGCAGCTGTGGTCGTGGAATGCACGTCGCAGCTGCTCTATCTCATCCTGGGAGTCGGCGCAGACGAAGGTGTCATCGATGTAGCGCACGTACATCCTCGGTTTCCTGGAAATCTGGAAGACCCTCTCTTCGACGGTACCCATATAGAAATTGGCGAAAAGGACCCCAAGGGGAGATCCCATCGCCACGCCGTCGATCTGGGTGAACATATAGTTGTGGTGATCAGCAAAAGGGGCCTTCTTAGTGCAGATTTCCAGCAGGGCTCGAAGGGCATGCTCTGGGATGTTTAAGGATGGAGTGTCGGGGTCCCTGTAAACTCTGTCCAAAATCATTTGTATGGTCTCGTCAACGGGGACATTGGTAAACAGGGACTCTACATCCATCGAAGCGATGCATCCTCCGGGGTGCGTTGCTCGTAGGGCATCCAAGAACTCGGCCGACAACTTCAGGCTGTGCCTATCTGGGACGTACGGGGTTAAGATGGTGTTAAGTTTCTTGGCCAACAGGTACGTAGGGGCAGGGATCTGGCTGATTATGGGGCGAAGGGGGTTCCCTTGTTTATGGGTCCTAACATTCCCATAGATGTAGCCTAAGTCATGGTCACCCGTTATGGGTGGCAAATGCAGGGCGTTCGAGGCGGCGTTGACCGTTTCAATAATCCGGTTCGCCTCTCACTTGATGTCGTTGACGGGGTTCTTGGTGATTCTGCGGAATTTCGTGGAGTCCGCCAGGATTTCTTCAATCTTCCGGCGGTATTCCTCAGTCTGGATAAGGACGAAGGCAGCAGTTTTATCGGCCCTGCGTACTGTGACGTCCTCACGCTTCCTTAACTGCTTCGCTGCTTCCCTCAGGTCACGGCTGATGATACCACTGCGGTAGTCTCCACGGTCGGTGAGGGCCTCGGCAAGCAGAAGGGGCTGAAGGGCGTCAGTCGTCCGCAAGTTCCCAAGGTCCTCTTGCTTCTGGATACCGTCGAGGAGATATTCATCACGCAGCCGAGGCCGATGGATAAACGCTTGGAAATCGAATATCTCCTCGACGGTATCCAGAAGCAAGAGGACCTTGGGAACTTGCGGACGACTGACGCCCTTCAGCCCCTTCTGCTTGCCGAGGCCCTCACCGACCGTGGAGACTACCGCAGTGGTATCATCAGCCGTGACCTGAGGGAAGCAGCGAAGCAGTTAAGGAAGCGTGAGGACGTCACAGTATGCAGGGCCGATAAAACTGCTGCCTTCGTCCTTATCCAGACTGAGGAATACCACCGGAAGATTGAAAAAATCCTGGCGGACTCCACGAAATTCCGCAGAATCACCAAGAACCCCGTCGACGACATCAAGCGAGAGGCCAACCGGATTATTGAAACGGTCAAACCGCCGCCCTCGAACTCCCTGCATTTGACCAACCCATAAACGGGTGACCATGACTTAGGCTACATCTATGGGAATGTTAAGACCCATAAACAAGGGAACCCCCTTCGCCCCATAATCAGCCAGATCCCTGCCCCTACATACCTGTTGGCCAAGAAACTTAACACCATATTAACCCCGTACGTCCCAGATAGGCACAGCCTGAAGTCGTCGGCCGAGTTCTTGGACGCCCTACGAGCAACGCCCCCCGGAGGATGCATCGCTTCGATGGATGTAGAGTCCCTGTTTACCAACGCCCCCGTTGACGAGACCATACAAATGATTTTGGACAGAGTTTACAGGGACCCCGACACTCCATCCTTAAACATCCCAGAGCATGCCCTTCGAGCCCTGCTGGAAATCTGCACTAAGAAGGCCCCTTTTGCTGATCACCACAACTATATGTTCACCCAGATCGACGGCGTGGCGATGGGATCTCCCCTTGGGGTCCTTTTCGCCAATTTCTATATGGGTACCGTCGAAGAGAGGGTCTTCCAGATTTCCAGGAAACCGAGGATGTACGTGCGCTACATCGATGACACCTTCGTCTGCGCCGACTCCCAGGATGAGATAGAGCAGCTGCGACGTGCATTCCACGACCACAGCTGCCTCACGTTCACGATTGAACACTGCCAAGATCGCCGCCTCCCCTTCCTTGACGTCCTTGTCGAACAGCGAGATTCCGAATTCCGCACGAGGGTGTACACGAAGCCGACGAACCTGGGAATGTGCATGAACGGTGAGAGTGAGTGCCCTGAGAGGTATAAGCGCTCCACCATCAGCGCCTTCGTCAGGAGGGCCCTCTCACACTGCTCCTCCTGGAATGACACACACAGTGAGTTGGAGCGCGCCGCCCAGGTCCTCGTCGACAACGGACACACCAATCGTGCTGTAGATGATTCAATAAGGAAAAGTATGGATGCCTGGTACCACCAGGAACCCCGCCCCGACGTTGCAGAGCCCATCAAGCTTTTCTACAAGGGGCACTTCCACCGGAGGTACAAGGAGGACGAACAAGCCCTCAAAAAGATCATCGAGGAAAACGTCAGCCCAGCCGACCCAGACAGAAATATTAAAATAATATATATATATAAAACGAAGAAGACGAGCAGCCTGGTGATGAGAAACAACCCTTCGGCGCCCCTGCAGGATCCCTTGAAGAAGACGAGTGTGGTCTACCGTTACACATGCCCGTCCGAGGATGCCTCGGCAAATACGTCGGTATGACCTCCATGCGTTTCTCCAAGCGAATCTCCTGCCACGCCCAAGAAGGAGCCATATTCAACCACGCCAGGACTGCTCATAATAAACGGATAAAAAGAAATGATATTATCCCTAATATCATAATAATAGATCAGACAACAGATCCCCGACGTCTGCGCCTCCTAGAAGCCCTTCATATAGGTAAGGAGAAACCAAACTTAAATATAACTCAAGAAACGTTTCTCCTTCCCACCGCCGCCCGGAGAGCAGCGAGCGACCCCCCGACGATGCCAGATAATCAGGAGCCCCCACAGGATGATACGATTCCTGCTACAGACGGAATTCCTGACGTTCATCCCCAGGCACACCACTGTGGCACTCGCACAAGAGAATCCCTAAGACCTTCGAGGCGAGATCCACGGCTTCGCCCAAGACCGGCCCGACCAATGAGAATGCAACTCTAGGTCCGTGCCGCTATAAATACCGTTCCGCAAACTTTCTTGCTACAGTCTCTTCAATCGACTCGTCCGAAGATGACCTACGAGAAGGTCGAAACGTCACGTAATACCAGCTATACCAGCACCAACACCAGCCCTTAATCCGAAGACGACCCTGGCCCGAACTGAACTACGCTTACGGAATAATACCGGCACTGACGACGACCCCTGCTTGACCTGGACCTGATATCCTGTTCTAAATAAAAGATTCCTTCAGCATTTACAATTTTTGAAAATTCCCAATATGAATATTGGCCAGTTACTCAGAAACATCGCTGAGCCTGAGAAGCGAATTGTAAGGAAAATAGAAAAAACAATATATAAAATCAACTCGCTTAATTCTGCCATCCTTTTTAACAGTATTTGCCTAAAAGAGGGTCTTCTACCAAAATAATAATAATAATAATAATAATAATAATTATTATTATTATTATTATTATTATTATTATTATTATTATTATTATTAGTTAAGTAAAATTATTACTATTATAATTTATATTCTCACTCAATTATTATTATTATTAATATTATTATTATTATTTATTTTTTTTTTTTTTTTGTTTGCTCTATCACAGTCCTCCAATTCGACTGGGTGGTATTTATAGTGTGGGGTTCCGGGTTGCATCCTGCCTCCTTAGGAGTCCATCACTCTTCTTACTATGTGTGCCGTTTCTAGGATCACACTCTTCTGCATGAGGCCCGGAGCTACTTCAGCCTCTAGTTTTTCTAGATTCCTTTTCAGGAATCTTGGGATCGTGCCTAGTGCTCCTATGATTATGGGTACGATTTCCACTGGCATATCCCATATCCTTCTTATTTCTATTTTCAGATCTTGATACTTATCCAATTTTTCCCTCTCTTTCTCTTCAACTCTGGTGTCCCATGGTATTGCGACATCAATGAGTGATACTTTCTTCTTGACCTTGTCAATCAACGTCACGTCTGGTCTGTTTGCACGTTATCAACCCTATCCGGTTTCTGATACCATAGTCCCAGAGGATCTTTGCGTGATCGTTTTCTATCACTCCTTCAGGTTGGTGCTCGTACCACTTATTACTGCAAGGTAGCTGATGTTTCTTGCACAGGCTCCAGTGGAGGGTTTTTGCTACTGAATCATGCCTCTTTTTGTACTGGTTCTGTGCAAGTGCCGGGCATTCACTTGCTATGTGGTTTATGGTTTCACTTTTCGTATTGCACTTCCTACATATGGGAGAGATGTTATTTCCGTCTATCGTACTTTGAACATATCTGGTTCTTAGGGCCTGATCTTGTGCCGCTGTTATCATTCCTTCAGTTTCCTTCTTTAGCTCTCCCCTCTGTAGCCATTGCCAATTATCATCGCTGGCTAGTTCTTTAGTCTGTCTCATGTATTGTCCGTGCATTGGTTTGTTGTGCCAGTCCTCTGTTCTTTCTGTCTTTCTCCTGTCTCTGTATATTTCTGGGTCTTCGTCTGCTTTTATTAGTCCTTCTTCCCATGGCACTCTTTAGCCACTCGTCTTCACTGGTTTTCAGATATTGCCCCAGTGCTCTGTTTTCGATGTTGACGCAGTCCTCTATATTGAGTAATCCTCTCCCTCCTTCCTTTCGTGTTATGTATAGTCTGTCCGTATTTGCTCTTGGGTGTAGTGCTTATTATTATTATTATTATTATTATTATTATTATTATTATTATTATTATTATTATTATTATTATTATTATTAAAAGAATCCACAATCATATATTAAAAAATATATTTCTATGTAAAAATAAAACAAAGACTTTCGTGGTGTTCCTCATCAGTGTAACGTTAAAATGTAAATGGAGAGGATAGTTTCCTCCCGAAGAGCATCCAAAAAAGGTGGGCGGGGCAAGAAAATAACAGCGCATCATCGAAGTGCTGGTTCGTGTGTTAAGTAATCCTAAACTCAACACGCAGTTGCGCCAACCTCCTCGATCTCCGAACCTGTTTAGTTGCTCCTGCTTGCACTGCATAGGTGCCATAGTCGGAAACATCCACAGGGACGTCGGCTGTCTGAAGAGAGAGGGGTAGAGGAAGCAGAGCATCAGGGTTCACATGGTCAACGTCAGTTTTGAAATTAAAATCTATTAAACACTGCTTGGCAATGAAACTGTTCATAAAAGGGTCTTCATTTGTAAACGACTTTTTATCTTCAAAAGATAAGCCCGAGATAAGCTCTTTATGGGCAGAGTCCTGCAAAGAATTTGCGATCTTTTTAATTTTCCTATTGAAATCCTGCTGAGATTTTGTAATGGTGGGAGGGTTAGTTAATTTTATATAGGTATTAGTGTCGTTTAATAACTGATACGCCTTATTCAAGTAATCTTGCTTATTCATAACTACTGTAGAACCCCCTTTGTCAGCTTTTACAACCATAATAACCTTATGTTTGAAAGGACAAGTTTTGTCTAAGAATAACACCTTTCATAAAGCTAATATTGTATTCTGGGTATTTAAAATTATGATAGTTTATGTTGCTGATACCTTGAAGAAAATCTTGTTTACTGTTGCCCAAGCAAAACCCAAGACCCAAGATTACTTGAATATGGCTTATCAGTTATTAAACGACACTAATACCTATATAAAATTAACTAACCCTCCCACCATTACAAAAACTCAGCAGGATTTCAATAGGAAAATTAAAAAGATCGCAATTTCTTTGCAGGACCTCGCCCATAAAGAGCTTATCTTGTCAAAAATCTCTGGAAAAATCCCTAGTTGGCCATATTTTTATGGCTTGCCTAAAATACACAAAGTAGGTAACCCCCTCCATCCAATAGTTGTCACTTGTAAATTGCCCCACAGAGTGTTCTTGCTTCTTGGTTAGCTAGGTCCCTTAGTTCATTACTCGGCACCATCTCTGATGCTCACTTAACACACTCCTCCCATTTCATTGACAGACTAAGGAATTTTAACCATACCGATGGAAGGATGATTAGCCTCAATGTCACATCATTATTTACAAATGTTCCTCTTGACTATGTTTTGGAAAATTTAAAGAAGAGACATGAAGAAGGGTCTATCAACTTTCCTATTCCTTGCGACCAGTATCTAGACTTGGCTAGAATCTGTGTTGACTGTACCATTTTCACTTTTAATGATGAATACTTCCAACAAAAGGCTGGTGTTTCTATGGGTTCACCATTGTTACCAGTTTTAGCCAACCTGTGCATGGAGTTCATAGAAGTTGATATATTAGAGAGATGTAACCCTAACTGTAAGCCTGCTCTGTGGGTGAGATATGTAGACGACATATTTATTGTTTTTTACGGCGACGACGTAGGTTTAGACTGCTTACTGAATACTGCCAACAACGTTATCAATTCGATAAAATTTACAGTTGAAAAAGAGGTTGATGGTGAGATTTATTTCTTGGATGTTTTAAATTCATAGGGATGTAAATAGTAACTCTTCCAAATTTTCAGTTTTTAGAAAAGCTACCAACAAAGAAAAGAAAATCATATTCATTATTTTTCCCACCACTCAAAAGTTAAAAGGAATGTAATTATGAGTTTTGTTTTAAGGACCCTTCGTATATGCGACCCCGCATTTCTAGACGGAGAACTCAAGCATGTCGTAGACACCTTTAAGTCCTTAAAGTACCCTGATCATTTTATTACTGACGCCTTTAGCCTAGCTAAAAAGAAGTTTTATATTGTTGGTCAAGGTAATAAGGAAATGAAAGACAAGAAACGTGTCTCATTGCCCTTTGATGATGAAATCTCTAAAGGTGGTGATTATATAAATAAACACCAAAAGGATATAGAAATTGTTTATACTTACATAAACACTTTGGCAAAAGCTCTTACAAAGAAGTTTAACAGTACCAACAGAAATAACGGTGTTTACAAGGTTCCATGTCATGATTGCAATGATTGTTACTACGGGGAAAGTGGTAGGGGATTAAGAGGTAAGATTAAGGGAACACAGAAGGGCCTATGATCTTCATGCACAGGGCAGCGCTTTGGTGGCTCATAGTTTTAACTTAGACCACAGAATCAATTAGGATGGTGCACAAATTATTTTTAAAAGCGACGATTCTCACGTGAGAAGATTAGTTGAAGGAGCTGTTATAAACATGGGCTTATCTTTTGAAGATAACAAGTCGTTTACAAATGAAGATCCTTTTATAAACAGTTTCATTGCCAAGCAGTATTTAAAAGATTTTAATTTCAAAATTGACGTTGACCTGTGAACCCTGATGCTCTGCTTCTTCTCCCCCTCTCTCTCCAGACAGCCGATGTCCCTGTGGATGTTTCCGACTATGGCACCTATGCAGTGCAAGCAGGAGCAACTTCACAGGTTCGGAGATCGAGGAGGTTGGCGCAACTGCGTGTTGAGTTCGGGATTACTTAACACACGAACCAGCACTT
The DNA here is from genome assembly GCF_015104395.2 of Macrobrachium nipponense. Classification (NCBI taxonomy): domain Eukaryota; kingdom Metazoa; phylum Arthropoda; class Malacostraca; order Decapoda; family Palaemonidae; genus Macrobrachium; species Macrobrachium nipponense. The sequence goes on from NC_061091.1 coordinate 46,519,794, forward strand.
CGATGATGCGCTGTTATTTTCTTACCCCGCCCACCTTTTTTGGATGCTCATCGGGAGAAAACTATCCTTTCCATTTACATTTTAACGTTACACTGATGAGGAACGCCGTTCAGTTGTTCGAAAGTCTGTTTTATTTTTACATAGAAATATATTTTTTAATATATGATTGTGGATTTTTTAACAATTTGTTTTCACGAGACTGAATTTCTTAACAATTATAATTATTATTATAGATTGAAAACAATAATTATAATATTGATGAATGGTTAAAAATAAATAACTAATAATATAATAATAACAATTAACTGAGAGGCCTTCCTCAGACCACAACCCCCCCCCCACAACCTCCCTCCCCAAAGGCATTTTGCCTCCCCCATCCCCCCCAAAACTTCTCAGTTCCTCCCCTACTCCCGAGTCGAGACAAATTCACGAGGTCCTTCCAACTCCAGGAGAATGAACTGGCAACTCTCAAATTAAGGACCAGTGTTATCGCCTGAGTTGGCAACACCCTAGGGAACTGGTGCTAAACTCATTCGACTCATGTAGGTAACAATTTAAGTCAGTCAAGTAACAATTTAAGTCACTCAAGTAACAATTTAAGTCACTCCAAGTGACAATTTAAGTAACTCCAAGCAGGGTTGGTGATTTTTTTTTTTTTTTCATTTAAAAAAAATAACCAAAATTGTTATATGTTTTTTCAATCCTTTTTTCCTAAAAATGTTATTTTATGACAGAATTACTTTTGATTTATCTATCAGGTTTCCAATTCTGGCCTAAATTATATACTTGAAATTTTTTATTTCAAAATAAATAGATGCAGCGCAGTCATGCCTAAGTTTTTATTAACTTCCAACCCATATTTTTCTATTTGTTTGCTTTCAAATTAAAAAGTGAAAAAAAAGTAATGTAAAAAATCATGATTTTTAAATGAAAAAATCAATTATTTAATCACTTGAATAAATCAGTTTGATTTTAATCATTGCCAACCCTGACTCCAAGTAGCAATTTAAGTCACTTCAAGTCACCAACTCAAATCTGGAGCCAAAAGGAAGTCTGATGAACAAAGTTCTGGACAAATTATATGCCTTGGAAGCAGTTATAAAAATTAATTAATTAATTAATTAATTAATTAATAATAATAATAATAATAATAATAATAATAATAATAATAATAATAATAATAATAATAATAATAATAATAATAATAATAATAATAATAATAATAATAATAATAATAATAATAATAATAATAATAATAGTATTTTTGTGGGAAATTGATGCAGATTTGTAAAAATAACTAAAAAAAAATTTTACATCGTTCAGCTTTTTCCTTTCATTTTACGGTAACTACCCATTTAAGTGCAGTATGGGCTCCCTGTTTAGAACCAGCCCCTTAGGGATGAATGTAAAAAAAAATGAATAAATAAATATCAGAAACATAAAAAAACATAAGCAAAAACAAACACAAAAGCAGTAAATATCCAGGCCCCTGTAGTAGTCTTCAATTTTACCCATTTTACTTTCCCAAACATGTAATGCATTTTATCTCTCTCAATCAGCTGTCAATATGCAAAAGTGGTAAAATTTTATTGTCACCAAATATTGCATTTTGAACTTTAAAATATTTTCTAATGCTTTAATGTGTGCTTTGACCATCTCTGACATTAAATGCATTTACAAATGACCTAACTTAACCTAACCTAAGTCACCAGGTCCTTTAAAGCCCTGGTTTCCTACTGTGGTCCTCTTCTTGGTCGAATACAGGGGGGTGGGGAGAGGAGTCCTACGCTATTATGTGTCAAAGACTTAATGTCAGAAACGTTCAAAGCACATATTAAAACAGGGTAAAGTAATATTTTCAGGCCCAAATTGAAATAAAGATTTATTGCAAAATAATATAAAACATTTAGCTAGGTAAGCAAAATTTTCGAGACTAAATTAAATAAAAGTTTGATGAATAAAGTATAAAAGGTAAATGACCATTTAGAGTAAAAAATTAAATAAAGGTTTTATGTACAAGATAAGTTAGGCTGGTAGAACTACCTACTACCTAGGTAAGTATAGAACACCTCGAAGAGTATAGGTAGCCTACTATGAGATTCAGGGCCTCTGTAACACGGTTTTTTCGCAATAACTTTTTATCTATGCATTTCATAAATATAACGCTTATTCAGAATACATATTATATCTACACATAATTTTTGACTGTATTCTGCATTACGTAGGTTGAATAAATTTGGTACTTACAATGTAAAAGTGACCTTTTTTGAAGACGGGCCACCTTACTCAGAGAAAAGGTTTCGAACGCACTCGTTACGTAACTTATGACGGCGTTTCTTCCCTCTTTCTCGATGGATGATTGGCTGTAAGTAACGAAGGCTAAACCTCTGGCAACAATGACAAACAAATTTAAATACAAGCAAAGTAGTACACCTTTATGAACTCTGGAACCCCTCCACTGATAATTGTCATAATGAACAAACCAACAAAATATGTTATTAAATACAAAAACACTTCGATTATTAGACTAACTCCCAAAATAGGTTTCCTAAGAAATTACAGTCTACTTTATAGGTCACAATCAGATTGACAAGATGTAGGGAATAGCTGGTAATTTTCAAAAACATAGTAGACAAGTTTGATTTGATAACTGCTATATCCAATGTCAAACAATTTTTATTTACTGGCTATCTACCTATTTACTGGAAAAAAAACAGCCGGTACCGTATATTGGCTTTAAACCTTCACCAATAATTATCGTCAGCATGATGACTTCATGAGGCTCCACCCACTTTCGCCTCGTTATAATTCAGGATGACACTGAAGGCTACCATGGGCACTGTTGGATTAGAAAATTTAACATCTGTCTATAAAAACTAATTTCTCGAGTAGTTGTAAAAAGTGCTAAATGATCCTCAAGGATCACAGCAGTTGGCCTAAACGTTTAATTCATGTATATTACTGCTATACTGTTGCGGCACTACTACTACAGTAGTATTACTACGCTAGCACTGATACCCCACCCACATCTGTGTATCGTTCCGCCATTCATAAAGTCTTTGGGGGTCAGAGCCGATGGAGTTTCTGCCTGGTGGATGGGCGGGGCAACATTTCGTCAAAAGGCGTGTTTACCTTGCTTACATAATGAATGTTTTTCGACTCTTGGCTCGTAATCATTGGCCATGGCGTCGGCTAGATCATTTTTACTCTATAAAAATTAAAACTATCGGGTTTAGGTTATTGATAATGCTGACAAAATTTGTGTGTGGTTGTAAAATATACATATGTCAACTTTCAGCTACATCCGATGCTTTGACAAGGATCAAAGTCCAAAAAACCGTGTTACAGAGACCCTGAATCTCATGGTAGTATAGGTATTTCCTTGAAAAATTACTTTCCCGACTACTACTATGTAGTATAGCCCAAGGTATATAGAATGATCAGGTAGAGTCATTTGTGGGGGGTTGCGGCTTATCCCCCCAAGAGCCGCATCACCTGGAGGCCAGGTCAGGGCGAGAAGTCACTTAGCTACCGATTCATTCAAATGTATATCATAGGTCACTTCAATCATCTCTGTATTGATTTATTTTTACATTCTTCGAATACAACCATAGTTTTGATTTTTATATAATCTAAATTATTATTTAAATAATGCCAAACAACTGCGCCGTGTTTGGTTGTTATTCAAATAGTAGAAAAAAGGAGGTATCCTTTTTCCGATTCCCTCATGATGAGGAAGCAAGACGGAAATGGGTTCATCGTTGTAATAGAAAGGACTACTTTAACCCTACTACTCATCGCATATGCAGTAAACATTTTGAAGAAAATGCATATAAAAGAGACCTGCAGAAGGAACTTCTTGGATCGCGAGCCCCAGCAATGAAATTCAGACGTATAAATGTGAGGAAAGCAGTGCAGCCTCTTTCGGAAACAACATCTAAAGCTTTAGATTTTTATGGAAGTCAGGGACTTCTGAAGAGCATGTCCTGGGAAAGCTCCTGGTTTGATGTGTTCAATTTAAGGGTACCTTATGACAGAAAAAAAATCTAGACATGCTTATGGGATGCAACTGACGGAACAGAATAAAATCCTTGACAATATGAAGTGTACTGCTGAAACAATGCGAGTTTGCAAAAGTAATAAGATCTATCAGTTCCAAAAGGGACTTATTGTGTCATGTAAATCCTTGCCAAGGTTGCATGATATGTTGAAAAGTAAATATGATGTATCATACATAATTACCTCCAGACTTAACCAAGATGGACTGGAAAACATGTTTGGCTGTCTTAGACAAATGGGTGCAACTTATGATCACCCTATGCCAGTTGAAGTCAAACACAGAATAAGGTCATATTTACTTGACAAAATAAACTCTATAACTGGGAAAAATTATGACTCGATGAAGGAGTGCGATTCATCAAATATGTCGGAAGGAATGTTCAGTCAAGAGAAAAGTTGTGAAAATAATGATTCAAATGAAACTGATCTTGAAAGAGAGCTTATGATTTCTGCAATGGTGTTTGCCTCTACTGAAGATGAGAAGATGCCAGAAGAAGACTCAGAAAACTTTGAAAATTAATTCCATGAAAGAACTTTAGAGAATGTTGCAGGCGAAGAGGGCCTTCGATATGTTGTAGGTTATGTGGCATCTCAATTTCCAGATTATCAGTTCTTAGGATGTAAACTTAAAAAAGTGAAAGGTGCCTGGATTAGTGCAGTAGAGCGACATGATGATAAATTAATGGAAACAAGTGCCGAGTTTTTGAAAAATTAAAGATAATGGAAAAAATGTTTCAAACATACAATGGAGAAAATACACTGAGACCAGGCATATTGAAAATTGTGTATCCTTGCCTTTTATATTAGAGAGCCAAACATTATCAATCCACGATTTTGTATGTGTAGTACAGTGACCTATATGAATTCAAAAGAACACCAAACGTATACAAGATAACAGAGTGAAAAGGACATCTGACACTTACAGGTTTAATCCCTTCGACCTAAGGTACTCAAGTTGTTCCCAAGGTAGTACTTGCCTTGACCGCTCCCACCCTGGCCTCCAGGCCTGTCACGGAAATACCCCACAACTACCCCCACGACCAAAATGACTGTACCTCTCTCCCTTATTCTATATACCTTGGTATAGCCTAGTATTTTAGCTTCTCATTAAGAATTTACCGTTATTTAATTCCAAATCCACGGCGAAATAAAGGTTTAGCGTAAAATTTCATCGAAAAGGTAACTGAAATTCGGCGTTACCAAAGACACTACGTACCAGGTAAGTGGGGCAGACTACCTAGCTATCAATCAGCTGACGGAGGCTGTCAAATCGTCAGCTGATCGAGATTCAAACGACTCTTCTCATCTTTACCTATTTGAGCCAGGAATTAGTCCTCGGTTTTCGGAATGTTCACATTATACGTTGCAAACTTGAAGCAAATTAAAAGCGAAGAAGATAATAAAAAGAGAATCATAAAACACGACTCCTGAGTAGTAGTAGTAGTGGGCGGGATAAACGGCATCAAATGCCTATGAAACGGCTCCCTTGCTTGTTTTATTCCTCCCTTTGTTTCCGTTTGTTAGAGTTTCTTCTTTCTGAAATACCACATTTCTTTTTAAAAATCTTTCCATTTCTCCACTTCCTCCCTCAGTAGATCTACCAATAAGAGTGTATTAGCTACTCGTTCCTCTATTTTTTTCTTTTTTTTTTACGGTTGCTGCACAAGACTATATTTATTTCTAATCTGATTGTATAATGGGTTTTGAGGCTTTGCTTTTACAACGGCGCCTCTTAGTCGTATGAGGTATTAAGCTCTTTCATTCTATTTTGTCTTTTCTTCCACATCTGATTTAAAGTCTCGATAGATCTATATTACTACTCCGCGGCGGCCTAGACTATGGCAGTTGCGGTTTTCTTTACAGTTTTACCTCCTGAACAAGAATTTTAAGTAATATTTATTCGGACGACTGTAATTAACTCCAAGGGGCTCGTACTAAACACGTCGAAATACATTTGACGCCCCAATTCCTGGTGGCTTTCGTATTCGCGGGGACGAACGATGCGGAATGCTTATATAGAAATACCAAAGTCTCCTTTTTATTATTTCATTGTGTTCTTCTTAAAACAGGAATTTTTCAATAATGTCACTTTGATTTTCTTTGTATGGTTGTTGAATGTCAATTATTCGGTTTGTTTATGTTGGCTCCGATAGAAAACGGGTACAGTCTTTTCCGTCATCATAAAAAACGACAAACTGCCACGAATAAGGGGGTAACTTACTTTATTTGATTTCATGTACAGCCCGCCACTCGGATGATTCCCTCTCCGGAGGACCTTTATAAGTTTTCAATGTAAGGTGCTTATTATATTCTATAATTGTCTTCTAGTGTTTTATCGTCATTATCGTATCTCCTGCAGAATAGAGTCTTAAAGCTGACTAATCATTCACTGAACACTTGCATAATAAAGATTCAATAAAATTCACTAAACCCTAAAAATTCCCTAAACACTTACTCATTAAACATTAACAATAACAAAAAATTCACAATCTGAAGAAATTACTTCTAGTGTGTGTGTGTGTGTGTGTGTGTGTGTGTTAGAAATTAATAAAGAAATATATATTATCTCAATGTTATTTAACAAATTAAAAGAGCAAACAAGCTCTTCTTTTCTTAATAATTATTATTCCTTGACCTAGGTAATGTACATATTACTGATTCATTAGAATTTTGGCTTTTCTGTTTCTCTCATTAGACCGGCACTGTAATAATTGCCTGGTTTCAAACTTCAAATAATAATGAAATCTGCTGCATCGCAAATAAAGAGTGACAACAGACAACAGGTTTTGGAACAGCATTCCACACTAACTTTATTTTTGCACTGTTCATGAACATGGCCTCATCGAAGTGACCTACACAGAGGCGACAAGTAACTCGTTTCCTTCCCCTGTAGAGCTGGTCTTCTGCTGCGATGCACCCAGATCTGGCATCTAGAGAAAGAAATTAAAGAAATTCAATTTTATCAAGCAAGGTATAAAACGGTACATAAAACATATGTATAAAAATTTAGCTCTAGGTAACCCCAATGGCAACAGGCTACTACTCTGTTTGCAGATAGAAACATGGTGATATTCCATTGTCCTGTTGAACTAAAATAAATCTATAGACTGGCAGGTTAATTCCAGCCTAGGTAAATTAGTCAAACAGACAAATTCCTTTATCCAATAACCATAAAAAAAAAATCGCTATAGATACACATTCACGCGTATATTAAACTGTTCAGAGTGCCAGCAGAGAAAATTCAAGGTTACCTATCAGCTGCTATTAGCTACATGTATCAGCTGCATGTATCTAAAAAAACTGCCACACAAAAATTACCTACCGTTCTTTGTCCTAAGGAAATCTGAAGAAGCTCTTCTCTGGATAATCACGGTTGTTGTTATTATAGCCATAGGATAAACAAAAACAACCCGTCGACCTGGGAAAGTATGGCGTAGGCGTAGCCATTGTGCAGAAATGTATGTATGTAACTCTCCATCCAGCCACCAGGGTCAAGGCTGACTTTGAAAAATGCGGCGGCAACCAGAGCGAAATTTTAACCAGGATTGCTCTGGCCCTACTGATGAGCATTGTCTTTTCAGTCAAACCAGATTTCTTCCAGTGACAACCGAAGCGTAGTAAGCAGTAGTAGTTTTAGACGAGATATTCCTTTTAAACATCTCTCCTGTTCGCTCTAAGCCTCCGGTTACTATTTTTCAAGTTTGTACATTTTTTTTTTATAAATTCCCAACTATTTTCAGTTTATTCATTCGATAGATCTGCAAATAGAAGGTTGTTAACAATCTATTCCTCTTTACTTTCTTGATATGGCTGCTGCAGTAAAGTAAGAAGAGTTCTGAGTTTTCAGTTATTTCTTCACAGCATAATTATAACCAAACTATAATATTCTCAGGTTCAGGGGATAGCTTTGCTTCTAGTACTTGTGTGGTGTTTGCTTATTAGATAGTTATATTCATTTCGTTTGTTTAAAGATACAAATAAGAAAATGAATGCTGCTCTTGCCAGTGATAAGGAATAGATGACACTTAAGTATGTTTGAAATTAAACTAAACAGAAACTGAATTTGTGTTGATAAGTAGGAAAAACAATTTACATGACCTTTGGTGATTTTATGCTAAATATGAAAAGCCCTAAAGATGCAGCTCCTTCTGATCACCGACAAAATCTTAGGTCTACTACGAGACTTAATTGTCTTTTAGTACTCAAATAAAAATGCTAAAAAGTCATCTTAGAAATATTGCCTTTGTTAAAGGTATCTTGATGAGTGATCTATAAAAACCACATCTGTGACTTCTTTTTTTTCGAAGCACTCGATTATAATTCCTTTTGTGTTAGTTCTTCCCAATGTATTGGGTACACAATAAAATATGATATATATATATATATATATATATATATATATATATATATATATATATATATATATATATTGTTGATATTGTTGTAGGAAGCCCACTAAAATTCGGAAAAAATTGAGTTTTTTATTTAAGCTTTCGGAGAGTACATTCTCTCCCTCTTTCAGATAGAGAAATAAAAGTTACATAAACTGAAAACAACGGTCAAGATAAAAGAAATAACATACGAGCATATGGTTGTAGCAGAATAACTGCCCTACGGTTGTTTGCCAATCTTGTTTAACAACTTAGCTACACTAACTACATGCTTTGTCATAATTGCATTACAGAAAAGGTCCAGTTTAAAATTACTTTTATATATATTCATAGCGTCAACATTTTGAATTAGAATAGATTCTAAAAGTTTTCTTTTTTCAGTGTTATTAACAACCTTTATGTTTTTCATTTTGTCTAGGTTAACCATATGATTTTTACTTTGTCTATGTTGAAACAGGGCGTTGTTTTCATCACCTTTCCTTAATGAGTCACGATGTTGTCTTTTTCTTCTGTCAAAATCAATCGTTTCACCTATATATGCTTTATTACACTCTTGACAGGGAATTTCGTAAATGCATCCTTTTGTTTTGTCTACATTTTTAACATTATTTGTTAGGTACTTTTTGACAGTGTTTGTATTCTTATATACTGGGACAATGTTGCAAAATTTCAAATATTCGTTTAAAAGTCCAGGGTTTGCTTTGGTTTGTGGTAAGACTAAAACACTATCATTATTACCTAGGAAGCTCCTTTTCTCCCTTGCTACATAATATATTCTACGTGCCTTAAAATACGCCCTTTGAATAAAATTTGTATTGTAACCAAGTGCAGTGAAAACATTTTTGATATGATTGATTTCAGTATCTAAAAATTCAACATCACAAAGTTTATACGCTCTCAAGAATATATTAGAAATAACACCTATTTTGACATCGTCTAAATGGAAAGAAAAAGCATGGATATATGACTCTGCATGGGTCGGTTTTCTATATACTGCATATTTAATCCTATTATCTTCTGAACGACATAATAAAGTGTCTAAGAAAGGTAACCTGTTATTATTCTCATTTTTTCTACTTTAAATTTGATACACTGGTGTAAATTATTCAGTTGAGTTAGTAAATCTTCTACATTAATAAAATCTGGAATCAAAGCAAAAATATCGTCAACGTAGCGAAACCAAACAATTGGAAAGTTAAAAATGGTGGGTAAAACTTCAGTTTCAAAACATTTTTTTAGACAATAAGAGATTTGTTGGCTCTCGGGCGTGAACCATCGAAACCAAACAAATCCAGGACGACAGTGAAGCTTTAACTCACACCGCCACCGCAAGAGGCTATAAGTTTATGCCGCCTCTCACCTACAAATACCTGTCGCTCTCAGATATTCATTGTTTGGAGACTGCATCAACCCACCTCGACCTCAGTAACATTGTAGTGCTTTTGTCAGCACGTAGTCATTATATGAGGTTAAAGCTTCACTGCCGTCCTAGATTTGTTTGGTTTCGATGGTTCCACCCCCCCAACCCCATTCTCTCTCTCTCTCTCTCTCTCTCTCTCTCTCTCTCTCTCTCCAACATCTGTTTGCTTTCAACTCATTTGTATAGTCCAGGACTGTACTGGACTGAACAAAAAACAGCATTCTAATATATATATATATATATATATAATATATATATATATATATATATATAGTATAGATATCAATATATATATATATATATATATATATATATATAATCATATATATAAATATATATATATATATATATATATATATATATATATATATATATATCTATATATATATATAGATATCTATATATATATAGGATATATATAATATATATATATACATATATATATATATATATATATATATATATAGATTATATATATCTATATATATCTATATATATATATATATAGAGTATGATATATATATATAGTATATATATATATATATATAATATATATATATATATATAATCTATATAATAATATATATATATACATATATATACACATACAAAATAACAAATAATATGTATATATACATAAAATAACGTTATATATATATATATATATATATATATATATATATATAATATGTATATGCCGTTCAGAGCCTTCGACAAATGCAAGAATACGAACGAGGAAAAATAAATCATTATGGCAAGCGATGCATTTCATAAAAGGGTCTGATATATGATTTATTTATTTATCTGTCAACACCTCAATCACTGACATCAACCATCTTCATCATCATGGACCCCGGGTCGCGGAATTCATATCGGTAGAGAGACAGAGATCACAAAGAGAGAAACATGTTTTTATGCATCCACAGATATATACTGGGATACATGCAAATCCTGTGAATAAATTAATTCATATTCTTAATGAAATGTTCTAATGTTCATCTCTCTCTCTCTCTCTCTCTCTCTCTCTCTCTCTCTCTCTCTCTCTCTCTCTCTCTCTATCTCTCTCTCTCTCTCTCTCCTCTCTCTCTCAAGGATTTTATTTACACAGTTTTAAATATTTATTACTCTTCGTATTCATCATATCAGGAAAAGGAGGATGATGCATTCTCGTATGTGCGCACTACATTCATTAGTGCATTTTTGTGCATTCTTCTATTGTGCACTGCATTCATTTGTGCATCCTCGTCTGATGTAGGTTCAATCTTTTCATCAAAGCTGTCTACAATTACGTCTGGGACGTCGTGTAGGGGCATTGTGAAATGCATCAATTTATGTAAATTGTCGAGTGAGACATTTTTCCCATTTACCCATTCGGAATATTTCAATATTTGTATCCATTCTCATGCTGAGTCAAAAAGTTTTGAGCTATGCTCAATAAGGCTTCTTGTGCCTTTTCGAATTATGTACATATCTCTGTGTTCTTTTGAGCCATAAGCCGCTCTTAAAAATGCTTGTAATTCGGTCCATGACCGACATTTTGTGAATTGAAAACTACAGCATCTAAATGACAAATCCCCTTTATTGAAATCCAACAAGGCTTTTGCCTCTGTGAACGCCTCTGTATCATCCTTAATTCCCTTGGCATTTAAATAGTTATTCATCCCCTCAATAAAAATTTGCTCTGGTTGGGAGAGAACACCATCAACAATGCCTCGAAAAGGGCTAACTCCTGCATTTATGTTTGTTATTTTGTGCACCAGTGTCAGGCTTGTACTTTAGGATTCGCCCCGACCTCAGTAACATTGATATTAATGCGCACACAAACCACCAACCCAATAGTAATAATATATCATTCACCAATAAAAAAATAGAATAAACATGCACCAATCCAATAAACCGCTATTTGCAACTAGCTGCTTCTCAGTTTCAGGGTTAATCAGCTGATTTAACTGTTACAAGGTCACGTTGGTCTATAAGAAATGGGAAGAAGCGAGCTAGAGAAAGAAATGAATCTCGAACCAAAATCTGATGAGTTAGCGCAACTGTTCACCCGGCCCCGCCTCTCTCTCTCTCTCTCTCTCTCTCTCTCTCTCTCTCTCTCTCTCTCTCTCTCTCTCTCTCTCTCTCTCATGCCATGCACAAAAACGAAACTTATAGAACCACTTTTTCTAATGCATTTCAATATAACAAACCATTAATGTCCACCGAATCCCGAGGGACATCAAAATGAAATACACTTGTGAGCAAATTAACAGCAATAAAGAGAGAGAAAGAAAATAAACTTTTACAATCACTTCTTCATAGGTCCGAAGTCAGTACCCGGCTACACTTGCAACAGCGCGTAATTAATTCCTGTTATGATATAAATTCACTTTCACCTCCCCAGAAACACAGGAACACGTCTTTACACTAAACAGCAATAGTCAGTTGCCCGATACATAATTATATCCACTTTCCCCAAAAATATGCCTAACCTATGTAATTCTAGTCTCTTCAGAGACGTTACCTATAGGCTTCAATGTACCTTTTAATCGCTAGCCACCAAAAATCTCTAACGAGGAAAAATCTCTAACGAGGTCAAATGACACTCGTTTAAACAAATGAAAACAAAACATCTAACTGGTAACGTAGCCTAACTTTTTTCTGTTGAATGCTATCTCTGGAGTTGGCTGAAATTCAGTTTCAAACTAGGCTAATGTAAACTCTTATTGTTACAAAAATATACTTTTTATTTCCAAAAATTACCTAACATGAAAATGGAATAAACTTAATTAAGCCTGACCCAAAAAGAAACGTTAAACTATTATATTCCTCTCAAAATCAAATTGAAGTAAGTACCCCCTTCTCCCCTAAGTGTCCAAACATTCAAAGCTTATTAATAGTCAAAATTAGTCTAGAGAAAATCCATAAGGTGACTTCGAATCCATCTGAAATAAAGAGACCATAATTATGATCATAAAACATTAAAGTTCGTCAATAAAGAATGTGTGCCACACATCACTTCCCTTCCTCTAGAACTCAAGTAATTGTCACTTCAAATGTTAACTTTTTCAAAGTTTCTCATTCTACATTACCTTGTCTGACGGATCTGCAACACCTCTTCTAGCGCCTCTTCTGTGGCGGGTTCCACACACTATCAATCAAATTCAGTGAGTTCCCCTTTGCAACTTTTCCCCTGGATTATATGTCCTTTTCTGTTCATTACGAACACACACACTCACCAATGGCACACAAGAGGCATGCAAACTACATACATGAAACTCGTGATCTTCAGATTATGCCACTGACCCCAATTGTGTGCCGATAAGCTTTCCTGTTTGTTTTTCATTTCAACATCTTCAAGGAATCCAACGTTTTGCATCTGTCTCTAACCGGCAAGAGCTAAGGTTATAAACCCAACTATTTAATATTATAGACTGTTACTAGTGCCTTTAAGATATATATGTATATTATATATATATATACTATATATATATAATATATATAATATATGTATATATATAGTTACATTTGCAGATCGCCTCGTCTACCCAGCAGTTAGTAATATTTGCTAGAAAAGCAGCCATCTTACCCCTAACATCATCTGACTTTAAGCAGGAAACACAAAGCAAGCCAGAGATCATCATTTCCGTATAGTAGCGGGGGGGGGGGGGGGGGGGGGGGGGGGGGGGGGTGGGGGGGGGGGGGGGGGAATAAAAACTCATTAAGCATTAGGGACGTATCCCAAGGGGAGTGTGTAGCTAGTTAGGTACTTCTTAGGCCTACTGTTAAGATCCCTTATCCTGTGAACCTTCGCTGGCCATATGTCTGTTTCCAGGATGGCCTGCCAATTGGGGGGAAAATGCTGCCCCAACACCCAGGATTCGTTCCCGACGACGTTCTCAGTTCAGTCCAGTCCTTGACCTCGGACAGACGTCCAAGCCAACCTGCCCATAGACCTAACAAAGGCGCTACTGACGCGTCCCAAACTCAGACAAAGCCGACGCCATCCTCTCCAAAGTTCCTCTCCATAAGGCACCCAGGTACTTCTTGAGTTACAGTCATATTACCTGTTCTTTTCCTCAGAGTCAAATAAACTCTCCCACATTTTACAATTCAAATTCCTACATATCAAACGAACCTCCCTTTGTTCCTTTTCTGCCTAGCGGCCGCATGCTACCTTTTGGGATCATCCCAGATAAACAAAGTCTTCAGTGAGCATTTCATTTAAGCACTAGAGTTCCTCCCCTTGTGTGTGATTAAAGATAAACACCCTCCATAGTGCATTCAGCTGAAATATTGTGCAAGAAGTCTTTATTTTATGTTGTGTTTAATCTGGGAATTCATTTCCAGATTGACCCTGCAGAATCCGTGCTCTCCGTCTCCTTGCCAGTGTTTTCTTACCGCTAGATATTATCAATTTGGAAACCAGAGTTGCAGTAGTATTTGATTATGGCCATAGTTTTCATATTGGGAATAATAAGAGTGTTCCAGACAGTACACGGCTTCTGCCCACGTGGCTATATGCATTGCCTTTATCTCAGGTCATTTAATGTTGCTTGTAAATAAATGTAAATTAGAGTAATCAGCTGAGTTTTCAATGGCGACCTTGACCCTTCCTTTTACAACTATCTAAGGTAAGTCATAAGCGCTCCATTTTCCCATATTTTCCTTCCTTCCCTTTTTTTTTTTTTTTCCCTTACGTTTGAGCATAAAGCACCCCAAAAAACCCTAAAATATCCTATATCTAAATATATATATATATATATATATATATATATATATATATATATATATATGATATCATATCATTTATACATGTATATAAGTATATATATACTATATATATATATATATATATATATATAGATATATTTATGTGTGTGTGTGTGTGTGGTGCGTATTTGTGTGCATGCGTGTGTTTGTATATGCACACTTGACTAAAACAAATGAAACTAGAAGTGCAAAATAGTTATAAATAACGAAGGAAGCAATTAAATATCTCAGCAAAATTATATATATATATATAATATATATATATATATATATATACTTAAAAAATCACAGTAGATGCACGTGACCTCATTAAATAAGCGAATACCACCGGAAAATAATAGAAATCCAAGCGCTTTCGTCTTTATTAAGACATTGTCAAGGAACGACAAAAGCGCTGGGATTTCTGACTATCATTTTCCTGCGGTATTCGCTTATTATTATTACATATATATATATATTATATATATATATATATATATATATATATATGTATATTTGTGTATGTGTGTGTGTGTGTGTGTGTGTGTGTGTGTGGTGTTGTGTGTGTGTATGTATGTAAAACTCCAACACAGACAATGACTTTAACTTTTGACTAAGTGCGTTGGAATTCTTTTCATGCATATATATAATTTTGCCGAAATATTTAAATACATATATCCATCACTATTTACAAAAAATAGATATAGTATGCCTCTCCCAGATGTAGCCTAGGGACCAACCACAACTTCTACTATGTCGGCTGCACTAAGAGGGTCTCTGATTTTGAAATTATTGGATTTGCCCGTGAGGCTGCTTTAGTTGACGGTGTTGGAGTCTCTCTTGGTAAATAAAAACAGACGTACCCGACTTAGCTCAATACCCAATCCCGGTCCATCCAACTATTCAGGGCCTCATTTGATACCTGTTTGTTTGCATTCCACGTTCGCATGTTTCTTTAAGTCCTTCTTCCGCTCTTGCCTTGGTGGGTGCTTCTTTCACACACAGAAGAATGCACAAATGAGTGATATGAACGTGCACAAGAATGCACAATTAGATTTAGTGCATGCACACAAGAAAACACAAATGAATGCAGTGCACTATAGAAGAATGCACAAATGAATCACGTTTGTTTATGTCTATATTGCTTGAGGGAAAAAAATTGATTTTCTGGTATATGTGTGGTTTTTTATTGCGTGTGTAATTTTCCAGCTTTGATAATGCATCACAAGATGTGAAACGTCAGCAATATAAACATTTCACTTGTGAAAGACCTGCCATTAGTTCTTCATTTAGAGATATATCTACACACAGACATATATATATAATATATGTATATATACATACATATATATATATATATATATATATATATATTATATAATATATATATATATATATATATAGCAATTCAGGAATGCCGAAGACACATGGATGTTTTATAAGATTTATTCATAGAGAAACGTTTCGCACATGACTATGTGCATCATCAGTCTGAAAAATGACAAAATAATAACATTAAAAATACTAAAAATACACAGGATTCATTAAAATGACAAATTAAAAACTTTAAATGACTAAAAATAAGAAGCAAAGTAAAAACAACTGCTGTTACACCAACCTTCAGGTACAGGGGAAGAAGATAGAATGACAAAAGAAGGAACAACAACCTCCAAAGACGACTATGCCAGATATAGTTGAGCAGAGGAGCAGCCACCGTTTAACGATGGAACGAGTCTTTTAATATATAATGACTCTAAGGTCGTCAGATAATCTGCATCCTTAGAATATGCTAATATGGAAAAGTGCTGCTTCTTGACCTCAATTTTACAATTGATAGCATGATTTTTTATATTTGAATGTTCTGGTCTGCTCAATCTTTGTCCCGTTCTAAAACTCAAACAAGAGCCTCCTCAATTGGGTAACGGTCTCGTTAAATTTCTGAATAGCCGTCTGTTTCGTAGTAATCTCCTTACGAAGTAGATCTTTCAGGGCTTCTTTGTAGAACTCAGTAGCGTAAAGGGATGTCTTGTACAGTTTGAATCGGAGGAATTTCGGATATACACCATTTAGCTCGCAGTATTGCAGAAAATCTAGGTCACATTTTGATTTCTCGAGTTTCAGGGACGTCTTTTCAAGCTTCCTAGCAGTAGTAAGAGTTGCGGCAGGGTAACGGTGTCTCAGCAGTTGTGAAAAGTATATATGGTATTCAATTTAGTGTATAGGGCTCTTAGATACTCGTCCAGTTGGGCCATATTTCATAAGGAGATTGAATTTTTAATTACTTTTTTTCAACAAAATTCATTTCCCAAGGATATAGTTTTTAGAATCATCAACAAACTTTCAACTAATTATTTTCATCCTGCCACACCGGTTTTTAATGTTCCGAAAAAACTTATGTATGCTTCAATCCCTTATATTTTTAACTCCAAATTTTCGCATAAACTGAAACAAATGATTGAAACTGAAATACCGTGCATTAATTTAAAATTAATATCAAATAATCCCAGTAAAATTGGCTCCTTGTTTGGCTTCAAGGACCATCTGCAGCCCTTCATGAGATCCAATGTGGTCTATAAGTTTACATGCTCAGGATGTCCTGGTACTTATATTGGATCAACGAAGAGGTTGTTGCAGATGCGTTATTACTGTCACTTAGGGTTGAGTTTTAGAACGGGACAAAGATTGAGCAGACCAGAACATTCAAATATAAAAAATCATGCTATCAATTGTAAAATTGAGGTCAAGAAGCAGCACTTTTCCATATTAGCATATTCTAAGGATGCAGATTATCTGACGACCTTAGAGTCATTATATATTAAAAGACTCGTTCCATCGTTAAACGGTGGCTGCTCCTCTGCTCAACTATATCTGGCATAGTCGTCTTTGGAGGTTGTTGTTCCTTCTTTTGTCATTCTATCTTCTTCCCCTGTACCTGAAGGTTGGTGTAACAGCAGTTGTTTTTACTTTGCTTCTTATTTTTAGTCATTTAATGTTTTTAATTTGTCATTTTAATGAATCCTGTGTATTTTTAGTATTTTTAATGTTATTATTTTGTCATTTTTCAGACTGATGATGCACATAGTCATGTGCGAAACGTTTCTCTATGAATAAATCTTATAAAACATCCATGTGTCTTCGGCATTCCTGAATTGCTATATATATATATATATATATATATATATATATATATATATATATATATATATATATATATATATATATGTGTGTGTGTGTGTGTGTGTGTGTGTGTGTGTGTGTGTAGATATATCTCTAAATGAAGAACTAATGGCAGGTCTTTCACAAGTGAAATGTTTATATTGCTGACATTTCACATCTTGTGATGCATTATCAAATCTGGAAAATTACACAAGCAATAAAAAACCACACATATACCAGAAAATCAATTTTTTCCCTCAAGCATCATAGACATAAACAAACGTGATTCATTTGTGCATTCTTCTATAGTGCACTGCATTCATTTGTGTATTCTTGTGTGTGTGTGTGTGTGTGTGTGTGTGTGTGTGTATAGTTATATAAGCTTAATTATATACACAATATACTCATATGCCTGACTTCAAATGAATGTAGTGCATACACAAGAATGCACAAATGCACACCCAGATATCCTTTTATTTACCTAAAACTTACACATAGCGTAAATATTTAAAGCCCGGGACGCAGTGTTACCATGCGCGAGCACCACAGGTGGGTGGACAGATGGAAAAAAACCGAGTATAGTGTGACGTCATTCCCCCTTTGAGAGCTAGCCTATCACAAGCGTGCAGTGGACGGGGGTTAGCTGCTAAGTTAGGTGGACTCTGCTATTGTATAACTCCTTGGCAGTTAATGTTAACTATACAAATAGGTCTAGGCATAATTTAAATCTAATCGCTCTTAATCGGTTAAATGTGGTTTACTTGCATGAGGAATCGAACGACAGAAATATTTGTGCACTTTAATTAATAAAAGTATTCATATAAACCTATAGATAATATATTTATCCACAATGTTCAATGTAACATGTCGGCTAAACCAAACTAGAGTCAAGATGTTAAATACCTAAATCAACAGCTGTACTATCATGCAGAGGTAAACCTTGCTTCGGTATGGCATCATCCTTCCATTTTCTTGCATTTGCAGGGCATATTTAATCAATTCATGCCTAAGGTTTTTTGCATAATCGCATTGTTGAAAATGAACCGAACACACTTGCGTTCTGCAGATGTTCATCAACTTCCTACACATTTTGGGATCTTTGGGAAACGGTAAACGCTAACTTATTCACTTCCAACATTATCCATTTATGTGTTACAGCATCCATGAATTGCACATAGGTATCACCATGGCAATAGCGTACTACTCAAAAGCCTCAAATTCATTTAAACTCCCGCCTAGCTGTTGCCACATGCAACTGATAAGAGCTCTGTGTGACGTTATACGCGGGAGAGTTGAAAAATTGGCATATGCGCAACTCACTTTATCTTTTTATCCCCATTTATATCGTGCTGTGGAAGTCGACTGATTATGTTTCTTGCGTTATTTCATCTTTATTATCAAGTATGTAAGAGTGAGCCATCTGTTTTAAAGGATCAACAGGATAAATCTCAGCAAAATCACTACAAACTAATAGGTGTTAACTTACAAACATATGAACAAATTCTAACGTCGTGTTACGAGACAACACGTGAAACACACAGTAGTAAAGTTCACTAACATGTGAATCTTTAACAGGATGAGAGGATAAAAGTTTACTGACAGTTTTCCCACAGCTTCATTACCCTTGAGTACAAAACACAATACCCGGCTAATTATAAATAGGTCACCACCTTGAATCACGCCGCCTTCGATTGCGACAACAGAGGTCACTCCATCTTAAGCTTTTTCGCTACTTGTTACAGGAGTAACATATTTCAGTTATGATTGTTACACTATGTTACACATATTAATACATAGATTTTTTACACATGCTCTCATTCTAAAACTTTGATACAAAGCTGACCAGAATACGCTCACTCTGAAAACCTCATCAAATCATCTCTTCTCTAGACTATGCTAAAAATTACGTTTTCTATAAATCACTTGATTCTTTCTACGTCTTTGAAGCCAAACTACGCTCTATTTTTCTAGGTTGTGTTTGCTTTGGGATTAGGTCAGTTACTAGAGTTCACGATTCAGGTTAATGTTAAGACAATCTTGTGCAATAAGGTATCGTAACGGCTATTCGTGGTTAGGCCTTCTAGGTTTAGCTGCGTCATGTTTATCGATTAATACCTATCTAGTAAAAATACTTACCCATTGCTTAATTGAATCACTTTAGGTAGTTATAAATCATCAGTAATACAATGTCATTTTTAAACATATTTCGTACCGTGCAATATTGTTAACGTAGAAGATAGATGCCATATTGCTATGTACGTTGTTATAAATCTCAAGAACAATAGGAACCTATTGGAACAGAGGAATACCACATGGAATTTATTAAGGCAAAGGCCAAGCGCTGGAACCTATGAAGCCATTCAGACCCGAAACAGAAATTGATATTAAAAAGTTTTCAAATGTGGAATGGGAGGAAAACCTCGCAATTTACATTATGAATCAATTGTTAGGAGAGGGTGAAAAGAAAGATGGAAGAACGATAATAAGAAGGAGGTACAGTAAAAGGAATGAAGAGGGTTGTAACTAGGGGCCGGACGGACGCTTAAGTAATGCCTAAGAATCTATCATTTTCATTCATTTTAATGAATGTTCGTCCAGAAACAAAAATTGTCAAAATCTCAGACCCCATTAAGCGATACATACAAATAAATTCCGTTTTTCGTACAGCTAAAAAGTACCAAAGCGGTGAATTGCAATTGAAAACAACACATACCTAATGATGAATAGATAAAAGCAAAGAAATAGACATAAATGTATAGCAGTTGATATTCGAAGCAAATAACAGCAAGCAGCTTGAGTCTGAAATAAATTCTTGCACGGCTCGCTGCTTCAGAAATGTTGACATTACACCAGAAGAAACGATTTGTATGGTTATTCATTCCGAGATGATAATTTGATAGTGCTGACTAACTTTCTCCTCACGACACGAGTTCACAGTTTGGCTTTGAAAGAGAGAAAAAATCTTCCTTTGTCTTAAAGAAAAATGTTAGGACATCGAGAGTTTAAGGGTTCAATCTATGTCCGATGTATTTCTGCATATCAGGCGAAGATGACCACTAGATTTCATATTTAACTAGTAAAGTTTACATAATCAGAACTCCTTAAAGAAATGGATTCCAAAGTACTTGAAAGCCTGGCATTAAACTTACAAGAAAACAAAAACAAAATGTCATAACTCGACTCACAACATGTCTATGGAGGAAAAATACAAACTAAAAGACGTCTGGGGAATGGGAAACAAAAGAATTGGTGGCTCTGATATTTCATAATGATGCTGCAATAAATTTGGCAACAGAATATTGCCAAAAAAACATAAAACCTCCCTTCTGGTTCTACGACCCCCATCCTTTGCAGGACCCCGTCCAACTTGGAAAATGTTGATTAACGGATGAGACGTGCGGCCTTTAGAGCAACATGGATGATCTTCTGCATTAACACTGTCCTTTCTCTCTCTCTCTCTCTCTCTCTCTCTCTCTCTCTCTCTCTCTCTCTCTCTCTCTCTCTCTCTCTCTCTCTCTCTCTCTCTCTCTCTCTCAGTCAGAAATTTAGTAAACGCCCATATTACTTGAGGTTTGTATTGATTGATTGATTTATGGGTTCTAGGCATAATGCCAAGCACTGGGGCAACTAAGGCCATTCAGCGCTGAAACGGAAATTGACAGTAAAAGGTTTGAAAGGCGTAACAGCAGGAGAAAAGCCTCGCAGTTGCACTATGAATGAATTGTTAGGAAAGGGTGGAAAGTAAGAGGAAAGAAAGATAATATGAAAGGAGGTACAGTAAAAGGTATGAAAGTAGTTGCAGCTAGGGGTCGAAGGGACGCTGCAAAGAACCTTATGTAATTCCTACAGTGCTCCGCATGAGATGCATTGACGGCACTACCCCCATACGGGGTTGAGGTGAGTAAACCTTCAGCATAATCTGACGATTTCTCTTTCAGAAGGACAGCTCACTTAAAAGAAATGATCAAGAAATAAGGTAGGTAGCCCGTAGCATAGCATGTATGATGTAAAACAATATAGTTCTGTTCTGTTATATTTTTGCTGTCTCCTTTCTTAGGAGTTTTATCAAACTTATCCACAAATAGATATGCAACCTTTTGCAAATCTTACGTGTTAATCGACAATTAACAAACCATTTGGATCATTTCGGAAAGTATCATATTCTTTACAAGAATATTGGGTGACTCGATTCCAGGAATGCATAACTTTCAAAGTAGGTACTTGAATGATTGTCTATCATTATCTGTATCCAAAATGGCACACAGAGAACAATGACTTGCTGACAAATAAAGGAGATGAAGACAAAAAGACAATGCTATAATTTCGAAGGATATTACAGATTTCTTTGTCCCTTCAAGTGATCAAAATGTAAACACGTTTACGAGGTACAGGGCACAACACTTGATTTTCTGAGTACATTTCCCCACGAGATAGCATTAATTGAGATATTATTTCAAATTATCTGAGAACAAAACAGAACTAGCATCTATCTAATGTATCTTTCCATTTTATCTTCGGTACCTGAAGTATCTTTGTCTTAACTTGTAATGAAAATTCGTTTGCTAAGCGGAAAGTTTCCTAATATGTGATCTCTATAACCCTGCTTATAATAGTTTAAGTTCCCCATATCAGTGGACCCGTTTTCTATTATCTATATTTTCGGCTCTGAATCCCTTCCCTTAGTAGATAAAAACAAATGAAAATACTAGACGAAAACGAATGAAGTCACTAGATAAAAATCAAACGAAGTTACAAGATGAAAATGAATAAAGTTACTAAATAAAAATCAAATGAAGATTACAAGATGAAAACGAATGAGGTTACTAGATAAAAATTAAATGCAATTGCTAGATGAAAGTTAATAAAATTAAAAGATAAAAATCAAAGAAGTTACTAGATGGTAATGAATGAAGTTACTAGATAAAAATCAAAAGAAATTTTTAGATGGAAACGAATGAAGTAACAAAATAAAAATCAAATTAAGTTATTAGGCAGAAAAAAAAAACGACTATTGTACTTGAAGGGGTGAAATATTTCCAATAGGGTTCCGCTCACTTCCGTAGTCTCAGTAACTCTAGTATCGCATTCTTCGCAAAACTCCTAAAGTTAGGGAAACGCATTGCACGTAACACACTTGTTAAGACTTATTGAATTATATTGATTATTATGATAATATATCAATAATATATCATTCCCCCGTTTCCTGAAAAGTCCTCTGATCACTGTCGACTTGAGCAGCGAAATACTTTTACTTGAGTTAGTCGACAGACGGTGAAAGGGGCCTGGCAAGGAATGAGGCTAGCAAAGCCATTCCGAAAAGACTTGACAACAACCGAGGGTTAACGCCCTCTGGATCCACCATTTCTAAGGGTAGAAAAGTATTGTTGATGGAAAATGGACAGCATGATCAAAGCTTTCTACAAGATCTTATGCGTGAGAGACAAGCGATCACCTGAACACTGTCATTAAACTTTGCCCTAAAACACAACTGGCCTTAGAAGCTGATAATTAGACTTCATAAACAGTCCGACCAGTGAATCATTGTCTCAACCAAAAATAAAACAATCTTATGTATAACTAATACACTGATAATTATAGTTGAAGACGCAGTCTGAGATAAGCATTCTAGTTGAAACTAGAACGCGCCGGATCAACTGGTTCGTAATCGGTATTTATCGGACAACGTGACGATGAAGAACGTGAAAATAAGGAAGAGTCGATGAAAGATCTGACGAGTCATGATCATCGACAGTGTTCTTGTTTCTAGAGCGCCATAGTAGCTAGGGTAAAAAAAACTCAAGTTTAGTTTTTTTATTTTTGTTTGTTTGCTTGTATGGTGTTTTTACGTTGCATGGAACCAGTGGTTATTCAGCAACGGGACCAACGGCTTTACGTGACTTCGGAACCACGTCGAGAGTGAACAAGTTTTTTTACCAACCTCTGACTAGTAACGTTTGGTGGTTGATTTTGGAACTTTAATGCATTTGCATTAAAATGAGCTCCTATACCGGTCTGGGAACCCTGGGCACACTTCAGGAGAGCAAGAAATCCAAAATGGCGGGGTTGACCATCTCCATAAAATCATATTTTCCGCAAATATTCTTACTACCTTATTAATACATCTTTTTCAGATAATTTGAGGCAAAGGAATCCATTTCTGATGTTAGTTTTGTGTTACAGATCTCCTTTGTGATAATTTTTTAAAGGTATAGTGCATATAATGCAAGATACTAACATATTTTGCATAATATATACTTACCATTTGTTTTTACAGATAATTGTGAATGCTAAGACATTGTTACTGTACATATATCCATCGATCAATTGTTGTTACACCCGAAATGAAAAGAGGTAAACAAATTTAGTTACATGCTTGATCTAGTTTTTTTACTTTGCAACACAGATTTTTGTCATTTACAACTCCTACACCCGATCGCAGACGCTTTGGTGCAGATGAGGATATATGCTGTTCTTGCTGACTTGAGATTAATCCTCTCTTCACATTTCTGTTGTCTCTTCTTTGATCTTGTTAGTTCATCTGAACTTGATATATCAATTCGACAGTGAATGTGAATATATTTACCATATCTATCAAGACCCTTCAGTTCAAAGCTTTGGATTTCAATTTATTCCATGCGCCTTCGGTCATGTGATCTGCTGAATCTGACGTCTCACAAGGCGTCCAACACTGCAGGACACTCAAACTCTGTGGAGGACATCTTTACTCTTTCAGTATGTGCTGCACACAGCTTGTTCACAATCATGCACCAGTACTGAAATGTGAAAGAACAACACTTAGTAAGTAGGGTGGCCAGACGTCCTGCTTTAAGCAGGACAGTCCTGTTTTTGAGCATTCTGTCCTCTGTCCTGCTTTGCCTTAAGAAGGACAATAATAATGTCCTGCTTTTTGTGTCTTGTCTAAAAAATCAGAGATGTCATTCTGCTGAATGTTGAAGTGAGATTTGGTTGACTATTTCTCGCTTTATTGAATACCCTAAAGAAATGCCAAAAAGAAAGACTACATTTAACCATAAATGGACCACAGAATTTGGATTTATTTCTAAAAGCAGAAAAGGTGATTATTATGCACTTTGCACAGTATGCCACTGTGATATGGATATCGGTGGCACGGGAAAAATTGCAATTGAACGACATGCTGCCTCAGATGAACATAAAACTAACACTCGTAGTGCTGGCACATCATCAGTGCTATCATATTTCTGTTCATCTCGATCATCTCAAGATGATAAAATAATGGCTGCAGAATTGTGTAAAGTGTATCATGCTGTGAAGCATCATCAATCATACAGAAGTGTTGATTGTGGAGTAAAAGATGACAAAGAAATTTATAGTGACTCATTGATAGTGAAGGGAGTAACATGTGGGAAAACTAAAACAAAAGCTTTGTGTGAAAATATTCTAGCACCGTATTCTGTAGAAACACATTTGGAGTAAATGCAAGTGTTAACTATGGAAAACACAACAGTGTTTATCAGAAAATTAAAATGGCTCAAAAGAACGTTATTGCTGCAAACTGTCTGGCTCATATTTTGCACAATACAACAAAATTTGCTACAGCCAAAATGGATATTGATGTTGAAAATATTGTGCTAAAAGTTTACAGCTATTTTAGCATTTCAGCTAAAAGAACAGCACAGTTGAAGGAATTCTGTGAATTTGTGGAGGATGAGGTTGCCAGTTGCAATCTATTGCAGCATGTTGTGACTAGATGGCTTCCTCTCTTGCCAGCTATTGATAGAATACTTAAGTGTTGGGAAGTCCTAAAAAGTTATTTCCAGAGCATATAGGTGAAGAGGAGTGCCCTAAAGTACTATGGAAGTGCTTTGGAGATGAAGGAAATACCTGTGAATCCTCTGAGATCTATTTCTTCCTTAGTCACACTCTTAATTAAATTGTTCTCAGACACAATTGAAAGACTAGAACCCAAGACATTCAGCATAACTTCAGTATTCAAGTTAATGTCTGAACTGAAAAGCAAACCTGATAGAAGAGCAAATGATCGTTTTTTTGACTTTGCAGTAAACAACAAGCTTAGGCAACTTACACCCGATTTGTCGACGAAATATAAAACAGACTTCATTGCTTTCTAGGAAAGAGCTATAAAGTACTTAAGTGAAAGGTATGATTTCTCTGAAGACAACTTTCATAACAGTGTCAAAATTAAGTCTAACAAGAGCAATACCTTTTGAAGAATTCTGTGACACAGTCAAGGCTTGTAACATTCAAGAAATAGACATGGATGAATTATATAAAGAGTATGGGATTGTGGAGGCTATTATCAATACTCCTGAGATGAAAGATAGCAACAGTAAGGAACGTTATCTCAAGCTGTTCAGTAAATGTGAGGTCCCTTTAACAAATCTGAAGAAGGTAGTGCTTATATTTTCTCTTTTCCATGCAGCAATGCTCACACAGAACGGGTTTTCAGCATGGACAAATGAGAGAAATCGTCTGCAAGTGGACTCGGTCAAAGCAGAGCTCCAAATTTGTAACAACTTTACAGAAGAATGCCCTGCTATGTACAAAAACTTTTTGGCAAATAGAAACCTCTTAAATATGGCAATCAAAGGGGCAAAGTACAAACGTTAGATTGATAATTCAGTAACTCGTTTATTTAGATTCTAAAATAATGTTAATTTTTTTACCCAAGTTATTTTTATTTTTCTTATTATTATGTACTAAATTGTCCGATCATTAATAAAATTGAGCATTAATTAATTTCAGTTCCTTATTCTTATACTATTTGACAAATAAACGCTCATTTATATATACACACATATATATATATATATATATATCGATATATATATATATATATATATATATATATATATATATATATATATATATATATATATATATTATATACATCATTTTATATTTCAACCCCTCAATAATCATGTTAAATTTAGGTAAAAAATTGGTGTTGGCAAAAAAAAAAAAAATCATTGTCCTTCTTTTTGGGAATTTTGAAGTGGCCACCCTATTAGTAAGGTATACACAGTTTAGATCAGTGATTTTCTTGTAACACTAAAAGCAAATAAAAATGTTACAAAGTAAAAAACTAGATCAAGCATGTAAGTAAATTTGTTTACCTCTTTTCATTTCGGGTGTAACAACAGTTGATCGATGGATATATGTACAGTAACAATGTCTTAGCATTCAAAATTATCTGTAAAAACAAATGGTAAGCACTATGCAAAATAATGTTAGTATCTTGCATTATATGCACTATACCTTTAAAAAATTATCACAAAGGAGATCTGTAATCACAATTCTAACATCAGAAATGGATTCCTTTGCCTCAAATTATCTGAAAAAGATGTATTAATGAGGTATTAGAACATTTGCGAAAAACATTACTTTACTGAGATGGTCAACTCCGCCATTTTGGATTTCTTGCTCTTCTGAAGTGTGCCCGGAGTTCCCAGACCGGCAGAGGAGCTGATTTTGATGCAAATACATTATAGTTCCAAAATCAACCATCAAACTTTACTAGTCAGAAGTTGGTCACAAAACTTGGGGTTTTGACTCTACTACCATAGCGATTGTTTTTCCGCTGTCTTTCCTTGAGAGCAATTGTAATTTTCTTTACAGGTAACATATTTTAGAGGTAATGGCAGATTGTGTTCGCTTTGACTTACCTTAGTTTTAGTAAATAATGTCCACATTCCTTTGTTTTCTTTGATTATTATTACTCCCATTGTCATTCCTTAAATAAGACGTAATATGTTCCTTTTAATCTTTTCCCTGAACAAAAACAGTGGATTATTTTTACTTCCATTATATGGTTCCATTTATTGACTTGTCTACAGGTACCAAGTTGGACATTGCCCTGAAAGAGTTTGTTAGTTGTGCATCGTGATTCCCTTGAGTTGGACAGGAAGCTATTGGCTTACATGTAGTAATCTGGACGTTGTCCTCTTAGAGCTGTGTGTCTGTGAACCCTTAAACTCAAAGGCATACGAAAGGCAGCAATTTCATGAATCTATGGCAAATGCTTCATCAGTAACCACATACGTTTCTACTCCAATCAATCCTTCATCCCATCCATATGTGCGCTCTGCAACTTCTAACCTTTTCGGTGTGCTGCTCTGCCCCTCCGATCCACCTCCATTTCTTAACTTACATTGATATTTATACAAGTCTGTCGACAATACGAGGTACACATACGTATTGGATACAAAAGTAAAAGATAAATGCGCTGAATGATAATCATTTCTGTATGAGCGAATCCTACCAGCATTACCGAGACAGCATCCCCACCGATACAAAACTGGTTCTCCCGAGGTCTAAAGAAAAGACTTAGAATTACGATAACCGAAGCCGAGTGTCGTTGGGTTCTCTTGTATTTGCCATAAAATACTAGACGCTGTCGGTGCCTCAGGCCTTTGGACATTATCGGACACGGCATGGAGCTACCAACCTCAGCCCAACAGATTCGGGAGCCAACTCTAAGATATGAAAAAATAAGAAAACTGGGATATTATTCACATAAAAAACCTAAGTTGGTTAAAAAAAAAAAAAAAGTAAATAAAACACACACACACACACACACACACACACACACACACACACACACACGATGATTCATAACGACCTTTCATCGCAATCTTGCCTCGTCACTGATCGTCTTCGCGTTATAAAGAAAAAAATGTAATCAACAAAACCAACGACAGACATCGATCGGTTTATGTACTTGATATTCTGATAGAAATCATGTCAAATCGACCTGAACCTTTTACTCTGCACGTGATGGAATCTCAGCATTTGAGGCTTGACGACAGAAAGACTACGTATGACTGTCTGAGTGTATACTTAATTAACCTTCATGCAGACCTTCAATCCCGACCTACGCTACATAGGTACACGAAAAAGCTTGACCTGTGGAGCAAGTCAACTGAATGAACACTTCACCAGTTACCCTGAAGCGCTTGCAGTTCCAGATATAGGCCAATATTGATATTGATGCGGAATCATTTTAAAGAAATACACACACACATCACATCCTTTTAACATGAGCACATACATGCAGCAATATCAATAGACGTTTCTAATCACATGAATGTATACAATGAAATATCAACAGATGTCTTTACATGAAGGCATCTGCAGGTACGAAAGAGAAAATGATGTCTACGTTTGCGCAAGCGAATACAGTTCTCCAGTGAATGGATGCATCCTGAGTTCAAGTCGAAAGAAACAGATCATCCCAAACAGTCCCTAGTCATACGAGCAGATAAAGATGGACAGATGCCGCGATATCTCCAACAGACTCACAAAAGACCCGGATGACACCATGGAATTCACGAAAGTCAGTCTAATTAAAAGATGATAGAGTATTGTCTGTATGAATGGTAACTATCGTCAAGTAATTACTCAATTCAAATTCTCAGAACCATTCATAATCATAAAAATCTTTATCTATGTACAAGTTGGGCGTATCTGCGAAAAACTTTCATCATAAAATGAATAACACATTTTTAGTAGAGAAAAATGACTTCAAATATGAATAGGTACTACTTCAATATGAAAATTTTCTTGCAATATTAATCATAAATCCCATAACACAATATGTTCTATACTCTATGATATCAACAAAACCTTAAATTCAATGTCAAAAAGATACTTCCTTCATTTCTCAACCTCGCTTGGAATGACGAAGCAATCACCGATTTCCTAATCTATCAGCCATCGGCCATCTCTCGAACACCAGCTCATTTGACACAGTTTCAGTCTATTTCACTTGACCCTAAATTTCCTTCAGACAAACGTTATTTCGAGAGGGCTTCTGATCAGAACTTTCTTAAATGCTCGATACTTTTTGAGTCTTATCGTCGTGTTTGTGCAAGTGATAAATGTTGTCTTAATCGCATAAGTCGCAGAACTGATAAGGCAGCTCAGAAGTTGACGTACAGTGAGTGAACCATCTGCTGAAAGAACGCACCATGGTACATGGAACGTACTATCGAACCCACGATTAACCCGTTATTTGAGTTTGTATGTAGTATGTATATATGATGGCATAGTACAACAAGGGGCAAAAGGAAAAAAGCTGAAATTCCTTTTAGCTCAACAGTTTCGGTCTCCGCTGGCCTTTATCGAGAGCTATTTATTAACTGATGCACAAAGTTGATAGGACACTCAAAGTAAATTATAAGAAACAGAGAAATAACCAGTCAGATAAAACACTGGTCATTTGAAATACAAGAAAGTCAGTTAGTGCAACAACCTTGTAATTTCAAATGATTTACAACATGTTCGAAGATTTCAAAAAACAAAAATATATAATCTTAGAGAAAAGTCAACATTGCTTAGTTTGAACCCCAAAACAATTTCGGCTTTTCTTTTCCCTGGGGACTATAACCTCATATATCTACCTTCGTGAAAAGGGAGACTAAACCTCGTATGTATATATATATATATATATATATATATATATATATATATATATATATATATATATATGTGTGTGTGTGTGTGTGTGTGTGTGTGTGTGCGTGTATGTGTGTGTGTATGACAACTAATTTTTAGTCAATGTATATGCTGGCCTGCTCCATATGAAAAGTGTTCATTTTCTGAATAATAATGATAATAATAATGAAATCTCTATTTTTTTTTTTTTACTCCCTGCTCCCTTCCTTGCTTCACTTATTCGGTGACGAGCAATTTATATAATCATATATATATATATATATATATATATATATATATATATATATATATTATTATCATCATTATTATTCAGAAGATGAACACTATCGATAGGAGCAGGCTTACACTGGCCCTTGGCCAGAAATTTAAGCTTTCAAAGAATATGGTGTAACTGGTGTTCATTGTTCATTTCAAAGAAGTAACAAAGGATGATAGGAAATACAGAAGAAATAAGGGATCAGTTATTAGTAAACGAAGATTAATTAACACCAACTACACCACTGAGAAATCCGTTCCATATCATGACTGAGAGTAAACGCAGTTTCATTCATCTCTAGTATGTTGCGACTTTCCTACAGCCACAAGTGTCGTATCATTGTCATACTGAAAAATCTTTTCTTCTCGGCCAACAGCCAATTGTCTATGTAAGCTGAGGTGAGAACGCATAAAGGGGTTGTTGAGCC
The DNA here is from genome assembly GCF_015104395.2 of Macrobrachium nipponense. NCBI lineage: Eukaryota > Metazoa > Arthropoda > Malacostraca > Decapoda > Palaemonidae > Macrobrachium > Macrobrachium nipponense. The sequence continues at coordinate 46,550,693 of NC_061091.1, forward strand.
AGCTTTCTTAATGGAGGTGAAGTGTGAATTCTAAATGTGAATCAAAGTAAAAAGCCTGTATATGCGATGTAAGAAGAATAGATAGGTTGAAAAATGTGGATTTACTCAGAAACGGTAAACAGATTAGCTTAGGAGACAGGAGGGTTCAGCCATGTGGAAAGAATGGAGAATGAAAGCTCGGTGGAGAAAAGAAAAAAAAAAAGTATATGATTCAGAAGTGCCAGGGGGAAGTAGAAGAGGTACACAGAAGGCTCGACAGACGGTGTCAAAGGAAGAGTCTTCATGTCCTGAGAGCTAAAGAATTCTTGCGAGATATGGATAAATGGCGCAGCATGTGTCAGGAGGTTTGAAACACTGTGGATGAGCATCCTAAGTGTATTAACCGGTTAACGTTCACCATTGTAAAGCATAAAAATGCCGCTTTGTGCGCTCGCTCTCTCTCTCAATATATATATATATATATATATATATATATATATATATATATATATATAGATATATATGTGTGTGTGTAGATATATATTCTATATGTATTATAACTATATATATTCTATCTGTTATAATTATTATACTATTATCTGTATATAGTTTATTATATATGTACCTTAAATATATATATTGCTATAATCTATACTATATATGAATTTATATATTATATCTATAATATATATCATATCTATATATATCTATACTCTACTATATAGGTATATATTATATTTTATATTATATTAATAATACATATAGGTGTGTGCGTGTGTGCTGGGGAAATATGGATTACTTTCACAAATTCACTCACGCAAAAATTGCCCCACATTTTCGAGAATAACTATATAGAGTGTTTACATATTTGGTATAAAATTCCATTGCATGACTTTCGAAAGGAAACTGTAATAACCCAGCGGAGTTATTACAGTTTACTCTAGGGTTCCTCATATTCAAAGGCCCCACTGCACTGGGTTGAATCATTTTTGAGAAGGTTCATATCATGAATTTTAGAAATTGTACGATTTCTCTCAAGTATATTTGATAATAGGTCATTCCAAAACAGATTTTTAAAAAACTGGGTTGAATCTTTTATTTAATCAAAGATTCACCATTGCTGAAATAAAAAGAATGAAGAGTTAAATAAAGTTTTGTGTCAATATATAAAAAAAAAGCCAGTGAAGGGCTCAACAGACTTCAGGATTCTCTGTTGTAGTAGAGCAGCTGTGGTCAAGACGAGACACGAAACGCCATTGCAGCCACCTTGCTTTGATGGGCATTGGTCAATGATTTTCTTTTTCTGTCATCACGTTTTGCGAGGTCTGTGAATTGCGAAAATCTAGACTTAACGTTCCAGTGAAATAAAAGACCTTCTTATACAGAGATGCGGATTTCGGCAACCTCGCCAATAAAAACCACTGCCTAGAAAGCAACACATGAGGCTGCCTTATCTGAGCAGCAATGTTCACGAGGTCTGAGATGGCAACTAAGGGATTTTGAATGATTCACTATAACGTTTTGAGGGATTTCCGGGCAAAAGATTGCCTAACAATCCCTCATTTAATGTTACTAAATTTCCCGTCATACTTTCTAACGTCTTCTGACAGGTGTCTTGTAACAAGGCAGACGAAAGCCACCATGGACTTCTAATACTTCTCTCTGCTGAAATCATTCAGAACTGAAGTGTCCCCACACTCAAATTCAAATACGCCAGATCATCCGAGAATATGATGTCAATAAAAAATCTTAATACTCCTAAAGCCCATAATGTGATTTCCTGGCGAAATAGAAACTCACTTTTAATTTCAGAACAAACACTAAATCTCTCACGAAATCTTCTTGGTCGCGGGATCAAAAACTAATCTTATTATTTCTTCAAGGTCAAGGAGGCTGTTTCATAACACTTGTCTGACGAGTGACGATTACATAATCAGTTATCTAATAAGCCAGAAGACAAAACAAGTAAAAAGTGCGCAGAAGATTTCCGCGCAGCGTATAATTTTGTATGCAAATCTCAGCCACGGTCCATGAAAATCTCAGCAGCGCCCCATGAAACTTTCAGCTACGGCCCGGTGGCGGCCAGTGTTGTTAGTACCTATATCGGTGCCAGGCGCGCGATTATGGCGAACTTTAACCTTAAAATAAATAAAGACTGATGAGGCTAGAGGGCTACAATTTGGTATGTTTGATGATTGAAGAGTGGATGCTCAACATACCAGTTTGTAGCCCTCTAGACTCAGTAGTTTTTAAGATCTGAGGGCGCACAGAAAAAATGCGGACGGACAGACAAATAGCTATCTCAGCAAGTTTCTTTTACAGAAAACTAAAAGCACCAAAAAAATAATTTTAAAAAATAGATGTTAACTTAGGAATCGGAACACTTATAAAAGAAAAACGGAGAGAGGAAGATAAGCAAGACTCATGAATCATTTCTTGAATGGAGCAGAGACCGAGACTAGGCTATCCAGGTCAAGGCTAATCACTAGAAGAAACTACTCTCGACTATTCTTAAATAACGAAAATCCCACTATAAAATTGTGACAAATTCTCTCCTTAAGTGATATCAGCCCATTCAAAATCTTTACAGAGCTCTTTAGCTAAGTAATGACGAACCATTCAAGTTATGTCATACAACTCCCAAATGTTGGTTGATCTGTATTTTAAGCATTACCAGAACATCAAATGCTAACATCAGACCCCACGAAAAACCTATTCAATAATAATTCTATACTCTTCTGGTTAAGTAATGACTGACACGTATTAACAGGTTGACATGGCTCTCTTCTAGGGTAATGACATTCGTCCCTGCTATGTCGACAGACCTTTTTTCTTAAGCGATGATGAACCCCAGCAAAACCATAATAAATCTCTCCTCTGAAGTAATGACAAACCTATTCAAAACAAAAATGAGCCCTTTAAAAAGGTACCAGGACTTCATTCTGAACTAATCTCAGATACCTCAGAAAATTGTATTGAAACTCTTGTCTAGAATGAACACACACATATCATTAAAGGAAAAAGAATGGAGGATAGAATTAAATAAGATAAATTGAATAAGTTAGTAACAGGCCTTGCAAGCGCCATCAGAGAAAGTAGAAAGTCTTGTAAGAGCCATCAGGAAAAGTAACCAGAATTCCAGTGCCATCAAGGAAAGTAACAAGCCTTGTAAAAATTATCAGGGGAAAGTAACTAGGCATGTTGGCACCAACAAGGAAAGTAACAAACCTTGTAAAAATTATCAGGGGAAAGTAACTGGGTAAGTGAGCGCCAACAAGGGAAGTAGCAAGCCTTGTGGAAATTATCATCGGAAAATAACTAGGCATGTGAACACCGGCAAGGAAATTAACAAGCCTTGTTAACGACATCAGCGGGAATAGAAAGCCTTGTTTGTTTGTATGGTGCTTTTACGTTGCATGGAACGAGTGGTTATTCAGCAACGGGACATCATAGAAAGAAGCGACCCTTGTAATCATCTCTAAAGAAAGTAAAAAGTCTAAAGAACCATCGAGGAAAGTAACAAGTTTTGTGAGTACCCTCACTGAGAGAAAGCCCCCTGAGAGTGCCCTCAGTGAAAGTAACGAGCCTTGTGAATTGCCATCATGAAGAGGAAAAACTTCGTTAGTGCCTTCAGGGAAAGGACAAATCTTTCCAACACCATTAAAGACAGTAACAAGTCTTGTGAGCACATCATCAGGGAGTGTAACAAGCCCTGAAAGCCATCTGGGTAGTAGTAAGACGTGAGTGCCATCGGTGACAAAACCTGTTACTTTTTCGGATGGTGCTCACAAGGCGGGGAAAATAACACGCCCTAGTGCCCTCAGAGAAAGTAATAAGCCCTGTGAATGTGACCTGCATCAATGCAAAAAAAAGGGGGGGGAGACACCCGCCCCCCACCCTTTAATATTGATCAGACATAATGTCAGCACACCTAGATCAAAGTCCTCACCAAATATAACGGATGAGATTATACGTCTATCACTATAAATAATAATAATGAGTAAAATGCTCA